>NC_133769.1:212905371-213005086 GCF_003597395.2 Chelonoidis abingdonii | reverse complement strand
TCCCAGGTCACTGGGGTGGGGGCTCGAGCCGGTTATGCATTGTGTTACTGAAACAGAACCCCTGGATACTGAACCCGGCCCTTGTTGCTGCCAACTCAGAGGGGCAGAAGGGTTACACATGCACTGAAATTCATTTTCCTGGGGAATAAGGGAGCAGGCAAAAGTGGTTTACAAGCTGTTTGGGTGAGTGAGCTCCTCAAGCCTGACAAAGCCACTGATGGCTATATCCATAAACAATGGAGTCACAGAGAAACAGCACAAACCTGCTAGGCAGATAACCTTTGCTCCACCAAAATGCTATTCTTCTAGTAGGTCTTTGTTTAAATAGTGGGTTCCACTGTGTTACAGTACTTCGGATAAGAGGCACGCTAGTGACCTCAGATATGTATCCAGGATCTGCTGAATCCATAAAGGCACAATACCTAAGCACTATCTGAGTATCCAGATTTCACATAGAGAGTGTAAGTTTGGTCGGTGCCCTTTCTCCATTTTTTCTCCAGAAGAGAAGTTTTGATCTACATAGGTCAGTACTGTTAATTGTCCATTGAGCCTGCTCAGGGAAGAAGGATGCCTGATTGTTCCCGTGTGAACTACCTGAAGTTTCACTCACTCTTCTTCCCCAATGCAATGTCCAGCAGAGTTAAGTCACCTTAGTAAGTCACCTCTGAAGGGAAGTAATCTTCTGTTGGCCATGGGCAATAGTGAGTTACTTTTCCCAGGAACAAGGGGAGAACAAATTGTGACTGTCAGAGGCAGTCCCTAGCATGCTTTTGGGGCAGTGCAGTTTGCAAGGTTACAACACTCTAGCCCCTAACTAGCTGAGAAATGATATTGCTAAAAAACAGTGGGGTATTCCTTGTCATGACTATCTGTCTGTTTGGACAATTACCTGTTTATTGTTCATTAGGAGCAGTGTCCCTAACAAAGAACATGGCTTAACTCATCTGTTATTAGGAAGGGGCTTTGCACTATAAAGCACTTGACATAATTAGGTGGTTTGATAATTTGTAATCATGTTTACAGTTCGTAAGCACTGCTTTGTTTTTCTTTCTTGGGAATGGGGCAAGAGGAGTCTTCCATTCCACTGAGGAGTCTTCCACTTTCTCATCTTTATGCTCTTCCTCCTTAAAGCCCACATCACAGCAATATCCTTCTGCCCAAGAACAACTGGACAGCAATCCCAAAACACTGCTCCTTATGAGTCAAAACAATTTCTAGTACATGATGCACAATATTCCTTGCCACTTGGGGGATAATCATGAACTCAGTTGAAGTTAGGTGCCTAAATACCTTTGAAGATCTGGGCCATTGCCTCTGCAGCCTTCCTGGCTAGGCTAGGGATCAAGAGACCAGAATGGGGAACTGAGCCTAAGTCTTCTGCATGGAAATTCATGACCACATGGCATTGAATTTTGCAGAGACAGGGAAGTTCTTGTCATGGACCACAGTAACATATAGCACAGGCAGTTGCAGTGCAAATCCTTTCACCAACTTGTCAGCTTCTTTTACTGCTGAACTGAAACACCTTCGGCACCTCTTTGGCACTGATGACTTTCCAGGGGCAGCAGTTCTATTGGAAACAAATTGTGTGTCACTTTTTGATGGGGACTTATGTCAACCAGAGACTAAGTCAAGATTATAATACTCATTTCACTTGTGAACTCTAATCCAAGTCTGAAACAGGTCAAGGCTTCTAGAGGTGAAAGACAAGCATATTAATTTACCGCTTCACCCTATTCTACTCTTTCTCCTCAAAGACAGCACTACAGGTCTTCAGTCATTTGAGGATGAGCACATCTCTAGAGCACTGAACGTTGAGCGGCTGAGACAGCTTTCTTGAACACCAGCAATGTATCTTACCTTAATCCTCACAGACATACCCTTCAACGTGGCAAGGCCCAACTTGGAGACAACATGCATCAAAGACACAAAATAAGGGGCACAAAACATTCATGTAGGAAACTTGTTGAGGAATTTGCCCCTTGAGTGTAAACTTGGTTGTATGGCTACTGATAACATCAATAAATCTCAACAATAAAAGTGAAGGGAGCATGCAATTTGTCTGGAATGTAGTTAACTTCGGGACTAAAATGAGTGACATTCCTCAAAATGACAGACAATTCACAGGTATACTCACAGCTATTGGGAGGGGGAGGAAGTAATAGGGTGAAAGGATGGAGAGAGAGCTAAATTTCCCCTTCAATATTCCACTAGGTTTCCTGGTGCAGAGGGCCTCAAAGGACAGCTTTCCTGGCGAGAGTGAGCAGGCAGGAAATAACCATAATTTCAGTCTCTCTTTCCACATGGTACATTTTTAATACATAGCCACAGATAACTAACTGCAATAAACCTTGACCAAAGTTGGCATTTACCTCAAAGTAAATATCCTGTTAACAGACCCAGAATTCTCTTGGCTGGATGGAGCTTACTGAAAAACTTTCCACGTGAAAGCTATTTTCAAATTGGAAAACCAGAAAAGAAAAAGAAAAAAAAAATCAGTGTGCACGAACAGAGACTGTTTTCGCCTTTGGAGATATGTACTTCATCTCAGCTGAAGTGCCACATATATTACCTATAGTATTTTGAAGTCCTGAGTGAGGGGAGATTTCCTGACTGCAGCACATATATTATATACTAGACCAGGGCTAGGCAACCTATGGCACACGTGCCGAAGGCGGCACGCAAGCTGATTTTCAATGGCACTCTCACTGCCCTGGTCTTGGCCACCGGTCCAGGGCCTCTGCATTTTAATTTAATTTTAAATGAAGCTTCTTAAACATTTTAAAAACCTTATTTACTTTACATACAAAAATAGTTTATTTATCTATTATAGACTTATAGAAAGAGACCGTCTAAAAACATTAAAATGTATTACTGGCACACAAAAGCTTAAATTAGAGTGAATAAATGAAGACTCGGCACACCACTTCTGAAAGGTTGCCGACCCCTGTATTAGACCATGTTTGTGTATGCTGGTTGCTCTGTTTCCATTATATTTTCTTTTCTTTCCATCTCCCCAGCAAAAAATAAAGCAGTATCTAGTACTCTCCCTTCACACACAAGTGTATACATCCATAGATGGAGTCAAATTCAGCCCTCTGTGAATGGGTGCAACTCCATTAACTTAATTGAATTGGACCCACATTGTGTATATATGAGTACAGTGTGCATTTGCCAGTGCATAGACCTGTGGGATCTTTCTTAAGATAGGTACAGTTGTTTTCCCATTTCCAGTCTGCAACACAGAATCCTACCCAAGATGTAATTAACTTAGCCTTTTCACATTAAGGGAATACTTTTGATTTATTAAAGATAATATTAAACCCACCTTCCATTTATCCTTAATTCTTCCCTCCTCCCCACTCCAAAATCAAAAAAATCCATCAACTATTACCATGCACTATACCGCTGACCTAATGTTTCAACTGAATTCTTGTTTTATCGCATCTCACTTTTTCAGATATTTACACTACCTGAGCACACATCAAAGTAAAGGGGCTCTGGAATGGCTGCTCTTCATTCTCTGGACAGGGATTCCATCATGCTTCACCATTAAAGGGATTCTGCTTGATTTCCTTTGGGAGAAAAAAGAAAAGAACAAAGTGAAGTCATTTCTAGTATAAACACACACTTATACAACCATTCTCACCCCTCTTTCAACACCTTTCTAGGGTCAACAGTGTAAAAAGATCTGAAGTACAGGTTCAGTTAAGTAAATAGACTGAGTGAAACAAAACACAAAACATTTCATGTACACCTGTACCAACATATATTATGAATTGGCACCCATGACCGCTCCCCCTTCCTTCTTTGTGGTGCTGCTGCATCAATATCTGCACTTTAATTTTGAAAAAAGGGCAGTAAGTGAGGGTAACACACAGCTGGAGAGCAAAGGGGAAAGAGAGAAAGGATACAGATAATATCATGCAGCTGCACAGCTAACCTATGAGAACAGCTTGATGGTTCCAGATCATTTAAGGTAAAATGTTCAAAATGACTAAATGACTTAGGAATCTAGGGTCATATTTTTAGTTATTTAGGGACCTCAAAATGCAGATAGACACCTAGTAGGAGTTTCAAAGGTGCCTAGTTGCCTAACTGATTTTGAAAATCACAGTAGGTGCCTTACTGCATATTTAGGCACTTAAATACTTTTAAAAATCTACCCCCTAAATCCTATTTTCACAACCACCTAAATCACTAGGTAGCCTAAGTCCCATTGACTTTTAATGGGATTTGGGGGCTTTTGAAAATATCATCCTTCATTTTTTCTCGCTTTTATAAATTAAGGGTTTGATTTTCACAACTGCCAGGAAGAGATGGATGCCCAATCCCTATTAATTCTAGTCCAAATTCCTTAAGCAGCTTGGAAAATCTCAGTCTGAATAAATAAATTAAAAACATTCCAATCTCTTCCCAAATGTCACTCAGCCTTGCCATCATTAGTTGGCTGATAGGTGACAAACAACAGACAAGCTGCTAAGAGGTACAGGGCCTTGTTCTGTTTGGCTTCCCACAGTGGTTTTTTTGCCACTCATAGGAATAGGTTCCTCCAAAATAACTGAGCAGAGTTTTGATATCTTGCCCAGCCAGGTAGCTTTATTTAGCCAACGGCATGTGATGTTCTCCTTCTGGTGGCATCTGCTTCCTTGAGCACCCAGCAGACCACAGGCTCTGACCTTTTAGGTGATATTGGTAATCTCCTTAATGTATAAAAGGTTTGGTTTTAACATACCCACCCCAGTTTTTCTTTTTCTTCCTGGCAGGTTATCCCTACACTACTCAGCCACTATCTGTGATTGGTGCTATTTCGCCTGAGACCACATTGCTATAACCCTCACTGGTCTTCATCTTTGTTCCCCCTTCGACCTAGCTCCCAAATGAAGTACCAATGTGGGAAATGAAAGAGAACCATGGAGGCGTGTTGGCCAATACTGACCAGAGTACGTATAAAGAGAAAAGCCGTGGTCATTCCTGCGCCTGTGACAAAAGTACATCCTCCTGCTGCATCACCAGAACTAGCACTAACAGGGAAAGGCTGCTTATCATCTTTGCTCTCCCTACATACTGGCAAGAAGCAGCTGCTTCAGCTACAGCACAGTTACTCCCAGCAACCTACCTTCAGGATCCACCCTGCTGCACAGTGCACTTATAGTGAATGGATACAGGCTAGCTTTATCCTGTAGTAGGACATAGCTGTAATGCTTTTTAAAACCCTGGCCAGAGCCTTGGATAGCAAGTTTTTTAGAGGGGTCTGAACCTAATTCTGACCCTGTGTGTTCACACATACAATAACGATGTGCCAATCACTGTGGCGGGACTGTTTCTGTAGGCAGAAAATGATGGACCACTCCATAGAATAAATGTTGCATATCTTATATGGTATGGGACCCGTCATTTTACAGAGGCCTTATTCAGGACCGTCCTTAGGATTTATGGTGCCCTAGGCGGGATTATTAAACTGGTGCCCCTGTGCCTGTCTTGCTCTTAGCAACACAGACATAACCTTACGATATTGGAAAACTTGCCACGTTCACGTTATTAAAACCAGTTTAACTTAATTAAGCACACTGTAATGCTGATGGACTAGCACTAAAGAAGTAGCATTATAGAAAAAATTCTGATTTGACAGAATGATGCAAATATTTTTTTTAATTTGTCAACATTTTATTGGAAATTTATAGGAAGAGGTATTGAAATAAGGATTAGTTTTTAATTAAAAGCAATCTTTCTGGCTTTTTTGGCTGCAAAATCAGTAATAATGTCATCGTATGACAAAGGACAAAGTGATGTTCTTGTTCGAACTGAAGAATAACAAGACCAGTCAAGTGTTCCTGACTCCTTGTAGAGTGGAGATATTTTTAATGAGCTTTAGTTTTGAAAAACTCCGTTCCGCTGACATCTACGTTACAAGGAATGTCAGTAGGATACGAGTGGCAATGTACACATTAGTATATATGTCAACAAGTTTGCTGGTATGAATAAACTGTACAATGTCCATCATCGATTTTGCATGTGGCAACAACTCAATTTTTCATACAGTTCAAGTCCATTTAAATCAAAACGATCACCATGCTTCAGGAGGCTCTCTAGGTCAGGGGTCCTTATGCGGTGCCCCCAGGGGCCTCTCAATCCACCCACGTACTGGCCGGAGGACGAGCATCTGCCGAAATGCCACCAAAATTCGGCATCATTTCGGCAGATGCTTGTCTGCCACCACGGTCCTTCATCTGGCGCCCACCAGATGAAAAAGGTTGGGGACCACTGCTCTAGGCTCTTGCACTTTGTCAGTAGTTGCTCTTGTTTTCCTATTTCATTGAATTTAGTCCTGCTCAGCCCACTGCCAGCTGAGTGAATGGAACCCCAGTCCAACAGTGGGTTGAGTGGCTCAGCCAGGGTCTCAGTCACCGGCCTGCTCAGCCACTGCCAGCCTGGGGTTCCTTGGGGGTCCTCAGGCCAGCAGTGGGTGCTGCGTGGGGCTGGCGGCTGGGACCCTGGGTGCCAATGGGGCAGCAGCCAGAACCCCAGAGCAGTGGTGGGCTGAGCCGCTCAGCCCATTGCTGCATGCCATCAAAAATCAGCTCGCGTACCACCTTTGGCATATGTGCCGTAGGTTGCCAACCCCTGCTCTATGCACTAGTAAGGAGATGAGCATATTACAGTTGTTGGAGGGCTCTTTTTAGCAGTAACAGGGCTATAGGAAAGTCAGTCAACATTTTTTGTTTCTCTGATGAAAACTGCCCCACTTCCTTCCCCATAACAAACATGTTACAAATAATTGTCAACAACTTAATTTTCTAATTTTTTGGCTAAGAGATTGATTTAAAAAAAATATATTGAAATTGAATTCAGGATTGTTAGCAAGCATTTTTGGCAAACAAAGTTGTTAAATGACACTTTAAATGGCAACACAGTACTGCTTTCATGCTTGGCTCACCCCCTAGCTGTGAGTCCAACAGCTGCAGTAGAGGAGAAGATAGGTGGAAAACTGCAGGACCCCAAAATCCACCTCTTGAGGTGCAGAGTGGCAACAGCAGCAGCAAACCTCAGGTCCGATCACACGCCAATGGGTGCCACCGCCAGCCCAGCGGACCATGGTGAAGTTAGCACAGCATCTGATCTCAGGGACGGGGCACCCATGGAACCACAGCAGCTCATCCTGCCCTGTGCAGCTCCACCCAGATGAGATGGATCACTGCCAGCCCTGGGGAGAGATGAGCTCCCCAGCTAGGGTGATCAGATCCTGATGTCTTGATTTTATAGGGCCAGTCCTGATATTTGAGGTTTTGTCTTATATAGGCACTAATTACCCCTACCTAGGGTGACCAGACAGCAAGTGTGAAAAATCAGGATGGGAGTAGGGGGGAATAGGAGCCTATATAAGAAAAAGACCCAAAAATTGGGACTGGCCCTACAAAAGTGGGACATCTGCTCACCCTACTCCAACCCCCCGTCCTGATTTTTCGCACATGCTATCTGGCTATCCCCAGCCTAGCCCTGTGCAACCATTCCAATCCTGGCTGCCGGCTGAGGAAGTGAGTTACTTTCACTGTCATTCCTCAGCAGGCAGCCAGCCAGCCTCCCTCCCCCCCAGCACCTCACCAACCCAGCCCTGATGGAGGGGAGGGGGGAGAAAGGGGTGCTCCGTGGGGGGGAGGGAGAAACAGGGGGATGCTCTGTGGGGCAGAGGGGAGAAGAATGGACGTGATGGGAGACAACAAAGGATACTCCCAGAGCTGCCGATCCTGCCTCACCTCACACCAGGGGAAAGAGTCACACTCACAGGTGATTTCCTTCCCCTACCCCTTCCTGGAGACACCAGCAGCCGATCCCCTCCCTCAGACTGTGCTGCATTCAGCTCTCTCTAGGACCCAGCAGCCCTGCTCTTACATGCTCCACTGCTTCCCGTCTGTTCAGGCTCTCGCAGAGCCGTGCCCCCAGACCTAGTGGTGCCCTAGGTGGCTGCCTATTCTGTCTATGGCTAAGGACGGCCCTGGCCTTATTCTCCTAAGAGTGATGCTTCAGGCCAAGGCCACGATGGTAAAGAGAGGAAAAAGTTTTAAATATCCTAAATTTCCCTCAGCCTGCTTATCTCCAGCTCCCACCTTCATCGTGAGAAAAGCAAAGCCTCGGGTTTACTCAGGCCTGCTGCCTGTAAACAGCTATGGCCTCCAAACAGGGAGCAGAAACAATTCAATGAGAAATAGGTGACCAGTCACAATGCTCAAGTTTTTACTATGTAATACTTATTATGATTTTATTTATTTGTACTGTGGTAGCACGTACAGGTCCCATCCCCATTGGGTGAGGTGCTGCACAAATATATAACAAAAAGACAATACCTGTCCCAAAGAACTTGCCACCTGTGGGCCCAGTCCTGGAAACATACACACACACACACACACACACATATACAGCTTTATTCATGTGAGTTGTTCCATGGGCTTCAGTGGGACTATTCACATGCATTATAATTAAGCATGTGCATATAAGTATTTGCAGAATCAGGACCCAGGCACCTGCAGTGAACTGTCCAGGACCAAACCACAGACTCTGTTTATATAATATACGTGAATGACAAATACATTTAAGAAAAATTGCTATCTGCTTTAATATGTTCTGGCAGCACAAAACATACTGAATTCACCACATTTCTGGTTATTTGTCAGTGCCAATGGATCCCTTGTTTAAAAAGACACAGCGTCCATGTGGCTCTTACATCCTTTCCTTTAAAAAAGCAATATACATGAACAGAGTTGCTCTGATCATGTGTGTCAAATGCACATCAGCGCATAACCCTACCTAAACAATACCATTCTTTCAATGTCACCAAGGGGCTGTGAGTGTTTTTATATGAAGAAAATCTGTCTCCTGTGGTTATAGAATTTTCTTACAAATTCTTGGTTTTTTTGGATGAAAGAGCCATAAAGGTGAGTGGAAATAACACCCAGAGGACGCACGAAACAGTATAGTAATAATAATCAGGCAGCACAGGTTTTCCATGCATAATTTTTTTCTCTTTCTGTTTTGGTACGGGTATTATAGCTCTCTATATTCCCCCTTCTAGATGGAAACAGACAAAGCTATTATCATATATAATTTTTAATATATCCCAGGTTTTTATCTGTGAAGACATCATCCTCATATAAAAAATGAATATATATGGTCATCAATGGTCAACATTAATGATGTGTTTCAAAAATATATTCGGACTATTATTTAAAAATATTTAGAATTTACTGGTATGACACTTCGCGTTTTTTATCTAAAACCCCATGTCTGGAACAACATGAGGACATTTATTTTCAGTGCAATTTTATTAAACATTACAGCTGGAATTCTTTTTCTCCATAGAAAATGTCAATTTGACATTAAAAAAACAACAGTCAGCAACTAAAAACTGCCAGAAATAGTAAAAAATTATTTTCAGCCACAAATGTTTCATTTGCCATTGAAAAATTGAAAATTCCAAAGAAATCAAATGCTTGTTTAACTGAAGGCCCAATTTTCCATAGTAAGAAGTTTAGATGGAACATTTTTGACCAAATCTATATGAGACAGCTGGAATGAATATTCTTTTCACAGTAGCAGATTTTCAACAGTTCAGCATTCTTAACTAGGGTAAGATTTCTCAAAGAGCCCAGCTCCAGGTTAGGCAATAAGTAAGAGTTCGGATTTTCAAAAAACCTCAGCACCCAACAAGCGTCCAACATGAGCTCTTTTGAAAAGCAGGCCATGATTGTGAGTTCTGACGTCTTTGAAATTTAAGGGAGAGAAAGTCCAGTTACCATCACTGATAACTATAGATTGCTACCGAATATCATTTTAACCGAATGACAAAGCCCATCACAGGTTTTGAGCAATCGTATGACAGATTTGCCATCACAGGCGTATTCATGTGTGTAAATTCATTGTGTGCATAAATGTTAGCAGGATCAGGCCTAACCCTATAACTTCCTGCCTAAATGAAGTGAGTGGACAAGAGAATCAGAGAAAGCATATAACAGGAGCAGAAGAAATCAATACAGTGGTTTAGCCAGAAGAGATCAGTGCAATGGTACAGCAGAAATATTGAATCCAGTGGTGTGGATGGAAGTAATCAATAAATACCATTTGCTTTTGTGATAAGAGATGAGCAAACATATCCAAATAAAATAAAACTAACCTGGACCTTTATCTGAATCAACTCTAAGCTGTATCTTGTTGGATGCTTGCTATAGCTAGTTATATACATATTTGTACCTTTTCTACTTTGTTTTTCAATTTCCATCCTCTGCTTCCAGGTTCCAGCTAGGACTGGAGGCACAAGAGACAAAATACTATTATAGAGTAAACGAAACATCTCATGAGAAAACATGGTCGTGTGAGATGTCCAGCATAATTTGGTAGACTCAGTAGCTTTGGATAGTTTGTATGGTGTTCAAATAAACATTCATACTGCTGGGTAATAATCCAAACTGAAACTTCCAACTGCCCTTTGCTGCATGTGGATGCTTAAAATATGCCTTTTTCTATGTTCTTTCAACAGAAAACTTTTATTCACCCTGCTCCCAAAAAATAGTCTGTGAAACCTAGTCAGTTCTGTGCCTAGCTTTCTGTTTCTCTTCCCTTGTGTCTTGAAGAAACTTGGAAAGAAGGTAATTCCCAAATTACATAAAAGGAGGAATCTCTCCCGTAATCTGACTATGACGCAAATCCATTTCACTGGCTGCCTTTGATGCACTATATATTTTCTGGGAACATCTTGCCCAGCCTTACCCCCTAGCTTGGACCGACTTTCTATAATGCCTCGCTCCTTTTACCTCTTTCTCCTGGGAACAGCTAAAATAGGTATAACTTCAAAATTGATTTCTCCATGAAGGAACAATCTCTCTTTTTTGCCATACTAGGGCATATTTTTTATCCCTCACATAAAAATCCTGACTTTGTCCTGTAGTAGTTGAAAATATTATTTTCTGCTTTGAAACTGGATATAGGATATTTACTTTCCAACTGCACCATGTGGGTTTCTGAAATGATAAAATACCATGCCCATAAGGTATGCATCTGACCCCAATTCTGCTGTATCATTTATTACATTTAGCTCATTGCTGTTTGTGTGGCTGTTTGCAGCTTAAATTGCTGTGGACTTTATGGTGCCAGAAAAGCTTTTATTTAACCATTACCACATAGGAAATGTGCAGTGTGTCTTCAGAGGTTTGTGTCTTGGAAAATAGCTGGTTTTGTCCATCAATATAGCCCATCCCAAATCCTTTCTTAATAATATGATTAGTGCTCCCCTCAAGCCATCAGAATATCTTTAGCCAAATGTAGCATTATATACATTCAGACTATGACTCCCACATCCTGCTTGTTTCTTTTCCTCCTCAGGGTTTTCTGGCTGTTCCACAGAAAACCCAGCCAGATCATCTCTTACTATGGTAAGTTAAGGCAACTGAAGCCTCCAGCAGATCTTTATATGATAGGAGCAGTCTCAGCAAAATAATGCCTGGAGTCTTTCTGTGTCAGTTGCGTGGTTTGCTATAGAATAGATAGTTACTGAATCTTGACAGATCTGATGACGGACAGCATTTTTTCTGCAAAGTGCTATTCTTGTTAGGAAGGTTTAATGTTAATGTGGAGAGTAAAGGAGAAATGCAGTGCTGCTGCGGTTGTAGCTGGTGCTCGTTGTTGTATTGCTTAAGTGGACAGTATAAAGGCTAAAGAAAGGTTGTGCCAACTCCCAGGGCAAGACTCAGGAGAAGGCAAAGTACTGGAACTGATTTTTCAATAATGCAAACTTTCTCATTCCTCAAATTTCTATTCAAAGTTATGGCCACTATTTTTTGTGGCTTAACCGCCTCATAAACTGCTTTGCTGTGTTGCCATTTACATCTCTAGAGAACAATCACACTCCACCTGAACTGATGCTATGTACTGATTTAGCTGTATAAATTCTGCATGAATCAATTTACCTAAAATGTTTCTTAATCACACAGCTTACAACTCTGAAACTATGTTTGATGACTTACTAGAAGGAAGAAATCGCTGTGCTTGGCTGCCCTGAAGTACTGGTTAGTAGCTCTTGTCATAAATAGATAGCTAAGGGTTAATGTTTCTTTCCCCTGTAAAGGGTTAACAAAGGGAACCAAACACCTGACCAGAGGACCAATCAGGAAACCGGATTTTTAGAAGCTCAGGGACGGAATGTTTGGGTCTGTGTCTTTTGTCTGGCTCTCAGCTATGAGAGGAATCTTTCTATCTTCAAGCTTCTAATCTTCAGTTTCAAAGTTGTGAGTACAAAGGTACGAAAACAATAGGCTGTTATTGTTTTTTTTGTATTTACATGTGTGTAGTTTGCTGGAATGTTTAAATTGTATCTCTTTTTGAATAAGGCTGTTTATTCATATTTCTTTTAAGCAATAGCCCTGTATGTCACTTTAATACAGAGATTAATTTTTTTGTCTTATTCTTCTTTTTATATAAAGCTTTCTTTTTTAAAACTTGTTGACTTTCTTTTTCTAGTTATGGCAGGCGATAGGAATCTCTGTGCCAGATTAGTCTCTCTCAGGAAAGACTGGGAGGGGGAAAAGAAGAGAGGGGAGGTAAATTGTCTCTCGGTTTTGTGTTCAAGTATTGAAGCAGGGAAATCTCTTAGTATACCCAGGGCAGGAAAATCTGGGAGGAAGTAAAGAGCAGGAAGGGAAATGGTTTATTTCTCCTTGTTTTAAGAATCCAAGGGATTTGGGTTCTTGGGGTCCCCAGGGAAGGTTTTGGGGGGACCAGAATGTACCAGGCACTGGAATTCCTGGTTGGTGGCAGGCTATCAGATCTAAGCTGGTAATTAAGCTTAGAGGGGTTCATGCTAGCTTTTCAGTTTATGAACGCTAAGGTTCAAATCTGAGTAGGAAAGCTACGACAGCTCTGGATGGGAATTTTTCAACAAAGCTTGTTTTGTCGAGAAATGTCAATTCACTGAAACCGAAACTTTTTGCAGAAATGATTCAGTTTTGATGAAACTTTCATCAGGAAGGTTTCTTGGGTCTTGGATGGAATTACTTGCCAGATCAGAGAGATTCAGCTCCAGCTACCCTAGAATAGCCAATACACAAACGGGTTTCTTAGGGCTCTCACCTGGTATGTGGGAAACCCAGGCTCTGCTTTGAATCAGGCAGATCAGGGACATGAACCTGGGTCATATCCCACATCCCAGGTGAATGCCCTAAATGCTAGGTTATTGGCTATTCTGGGGTAAGTCTCTCTTCTGGTATGTGTACATTGCAGTTAGATACCTGTGGCTGGCCCATGCCAGCTGTTTCAGGCTCACGGGCCTCAGGCTAAGAGCTGTTTAATTGCAGTGTAGATGTTTGGGCTTAGACTGGAACCCAAGCTCTGAGACCCTCTACCTTGGAGGGTCCTAGAGCTGAGGCTCCAGCCTGAGCCTGAATGTCTGTTCTGAAATTAAAGAGCCCCTTAGCCTGAGCCCTCTGAGTCCAAGTCACCTGGCACAGGCCAGCTGTGGGTGTCCAACTGCAGTGTAGACCCTTCCTCTCCCTCAGATGCAAAGTGAAACAGAATGCTGAAACCTCAACATTTTTTACAAAATGGAATCTTCATTTTCTGGCCAGCCCTACTACTTATGCATGACAGTCATGTGTCTGAAGTGTTCTCTGCTGTACAGAATGGCTGAATTTTCAAAGGAGTCTAAGGGAGTTAGATGTTCAACTCCCACTGAAAATTGAAGCCCACACTCTGGTCCTTAGAACTGACCATTTTAGTGCTCCAGACCTATAAGGAGTCAAAGGAAATTTCTCCTGCAAAAAATGACTGTACAAATCACGGAATTCCATACTTATTCTCTCTCCAGATCAGTTCTGCACAGTTTACATGGAACAGGATGAGGGTTTTAATCCGCAAACTCAACCTGACATCTGAAGATCAAACTGGTTTCTTTCTGTCTCAGCCATCACTACAATAAATATCTTGCCATCAGAACTTAACCAATGTTTTGCAGCAAGAATAGTAGCTCAGTTGTGTTAGCTCAGAAGAGCAAACAGTAGTGAGGTGTAAGAAAAATGTATTTCAGTCAATAAAGTCAGCTGATATTACCCTGAATACTCAGAAGTAGCAGATTAGTTGAGTAAAGAGGCCCATTACTGCATTTTAGCATAAGCTAAAAGATGGAGGAAGAAGTGAGGGAGCCACAAGTGATGAGCAGAATAGATTTGGAACAAATCCATCTAATGTTACCAGACCAAACTAGTGTCTTCTTACAGAATTACAAAATTAGTAGCTGGATGAAGAGATCGTGGTAGATGCACTATATTTGGGTTTCAATAAAGCATCGGATATTTGTGTCTCACAAAATTTTACCTGAAAAATTATTTCAAATTGCCTGGGATGTGAAGACTTTTATATAGCTTGACAACTCTCTAAAATACCACAAACAACAGTTTTTTAACGTTACTGCTGCAGCTCAGATTAGGTAAGAGAAAGGTCATTTGAGGCATGCATGATCAGAAAGGAAATGATATGCAGCTTGCATCAGCAGATTCTCAGCCCTGATTCTCTTGCTGAACTGGAATATGATGTTCTGTTACAACCTACAGGTTCCCCCAGCAAGGTAAAGCTGTGACAAGTTACCATAGTAGCTACTGAGAGTTAGAACATGACGAGCACCTCCATGGACCAGAGATTGTTATAACAGCAGACGGTGACTAATGCACATGAATCATCTGCTTGCTTTGCAGTATTCATACTGTGTTTCCTGAATTATAATGCTAATATTATGACACCATGCTTTAATATGAGAAACCATCATTTCAGCTAATTCATACGTACACTGCCAGCTTTTATACTGGTGAACCAGATAATACAATCAATACAGAACTCTGTTTCTGATAACTGATGGTGCCATTGCTCTCTTTTCATTTCAGTGTATAATCATTTTCTATCACAATATTTTCCACCTTCCCAAGCACACATGGATGCTCTGGTGTGTGGGTGGGGGGGATAGTGGGTGAGGAGGACACAAGGAGCTGGTTGTGGCTCCCTGATCCTGTATAACTCACTCCCAGAGTACATTAGAGCTGCTAAAGAGCACAGCATTCCCTCAGGGATTGCTGTGAAGTGGACTTAGGACCAGATTCTTTGATCTGCTAGATAGCCAGCTCTGTATTGAGGGCACTGCAGAAATACAGTACCCTAAAGAGAGCTCTTGGAGGCATCATGCTCTTTCAGAGCAAGGATTCCTATTGTGCCCAGGCCTTGGGCCAGAAGTTCCTGGTGGGAAAGAGTTTCTGGTACTTACTTTCTCTCTCCTTTGTACACACTCGAATGGGTCAGACACAGTCTAGCTCCTAACCATTCCATTTTGCAATCTAATGGCCCAACAAGTCTGAAATCCACTGACAGGTTTGCTTACCACCTCTCAGCTTCAGTTGTGGCAATGGTAAAATTATACCACTTTTCAGCCAGATGAATGCCCTCACCAGGCGGAAATGCCAATTATAATTCAAAACAAACTCCTTTTATTTTCAAATACACAACACAGTTTATTAGGAAGACTCCACAGTGCTTCCTGATGATTTGAGCTTCTAGATTTCCAGGCAGATGAGCAGAGTTTTTCTTTATATGACAGTGACATTCGGTCTGAAAAGAGTGTAACCGTAAACATGAAAAAAGCGGGGCAGTGATTCACTGAGCAGTGGTGTTACAGCTTCAAGTACCAGGGGCCATAGTCTGATCTCATTTGCACCACAGTAAATCCCAGGAAACGCCACTGAAGTCTAATTCCTTCCTTGAAATTAGAAATTTACACCCCTGCAAGCAAGAGGAGAATTTTGTCCTAAAGCTTTAAGTCACAGTATTGGCATTAATACTAAAGGCCCAATCCTGAGGCTGTCAGGAAAGAATGTCAGGGATCTATTCATTGACTAAGAAAGAAGGTTGCCCTCTCAGTGAACATCAGACTGACTGTTTATCCATTTTCATCTTCCTTGGTCTTCTGTGAAATTGGAGGAGATTTTAAAAGCGGTTGTTTGTCAATCTTTTACGTATTGGGAACCATTCCAAAGTGATAATCAGCTGCAAGCAACTTCTGTGCTGGAAATGAAATATTTACAGAGAAACAGACACAGTAAAAGATGAGAAAGAATCCCTGAGAAAAAAGAACATAATTCTTTAAAAATCGGAAGTAATATGTGAATAGTGGAGGAGTCTGGGAAGAGCTTGGTAAACTATTTGTTTGATTTACTTCCTTTTTATCTTTACAAATCATCAATGAGAATACTCAGAAAAATGTCTGTTGTTCAGAACTATTCAATGAATGGTTTATGTGAACCTGTTTCAGGCTATGGGTGCCTCCTGATCTACCTGCCACAGAACTTGAGATATGCTAGTCGCAATTTTCTATGAACCTATGCAATTTTTTCACTTAAGTATTTTCCTGTTTCCTGATTGGATGACTCCCAAGTGCACAAATACTTTCAAGACAGCCAGGCAAAGCTTTCTGGGTTGAATATTCATCACATTTTCATTAGTACAACTTTTTCTCTTCACACAAACATTTTCGTGTGACTGCTCCAGGAAAATGAAGAGGGTGCAGATGCTCTTATTCTAACAGAGATTTGTGACTACCACCTTAGACAGTATTCACCCAACCCTAGTCCTAGGAGTAAGCGGCAGGAGGTGAACATCATATCACCTTGTAGTGACCTCTATAAGCTAATTAAAGAAAAGAGTTTCAAAGAAAGCTTTGCCCAGCTTTCACCTAAAAATAGCAGTGGCAACAGGACCATTATGGAGAAAGGGGGAAATGGAAGAAACCAGAGTAGAAGTGGGACCATCTATTACCCTCTTGGTTACAGTGTAACCATAATGTCCTCAGGTGGACATGACACACAATATGATCACTAATATGCTGTAGTAGTAGCTTAGATACAGGCTCCTAGCAGTGTGTTAATAAAAGGCCTCATGGGGAACTAAAAATGCCAGACCAGCTACTCTCAGGCCAACTGAGCAGCATAAAATCCTTAAGGACCTTAGAGCAGTGTTTCCCAAACTTACGACGCTGCTTGTTTAGGGAAAGTCCCTGGTGGGCCGGGCCGGTTCATTTACCTGCCCCCTCAGCAGGTCCAGCCAATCACAGCTCTCACTGGCCGCGGTTTGCTGCTCGAAGCCAATGGGGGCTGCGGGAAGCAACAGCCAGCATGTCCCTCGGCCTGCACCGCTCCCATTGGCCTACAGCAGCAATCTGTGGCCAGTGGGAGCTGCCATCGGCTGGACCCGAGGACGCAGCAGGTAAACAAACCAGCCTGGCCCTCCAGGGGCTTTCCCTAAACAAGCAGAGTTCTAAATTTGGGAAACACTGCCTTAGAGTAACTGGTCTGGCATTTTTATTTCTTCTTAAAGTCCCATCATGCACCTCTGGAGAAGCACCACAATACATAGCAAACGCAGAAGGGCAGGGTAATAGGCCTCGTCCCTTTGCCCATGGCTGGGGTGTGGGACCATCACATGGGAGGTATATGGTAGGAATTATGGTTCCCTTGTGTACCATAGAATTCTGGGAACCCCTGGAGTGGTACAGCTCCACACCACCCCAATATGGACCAGTGCCAAATAGGCAAGATAGCACAAATATGAACAAGGAGAGCCCAAAAACTAATTTGAAAAGTGATTTTTATCTAGGTGCTAATTTTGTGTGCTGTGTCCCCAGATTTGTCTAATGTTGCTAGATATTATGTAGCTCCTCCTTATTATAATTGTATTGTGACTGAAAGTGAAAGGTCAACTAGTGTTTCAAAACAAATCTGGGTTAAAAGAAATAGCCAAAGTCAAAAATTATTAAGATATGTTTGGGAAGGGTATAAGGGATTTTTTTTAAATGCCTCTTTAAACATAGCCTACAATAAGCTTCCAAAGGCACAGTACTGGTTTAAAATGTGAGTTGGTTTTATTCCCAGTTACAGCTGGATCAGTAGTGAGCTGCATTGCTAGAGGATATCAACTGCCTACATGACTTTGCTGTGACAAAGTCACAGCCATTTATTACTATCTTATATTCATTCCTCATTTCCTTTAACCAATAAGTGATCTTAAATCCCTCGTTTCTTACTTTTTAAACAAATTTATGAACACCATTTGTTTCCCAACAAGGCATCAATGCATATTTACTTTTAACTATTTTGACAAAGCAGGACTTTTGAGGTATTAGTTATTCCCTTTACTTGCTTTGACTACTTTGATTTAAAACTGGAGAAAGAAGAAGCATGAATAGTAATATAAATACAATTTCCCTATATTTAATGTACTGCACTCTGCGATCTTTTTTTTTTTTTTTTTTACACATTCACTTTTCTATTAACTAAAAATATCATTTATTCTGTGTAACTCTGATTGATTTCAATGGAAGTTAGGTGCTAAATACGTTTGAGGATCTGTGACTCCATGGTAAGCCGCCTTGATATGCATGGTGGCTGCAGCAGTCACCATAAAGTGTTCCTGCTTCTTTTCTCCAGACATACTGTGGAATCTTCATATTTCCCTCTCCCTTTTATGCTCTGATCTTCATGGCTATCCCTTCTGATGAAGAGTCACAGCGCCTTAGCCTCATCAATGGTACTGCAGATGGGGTAGGTGAGAGCAGTATGAAGTGCCTATCTTCTAAACTCTGTCCCAGAGCGAACAACAACACTCTTTGCAGCGATCCAGGTCAAGAACTGAATTCCCAAGGGGTAACATGTTATCCTGCCCTACACCACCACAGCCAGACCTTGGTGGTTATTTCCAAGCTTTCCCACTAAATGTTGCTGTCCATTTCAGAAATTCCACTTTACAGATAACTGGCACATAACAAATATGGAATTGTGCTGTTACAGATTATCTAGTTTTCTATACATTCCAAAAGGTGATTACTAATTATTATCATAATATTCTTAAATTTTCTCTCTTTGAATATAGCAAGTAGAAAAAGAATTTTCTTCAATCTATTCAGATAGTTACCTTTGAATATAATAATGTAGAAATGGTCGTACTGGTCAGTATCTGTCTTCCGACAGCACCTATACCAGGTGCCCCAGAGGAAATGACAGAACAGTAATCATCAAGTGATCCATTCCTATTGCCCAGTCCCAGCTTCTGGCAAACAAAGCTAGGGACACCATCCCTCGCCATCCTGGCAATAACGACTGATGGACTTATCTCCATTAATTTATCTAGTTCTTTTTGCACTGTGTTATAGTCTTGGCCTTCACAACATCCTCTGGCAAAGAGTTCCACAGGTTGACTGTGCATTGTGTGAAGAAATATTTCCTCTTGTTTGTTTTTAACCTGCTGCCTATTAACTTCATTTATTGACCCTAGTTCTTGTTGTTATGAGAAGTAAATAACATCCCTATTTATTTCTCCACAGCAGTCATGAGATCATAGATGTCTTATCATATCCCCTCTTAGTTGTCTCTTTTCCAAGCTGAAAAGTCCAGTCTTGTTAATCTCTCTCATATGGAAGCCTTTCCATACCACTACATTTTGTTGCCCTTTTCTCAGCCTTTCTAATCCAATATACTTTTCTGAGATGAGACAACCACATCTACAGGCAGTATTCAAGATGTGGATGTACCACGGATTTATATAGAGGCATATGATATTTTCTGTCTTATTTCTATCCCTTCTTAATGATCCCCAACACTGAGTTCACTTTTTTGACTGCCACTGCACATTCATGGATGTTTTCAGAGATCTCTTTCTTGTGGTAACAGCTAATTTATGACTCCATCATTTTATATGTTGGGATTATGCTTTCCAATGCGCAATACATTGCATTTATCAACAGTGAATTTCATTTGACATTTTGTTGCCCAGTCACCAGTTTTGAGAGATCCTTTCTGTCTAGCTTCTTACAGTCCTGCCTGGGATTTAACTATCTTGAGTAGTTTTGTATCATCTGAAAATTTTGCCACCTCCCCATTTACCCCTTTTTCCAGATCATTTATGAATATGTTGAATAGGACTGGTCCCAATACAGACCCCTGGGGGACACCACTATTTACCCCTCTTCATTCTGAAAACTGACCATTTTTTCCTACCCTTTGTATCCTATCTTTTAACCAGTTATCAGTGCATGAGAGGACCTTCCCTCTTATCCCATGACAGCTTATTTTGCTTAAGAACCTTTGATGAGGGACCTTGTCAAAGGCTTTCTGAAAATCTAAGTAAACTATTTCCACTGGATCCCCGTTGTCCACATGCTTGTTGACCCCCTCAAAGAATTCCAGCAGATTGGTGAGGCATGATTTCCCTTTACAAAAACCATGTTGACTCTTCCCCAACGAGTTATGTTCATCTATGTGTCTCACAATTTTGTTTTTTGTTATAGTTTCAACCAGTTTGCTTGGTACTGAAATCAAGCTTACTGTCCTGTAATTGCCAGGGTCACCTTTGGAGCCCTTTTTAAAAACTGGCATCACATTAGCTATCCTCTAGTCATTTGGTATAGAAGCTGATGTAAATGATAGGCTACAGACTACAGTTACTAGTTCTGTAATTTCACATTTGAGTTCCTTCAGAACTTTTGGGTGAACACTGGTCCTGGTGACTTATTACTCTTTAGTTTATCAATTTGTTCCAAAACTTCCTCTAATGACACCTCAGTCTGGGACAGTTCCTCAGATTTGTCGCCTAAAAAGAATGGCTCTGGTTTGGGAATCTCCCTCAGATCCTCAACCATGAAGACGGATGCAAAGAATTCATGTAGTTTCTCCGCTATGGCCTTATCGTCCTTAAGTGCTCCTTTAGCATCCCAATCGTCTAGTGGCCCCACTGGTTGTTTAGCAGGATTCCTGCTTCTGACTGTACTTAAAAAAAGAATTGCTATTACTTTCGGAGTCTTTTGGCTAGCTGTTCTTCAAATTCTTTTTTGGCCTTCCTAATTATATTTTTACACTTCATTTGCCTGAATTTATGCTCTTTTCTATTTTCCTCACTAGGATTTAACTTCCACTTATTATTCCCTTTTTGCCTCGTACTGCTTCTTTTACTTCGTTATTCAGGCACAGTGGCTCTTTTTTTTGTTCTCTTACTATTTTTTTTTTTATTTAGGGTATACATTTAAGTTGAGCCTGTAAGCTTTAAAAAGTTTCCATGCAGCTTACAGAGATTTTACTTTTGGTGCTGTTCCTTTTAATTTTTATTTAACTAATCTCATTTTTGTGTAGTTCCCCTTTCTGAAATTAAATGCTACTGTGTTGGGCTGCTGTGATGTTTTCCCCACCACAGGGATGTTAAATGTAATTATATTATGGTTATTATTACCAAATGGTCCAGCTATATTCACCTTTTGGACCTGATCCTGTGCTCCACTTCAGACTAAATCAAGAATTTCCTCTCCTCTTATGGGTTCCAGGACTAGCTGCTCCAAGAAGCAGTCTCTGCATTCTGTCCTGAGGTGACATGTATCCAGCCAATATGGAGGTAGTGGAAATTCCCCATTATTATTGAGTTTTTTATTTTAATACCCTCTCTAATCTTCCTGAGCATTTCACAGTCACTATCACCGTCCTGGTCAGGTGGTCAGTAATATATCCCTAGTGCTAGCTTCTTATTATTCAAGCATGGAATTATTATCCATAGAGGCAATATATTGTATCAACATCCTCATTTAATCCTCATTTAATACAAGGCATTCTAGTTCACCCATCTTATTATTTAGACTTCTAGCATTGGTCTATAAGCACTTTAAAAACTTGTCAAGTTTTAGCTGTCTGCCATTACATTATGTAACTGAATGAGACTTTTTTTCATTTGACTATTTCTCATCAGATCCTACCTGTATTTTATCATCTTCCAGCCTCTCCTCCTTATTAGGACCTAGGGAATCTCCATTTATAGATCCTCCTTTAAAATTATGCTATGAATACTGCAAACTCACTGAAATCCTATATTTGTGTGAATTGTGAATGCTACCTGTCCATGAATGCAAATCATATAATTGATCACCATTTTGTGGTAGAGGATGCTGCTGTAATTTGAATATAAATCAATATTACCCAATGGTAATTGATTTTCTAACAAAGTCCAGATATGTAGGATCATGCCTGGTTATATGAAACTCCAATATTTAAACAAAACATTTTTTAACTGAGTGTCATCCTGGGAGCTCCTGAGAGGTGCTAGTTGAAAAGAACAAAATACTTAGGAAAAAAATTATACTCTTTCTTTTCAAAATTCTATATTCGAGATGCCTCGAGTCTCCAGTTTTTATCACCCAGAATCACAATGAGGTTGGAATAATATAAAAGTAACTCTACACTGGTAAACTAGGGTAAAGAGGTTTAGCTTAAGGGTTATAAAGGATATATCATTATAGTGGTTCTGATTTTCCTCTCTATAGGTTTGATCTTAAAGGATGCTCAGGAATGAATTGAACTATTTTTCAAAAGGAACTCTCTTCTAGAATTCTACGAGCTCTTCAGATTTGAACTTCCTATTTAAATACGTATTAATGTATGTGTCCCAAGTGAATATAAAACAAAATTATTGGGAAAGGATGAAATGAAGACTGCAGCCAACAAAATGTAAGTTATGTTGAAAGTGAATCTACTTCACTTTGATTATTTTATAGAAATTGCTCAGGAATCTGTCTAGAATCATGATCATACTTTATCAAATGCCTCAAAGACTTAATTGTTTATTCTCCAAATGCCAAATGAAATGGTCATTTCACCAAACAATTAACTTAATACAGTGACTGTGACAAAAATAACGGTAAAAGTGACAATCAGGAACATAAATATGGAAGCCTTTTAACTGCTGAGGATTAGGAAGCTGTTAAAAGAGAGAAAAGAGAGGTAAAAGAGAAAATGGCCGGGGAGCCATAATTACAATTTTATTAAGTGTAAGCAGAGTCAGGATGAGCTGTACCCTGACATCTGGTGGTGAAGTATGGGAAGTGTGGAAAGAATGTCTGGAATGCGAAATCTCAAATATTTGCATAGGCACGCCTACCCCATCCCAGACTGCCGAGCTGTGGGACTGCTTTGTGACAGAAATGACTCAACTCAGTTTGGTGGTAACTTGCTAGACAGGGACATGGGTTCAAAACCCTGTGAAGAGAGAGAGGTTGGGACAGGTATGTGCCTGGTGGTGCAGGCCCTTGTGGGCGGCTAGAAGCACCATTGCCACCCCTCCCGCTCCACTGCTGGAACGTCAGAGTGATTTTTGTTCCGTAAGACTCTAGATACAGTTGCTAGCTGAATCTCATGTTGTGGGCTAAATGGTGCCACTAGCACTGGGGCTCCCCTACTATGTGCTCGAGATCACTAAGCTGAAAATCACAAAAGAGCGAAATTACTGACTGGAGCACTGAGTTGTGCTAACTAGTGAGGGGAGCCTGAAGCTATACTGTGGAACAGAAGCACTGGCGGAGTGGAGCAGTTGTGGAGATGGCTGGAGCGGACACAGGAAGCGGTCGGAGTGGGAGCGGCTTGGCACGAGCGGAGTAGCTGGGGCGTGGACACCCACAAACGAGCGAACTGAAGCAGTTTGCGGGACAATGGCCAGCTCACGAGGCAGCTGTGAGCGGAGCAGTTTGGAAGGAGGCCGGAGAGCAAGTGAAGGCGGCTTGGTAAGGCGGAGCAGATTCGTGGAGAAGGCGGAAGCAGAACCCACGGAGAGGGCCAGGGCAGTTGGCCCTGGACCACGTAAGTCCCCTTTCACCCAGGTGGGGGAGTGACCCCTAAGATAGACTCTTGAATTCTGGGTGGATTGACCAGAGACTTGTTGGTTGCTGGCTTTTTGGAGTGATGGACATTAAGCCCTAAGGGGAAAGGTATATTGCCGAATGGACTGGGTGGTGGTTATGGTTGTGTTATAACTCTGTTGTGGTGTTTCTCACACCAATGGGAGCCACATTGATTCCTTCTTTTAAAAGATTGCTATACAACCTCAGACCTCGTGCTTGCGAGAGGGGAAGTATTGCCTCCTAGAGGCGCCCAGGAGGGTATGGTATGTAAGTGTCCCAGGTCACTGGGTGGGGGCTTGAGCCGGTTATGCCTTGTGTTATTGAAACGGAACCCCTGGATACTGAACCTGGCCCTTGTTGCTGCCAACTCAGAGGGGCAGAAGGGTTACATAAGTTTGGAAATTAAATAAAAATGAAAAGCAAAGAGAAGAGTCAAAAGAATTGAATTTGAAGGGTCACTTTGATCAGATTAACGGAGATGGAAATGGCTCAAGGGACAGAACAATAAGCAGCCGTTTGAGACACTCTGGCTTCCAAGTTACCTCACTGTCTTTGTCTTTAGGCCGACAAGGACATAGATTGTTACAAAGTGGTGGAGTCTGCATTGCAGTTTTTCACCTGTTAATGGGTGGCAAAGGTAACGTGCAGTCTTGGTGCAGGGTATTGTATTTCCAGCTGCCAGAGTCTCTGAGAAACAGAGCTCATAATTGTCTCTTTTATGAGGGAGGCTGCAGAATATAGGCAAAAAGGTGGGTCTAGAATGCATGTGATTCTCACTCAGACTGATAAAACATCTTGTCTCTAACTCGAAGGGCGAAATCCCTTAAAATCTACTTTAGCCAAGGTAGATAGGATAAGGGACAATGCAAGTCCCCTCGCGATCAGCACTGGGAAGAGGGAGTATAAACTGATGGATGGATACCCAGGCTGGGGAGGGTAAAATAAAGCCCTAACCTACAGTTCAGTCTAAGGCCCTTATCTCAGATGTGGCTTTATTAACACAAAATGATCCAAATCAAGAGCCAAGCAGCTCAGAACATTTGGTTACAGCTACCAGAAGCCTTTACAACTTTCAGCAAGATTTCCCCTAACTGGCTGCCCCAGCAGCATCTTTCTGTGTGTTGGTCTAACCTCACACCAGATCACCCATGCAATAAGCAGGGAGTCTGGGTTCTCCTTGTCACCCTTTACATGCTAGGGCTAAGGAATGCCTTTATACCATGTCACAGGAGGATAAATAAAGTGTCCCCTCCACTAATGTATGTGCGTGCAAAGCCTGCACGTGCCAGTGACTTTTCAAGCAGTGGGAACTGAGGGAATTCATGTAAATGAATAAAAAGTCTCAGGATTATTTATGACAGGAACAGGGCTTGCCGGGACTATTAGAAACAATGGAGGAGTGTCATGGTATAATTCCCCACCCTGAACCTTAGCGTCCAAAAGATGGGTACCAGCATGAATTCCTCTAAGCTCAATTACCAGCTTAGTACTTGTAGCGCTGCCACCAACAAGGAATTCCAGTGCCTGGTACACTCTGGTCCCCCCAAAACCTTGCCCGGGGAACCCCAAGACCCAGATCCTCTGGATCTTAACACAAGGAAAGTAAACCCTTCCCCCACCGTTGCCTCTCCCAGGATTCCCCTCCCTGGGTTACCCTGGAAGATTACTGTGATTCAAACTCCTTGAATCACAAAACAGAGAGGACAATTCACCTTCCTCCCTCCTTCTCTTTCCCCCTCCCAGACTCTCCCTGAGAGAGAAAGTAATCCTAACACAGAGAGAAAAATTAACCTTTCTCTCCCCTTACCTCCTTTCTTCCCACCAATTCCCTGGGGATCCAGACCTAGTCCCATGGGTCTCATCAGAATAAAAAAACAATCAGGTTCTCAAGAAAAGTTTTTAATTAAAGAAGGAAAAAACAGTAAAAATTATCTTTGTAAATTTAAGGTGGAATATGTTACAGGGTCTTTCGGCTACAGACACTGGGATTACCCTCCCAGCCTAAGTATACAAGTACAAATTAAAATCCTTTCAGCAAAATACAAATTTGAACTCCTTCCAGCCAAATACACAATTGAACTTCTTCCAGCCAAATGCATATTTGCAAATAAAGAAAACAAACATAAGCCTAACTCGCCTTATCTACCTAGTACTTACTATTTTAAACTTATAAGAGCCTGTATCAGAGAGATTGGAGAGAAACCTGGTTGCACGTCTGGTCACTCTCAGAACCCAGAGAAAACAATAACCAAAACCTAACAGCACACACAAAAACTTCCCACCCTCAAGGTTTGAAAGTATTCTGTCCCCTGATTGGTCCTCCGGGCAGGTGACAGCCAGGCTTACTGAACTTGTTAACCCTTTACAGTCAAAAGAGATATAAAGTACTTCTGTTCTATTAACTTCTACTATCTGTTTATGACAAGGCAGATAAAAGATAATGAAAAAATAAGGTTGATAAGGGCTGTTAAATTAATAAACAGAATAGAAATAGCCAAAGAAATAAAGATAAACAGCAAGAAGTTCTTTAAATACGTAAGAAGCCACAAGCAAGTAGTGAGTCAGTAAGTGATGACAGTTCAAAAGAACAGATGAAGCTGATATTGCTAAGAGCCTGAATATGCTTTTTGTCTCTGTGTTCACAATAGAAGTTGAAGGTCATATTGTAGAGATTGAGATATATCTTCCTGAGGGAGAAAGTAAAATGTTAAAAGGCTTTATGATTACGCTAGAACAGATAATTAGGCAATAAGGACTATTAAAGGTTGAAAAGGTACTGGGCCCAGAAGGATTCCAGAGCACAGCAAAAAAAAAAAAAAGGCTAATGTCTTAAAACAAATACAAGAGGTCATGGCTTGGCGATAAGGGTGAGGATTTGCTTATGGCCTATAAGCAATTCATGTGAACGGAGCCTCTTTTATACAAGAAGTCATTTAACTTTGCAGAAGAAGCAAGTAGTATAAATCAGTTATAGATGGAATGGGGCACAGTTTTGTAGGTTAAAGTTAAAATTTATAGTCACTATTTAGATTGGACTGGGGGTTAAGTTATTCAGGTAAGGTATGGCTTTATCTGTATTTTCCATTGTAAATGCTAGTTAATCCTCTTGTGCTCTAGCTCTGAACCTTAAGTAATCCTATAGTAGGAACATTCATTAAATATTGACTTATCCATTGGCAGGAAAGGCATCATCTAATGGCCTGAATACCAAACTGAGAGCAAAGAACTGCAGAATTTGAACCCTGACTCTAACATTAAGTCCTCCTGTGGCCTTAGGCAAGCTGCTTAGCCCTCTATAAGACCTATCAATTCTTGACTTAAGAGAACTCCTAATGTTTTTTGATGCATGTCCTACCATACCAATTTATCTCCAGCTACACTTATATTATTTTACCAGGTCTGGCAAGAACATCTGTTCGGTTCCAAGCCAAAAATGAATTTCTCCTGTACACTGTTAGCAGCCACTGTCATCAGTCACTCTCACCCTCAACTCTACCTTGATGTCAATAAGCAAAGCCTTGCAGATATTGATGATCTCTGTTATCATTAGAAGCAGCATAGGAAACTGTGTATGAAGATTCAGATGTATGACTTCATGACCCTACTCTTGAATAGCAGTCCACTGTCTTGGAAAGATGTCATATTTGTAGTATCCTGGACCTAACATAGGAAGGCCTCCTAAGTCACCTTTGCTCTCCATCCTGTCAGTATAAGATTGTTCTCTACACTGTATTCTCAGATGCTTTGTATAGTCTAGTTCAAAATGGCTCAAGCAATGAAGGCTCCTTTGATATTTTCAGCCTTCAAGCACTTGTAAAAGGCCCTCTTTGGAAATGGCCCTCTTTGGAAATGGCCCTTGTTGTGTCCCAAGTTTATGGAAGCACCTCAGATCAAAACACTATCACTGATACTCCAAAATGAAGTACATACCTATGAGGTTTGGGATCATGTCTACAGTGACTGAGTGTTCACCAGCACCATAGAGGAGCTAGCAAACAGATGCACCAAATGAGAGTTTTGAGGGAGTTCTCTGGGTGAAGAAGCAGTGATTATATGACCCTTGGGATAAGTTTGTTGTCTGTCTGTTTGTTGTGTGCTTACTGTGTACCTGCTTGACAGAAGTTTATGGAGTGATCTGTTTGTGGGGCATGGCTGAACCTAGTAGTCTGCTAGGCAAAGCTGAGACCTTCTTAATGAGGCTTTGATCCCTAATTCTTTTAGCAGCCTTTAACCAGATGGTGGAGCTATTCAGGAAGAACAGAGATTTAAAAAGCTGGCTCCTAAGTGACCAGAGGAGCTAGCAAACAGGAGCAGCAAACAGGGAGCAAGAAAACCAGATACACCTAACATGGTGACAGGTTTCTGAGTGGTAATTGTGTCAGCAAAAACAATGAGGAGTCCTTGTAGCTCCTTAGAGACTAACAAATGTATTTGGGCATAAGCTTTCATGGGCTATAACCCACTTCATCAAATGTATGGAGTGAAAAATACAGTAGGCGAGTATAAATATACACCACATGAAACGATGGGAGATACCTTACCAAGTTGGGGTGCGGGGTCAGTGCTAACGAGGCCAGTTCAGTCAGGGTGGATGTGGCCCATTCCCAACAGCTGAGAAGGGGTGAGTATCAACAAAGGGAAAATTACTTTTTGTAGTGACCCAGACACTCCCAGTCTTTGTTCAGGCCCAATTTGATGGTGTCAAATTTGCAAATTAATTCCAGTTCTGCAGTTTCTTATTGAAGTCTGTTTTTGAAGTGTTTTGTTTTGTTTTGTGAAGAATAGCCACTTTTAAGTCTGTTATTGAGTGTCCAGGGAGGTTGAAGTGCTCTCCTACTGGTTTTTGAATGTTACAATGCTTGATGTCTGATTTGTGTCCATTTATTCTTTTGTGTAGAGACTGTCCGGTTTGACCAATGTACATGGCAGAGGGGCATTGCTGGCACTTGATGGCATATATCACATTGGTTGATGTGCATATGAACAAACCCCTGATGTGGTTAGGTCCTACGATGGTGTCCCTTGAATAAATATGTGGGGTTTGTTGCAGGGATTGTTTCCTGGATTAGTGTTTCTGTTGTTTAGTGTATAGTTGCTGGTGAGTATTTGCTTCAGGTTCCTGGGATAATCCTATGCTTGTGTGCATTTCTTCAATAAGCCACTCACATCTGAAATGCAGAGACATGGTCAGTATTCCCAGCTTCAGATACAAAAATGATACATGCATACAAATTGGATAAACACATTCAGTAAATCATAGCCTTTCCAATATTATTGACTTTATATACAGAAATGATACATGCATACAAATTGGATAAACACATTCAGTAAATCATAATCTTTCTAATGATACCTTACATGAGTCATCTTGCATAAAAGACATCTCAGTTATGTCATATGCATATCATAAGCATATTTCCATAAAAACTATGAAGCATAATGTCACAACAGGATTTTGGGGATCAGATCCACAGCTAGTGTAAATTGGCATAGCTCCATTAAAGTCACTAGAGCTACATGGATTTACACCAGTTAAAAATCTGGCCCTCTGAGTTTACCCATAAGAACATAAGAATGGCCATACTGGGTCACACCAATGGCCCATCTAGCCCAGTATCCTGTCTGTCAACAGTGGTCAATGCCAGGTGCTTCAGAGGGAATGAACAGAACAGGTATTCACCAAGTGATCTACCCCCTGTCATCCAGTCCCAGCATCTGGGAGCCAGAGGCTTAGGGACAGCAAGAGCACAGGGTTGCATCCCTGACCATCTTGGATAATAGACATTGATAGAGTTATCCTCCATGAACTTATCTAAATCTTTTTTTGAACCCAGTTATACTTTTGGTCTTCACAACACCCCCTGGCAATGAGTTCCTCAGGCTGACTGTGCTTTAAGTGAAGCAGTATTTCCTTTTGTTTGTTTTAAACCTATTGTTTATTAATTTCATTGGGTGCCCACTGGTTCTTGTGTTATGTGAAAAGGGAGATAATACTTTCCTATACATTTTCTCCACACATTCATGATTTTATAGGTCTCTACCATATCCCCACTTAGTTGTTTCTTTTCCAAGCAAAACAGCTTCAGTCTTTTTAATTTCTCTTCATATGGAAGCTGTTATATATCCCTTATTATTTTTGTTGCCCTTCTCTGTACCTTTTCCAGTTCTAATACATCTTTTTTGAGACGGGGCCACCAGAACGGCATGCAGTATTCAAGGCGTGGGCTTACCAAGGATTTATGTAGTGGCATTATGATATTTTCTGTCTTTCTGTCTTATTATCCCTTCTCCATGGGATCCTTTAAAGAACTATCCCATCTCTAATGGTTCCTAACATTGTTCACTTTTTTGATTGCTGCTGCACATTGAGTCGATATTTTCAGAAAACTATCCACAGTGTCCCCAAGATCTCTTTCTTGAGTGGTAATAGCTAATTTAGATCCCATTATTTTGTATGTATAGTTGGAATTATGTTTTCCAATGCGCATTGCTTTCCACTTATCAACATTGAATTTCATCTGCCATTTTGCTGCTCAGTTTTGTGATATTCCCTTTGCAACTCTTCGCATCCCACTTTGGGCTTAACTATCTTGGTGTCTAGAAAATTCCCTTCAACCCATCCTGAATTGATATGTTCCCAAATCAATATGGGGATAATTGAAATCCCCGATTATTATCGAGTTTTCTATTTAAATACCCTCTCTAATCTCCCTGAGCATTTCATAATCACCATCACCATCCTGGTAAGGTGGTCAGTAGTATACTTCTACTGCTATACTCCTATTCAAGCATGAAATTTCTATGCATAGAGATTCTATGGTACATTTTGAATCATTTAAGATTTTTAGTATACATGACTCTATGCTTTCTTTCATTTATAGTGCCACTGCCCCACCAGCATGACATACTCTGTCATTCCTATATATTTTGTACCATGGTATTACATTTTACATTGTATTTTGTACCATGGTATTATTATGTCCCATTGATTATCGTTGTTCCACTAAGTTTCTGCGATGCCTATGATAGCAATATCCTCATTTAAGACCAGGCGCTCAAGCTGACCGATCTTAGTATTTACACTTCGAGCATTTGTATACAAGCATTTATAAAATTTGTATTTAGTTGTCTGCCTTCATGTGATGTAACTGAATGAGAGTCTTTTTCATTTGACTGTTTCGCTTCAGCTCCTACGTGTATTTTATCAACTTCTATCCTCTCCTCTTTACTAGAGAATCCCCATGAATAGATCCTCTCCTCATGGCTGTCTCTATCTGAGCCATGTGTTCCTCCATACCTGTCGGCTTTCCTCCAGCCCTTAATTTAAAACCTCCTCTAAGACCTTCTTAATTTTACATTCCAGCAATCTGTTTCCCTTTTAGGTTTAGGTGCAGCTCATCCTTCCTGTATAGACGCCTCCTTTCCCAAAAGGTCCCACAGTTCCTATTAAACCTAAACCCCTCCTCCTTACACCATTGTCTCATCCACACATTGAGACCCCATAGTTCTGCCTGTCTACCTTGCCCTACATGTAGAACTGGAAGCATTTCAGGCAGTGCTAAAATGGAGGTTCTGGACTTTAATGTCTTTCCTGGCCACCTAAATTTGGCCTTCGGGACATCTCTCCTACCTCACCGGTACTAGACTCCCATGGCTGGAGCATGCCAACTGATTTGGGCTGGTGCAGTAGGGTTGCCAGGCATCCAGTTTTCAACCAGAACACCCAGTCGAAAAGGGACCCTTGAGGCTCTGATCAGCACTGCTGACTGGGCTGTTAGAATTCCGGTTGGCAGAGCAGCGGAGCTAAGGCAGGCCCACTGCCTACTCTGGCTCTGCATAGTTCCCGGAAGTGGCTGGTATGTCCCTGAGGCCCCTAGACACAAGTGAGATCAGGGAAGCTTCACGCACTGCCCCGCCCTGAGTGACAGCTCCACAGCTCCCCTTGGCTGGAAAGCATGACTGATGTCAACAGTTGACAAGAAGGGATGAATATCAACAGAGGGAAAATTACTTTTTGTAGTAATCCAGCCACTCTCCGTCTTTATTCAGCCCTAATTTGATGGTGTCAAATTTGCAAATTAATTCCAGTTCTGCAGTTTCTTATTAAAGTCAGGTTTTTAAAGGTTTTTTTGTTGAAGAATGGCCACTTAAGTCTGTTATTGAGTGTCTAGGGAGATCGAAGTGCTCTCCTACTGGGTTTTGAATGTTACAGTTCTTAATGTCCGATTTGTGTCCATTTATTCTTTTGTTTAGAGCCTGGTTTGGCCAATGTACATGGCAGAGGGGCATTGCTGGCACATATCACATTGCTATATCAGCTGGACATGTGCTTGACCCAGGTCACAACAAAAAAGATTTCCCACAAATGGAGGGAAGATATAAAAGAGGGACAATGACAACACAAAGGGTCCTCACTCTTTCTACAACAACACACCTGAAAACACCTGAGGAAAAAAGACTGAGCTGTGAGAAGTGGTGCTCCCAGTCTAAAATCTTTAGCCTGTGTATGAAAAGCTGGGAATGCCAAGACAACCTGTGCCTTAAGAATCTGCCAGCCTGTTTATCAATAAGGGTGAGAATTTGCTAATTTGTATCCTACCTATCTAGTGTGTCAAGAGCAGTTTGTGGGTTTTGTTTATTTACTAAGGTAATCTGCTTTGTTCTGTTTCCTATCCCTTTAACCACTTAAAATCTACCTTTTGTAGCTAATAAACTTATTTTGGTTTGTTTATTATTAAACCCAGTTTATACAATTTCTAACTGGGGACAGAAAGAAGTCATACAAATCCCTCTTCACATTGGAGGAAGAGGGTATATTTTTAGGAGCTTGCGCTGTGCAGATTTTTCAATACTGTGCAAGACAGTATTATTTTGGGTTTATCTCTGAAAAGGGGTGTGCACGTGAGTGCTAGAGGAGTCCTCTCACACAGAGCTGACTTCAGTCTATGGCTGCCGCTGGGTATGGCCCTACCTGTGTGTGTGTTGCAAGAGGCCTAATTCAGTAAAAGGGAACCCAGGCTAGTGGAGCAGGAGAGGCTCAGTGAAATCCAAGTACATCAGGTGGCATCCCAGAAGGGGAGTCCAAACCATTTCACCTGTCTTAGCATGCACTGGGCTCAGTATAAAACCTTGGATGAATTCTCTGGGGCAGGTACTTATTTGGTTCTGATTATGAATCCGGAGGGAATATCCCCAAGGCACAACAGGATAAGATCAGAACACTGAATCTGAAAATGTCAGCCTTTGGAGAAGTTCTGATTCAGATCATAATCCAGATCTGAGCTTTGCAACTCCTGCTCAGCTCTGATTATAATTTCCCATCTTTGCCACTGTTTTGCTAAGCTATAAATACAGATCACCATTTTCAAATTTGGAGGCCCAGATTTAGGCACCTAACTCCAAATTTAGGCATCTAAGAAAGTGATCTGGTTTTCAGATGTGCTGACCTCCTGCCATCTCCATTGACTTCAGGGATGGTTGTGTGCGCTCAGTAACTTTTAAGTCAGGCCATTTACAGATAAATTTAGATTTATATATAAATATGGATGCCAGCCCTCTCTCATTATTACTGCTTTCCAGATAGCTTCAACTGAATGAGTCTTTTCAGTTTGGACTAATTCCTCCACTCTTGCAATCTTTGGGCCTAATTCAGATTGTACATCATTACCCATTCATTTAACTCCATTCATTTTGGGGAAATTACTCCTAATTTACACTGGTATAAGTGAGAGCAGGATCTGGCCCTGAATCGATTAAAAAAATTCCAGATTGAAAGTTTGCATTTTTGGAACTATTTCTGGTCTAACTAGGTCCCTAGGTCTTCATCTCTACTGTTTGCAGTACCTCCCAGTTGAGTATAATCTGCAAGTTTAGGGTCAAATTCTCTGCTAGCATAACCTCATTTATCTCAATAGAATGTCTTCTCAGATCCTTAATAAAGAAGTTAAGAAAAGAGGAACCCAACACCTATTCAGCAAATACTATCCAATAATAAATATATTTGATAAATCACATTCTGTTTGTCATCAGTTTATGACTAGAAAAAAGACAAAATTCACTGAACACTGTATTCATTACAAATTATTCACACAATTCTGCAAGCAACATAGTAGTACCGGAGACCTAAAACATGTTGCTCACATTTCATATTAAGATTCTGTTTATAAAGGGTTAATAAATTATTAACAGCTGTTATAAGCACTTTACAGACATGAGTAGTATATGATATGGATGGACACAAACTCGTCAGTAGAAGGTATTTCAAATGGCTCTGAGCCATGGATGTAAACTGCCTGTTGATCTTTTTATTTATTAAAACATCTATTAACACTTTATGAACCATTTATAAATGGAACCTTAATATAAAGTGTGCCCACTAAATCACCTAAAACATGAATTTTAGAGGGTTAAAATTGAGATGATTATTCTAAGTGTTCTTAAATTAAGTTTTCCACCAAAGGGTTTAAACAATTTAAAATGATATTATGGCTAACTATTTCCTGATTGCTAGACTGCTAAGTTATGACTAATCAACCTGATTCTGAGGAAGAGAATTTGAGGACGCAGTTGCAAGAGTGCCTACTTGGATTTATCACATATCAGTAGGGCGTTGTACACCTCTTCATGATCTCTGTTTCATTCACATGATATTTTAACCTTGATTCTCTTTTGCTAGATTATATCAGGATTTGTTTGCACTGATACCTTTGGCACCAAGAATTTTTTTTGGCACACAGTACATTTCTCTATTTGTGTGCCCATACCAATGTATTCTTTGTCTCAAATATTGCATCGACACTGGGAGACATTTACAGATCGCAAATTAATAACACCACAAAAGCAGTTTAAGATCAGAGCTGTGCATCTGGTAAGAAACTTTTTTACATACATGTTCACTACATCCAATTTGTGATTAGATCTAACTATATATTTTCCTTTTTGTTGTTGTTATTGTTTGCTTTTCCATGAACATTCATATAACTGGCTTCTGCTCACAAAAATGTTTGAAGAAGAGCTGCACATCAGCAGAATGTTAGACCCTATACCAGGGGTGGGCAAACTACGGCCCAGGGGTCGCATCGAGCCCCCCAAACATTTTAATTTGGCCCTTGAGCTCCCACCAGGGAGTGGGGTCCAGGTTTTGCCCCACTCTGGTGCCCTTATACATAGGGGCAGCCAGGGGGCTCCACACACTGCCCCTGCCCCAAGCACTGCCCCTGCAGCTCCCATTGACCAGGAATCCCAGCCAATGGGAACTGTGGGGTGGCGCCTATGGACAGGGAAGCACGCAGAGCTGCCTGGTCGTGCTTCTGTGTAGGAGCCAGAAAAGGCACATGCCGCTGTTTCTGAGAGCTGCTTGAGGTAAATGCCACCCAGAGCCTGCATTCCTCAGCCCCTCCTGTGCCCCAACCCCTGCCCCAGCCCTGATCCCCCTCCCGCCCTCTGAACCCCTCAGTCCCAGCCTGGAGCACCCTCCTGCACCCTCAAACCCTCATCCCCAGCCCCACCCCAGAGCCTGCACCTTACTCACTCCCTCCTGCATTTAAAAATTAAAATTAAATTACAATAGAATATTTCAACTATGTTATGTCCTGTTATGCATGACTCATATATCATGTAATGAGGTAGAAAAATCAAGCTAGTATAGAAATAGAGGGGAGGACATAAAATCAAAATTGAAACAAAATGTTGAAAATATCTTAAATTGTTAATTTTTCCAAAACAAAACATTTTGGAAATTTTGTTTCATGGGAAATTTGGAAAATATTTGTTTTCACTTTGGAATTGAATCAAAAACAGATTTTGGAATGTCAAAATGTCACGTTAAATGGACATTCCCAGTTGTGACTCACTGTATTGGCAGCTGCAGAAGACTTTCCAAAATACAGTGCCTCCCACACCAGACAAACTACCATTGCTTCCTAGCCCAATGCAGAGATCTGGAGTGAACAAAGGGCCCCTAGGCCTGATAAAAGTTTCACTTGCACCCAGGGGTGCTGGAATAATTTTCACAGTGGGGGTGCTGAGAGTCATTGAACCAAACTGTAAACCCTGTATATAATGGAAACCACTTCAAGCACCCCTAGTTCCAGCACCTATGCTTGCACCTGTACAGAGGTCTGGAGAGTAAAGGGGACCCTGTGGCTCCCATTGCTCCCCAGCATTATGAATGGATTTGGGGAGTGAAGATGGAGAAGTTCCTCCCGCCACCTCCCTTCAGCTCATGTTGTTCTGTGCAGGAAAAGGAGACAACTTCCTAGCCCATGCTCAACAACAGTCAGAGAGAGGGCTAACAACCTACCAACAAAACCAATAATATAGCCACAAATGAAAGCACTTGAATAGATCATCTGATGGAAGAATGATTACAAAGGGAAGAAACAAACCAGCAAAGGAGCTGTACACACTCATTTTCTCTGCAATTGGCCCACTAACACAAGGGAGAAACAAGTTTAAGTACTCATTTAAAATTATTTCATGGAGCAGATAAAAGCCCATTGTAAGCCAAGAGGTGCAGATGCCCTTATAATAAGAAACAGGAGTTCATACAAATAAAATGGAGCTGAGCAAGGTAAATCCTTGTAAATTAACATTAAGGATTGTAAAATGAATTTGCTACTTTCCCAGTAGGATAAAAAAAAAATAACCTCCATTATATTATGAGTGAGTGGTTCAATATCTCAGCTCCTGTCAGAAATCTAACTGAACTATAACAAGCAATGTTAGTGATAAATGGCTAGACATCTTACTTAGAAAGATGAAAGATAATAACTACATCAAACCATGAAATAGATTTCCAGCAGCATCTCAAGAAATGTTTGACTCTGGTAAATTTGTGGAAGAGGTATAAAGATAGAATGGATGACTAGACCAATCTATGTTTTTATAAAGGTGTCCATTCTTGTAGATTTGAGTGCCTCCTGAAAGAACTGAAAACCAAATTCAGGAGTGGCCCAAGATCTAATTTTCCTCCCTTCGTTTCCCAAGGGCAATTGGGTGATATTTTTGCCTTTCCTTATCCTGTTTCTCCTTTTATTTTCTCTCCCTTCAGTTCTTTTTTCCCTTCTCTTCATCTTTCCCTCTTTTGAAATTTGTAGGAGGGGCTGGAGGAAAGCTATGCCAAAGATGTGGGTTTTCACTTCATGCTGAGAGCAGTGAGATTAGTGGTGTGTCTGATCTCCTTCGGTAATGAGTCTTGGTCTTACTTTTGAGAAAGCTGTGTTGATTGCTTTCATGCGCTTCACCCCTGAGACTGACTACTTCAGATAGTTTTGGAAAAACATAGCTGTCAAGGGAAGTCATTACCACAGAGAGGGAAGTATCCTCCAAGAAAGAGGTGGGCAACTTTTTGGCCCAAGGGTCACATCTGGGTATGGAAATTGAATGGCGGGCCATGAATGCTCACAAAATTGGGGGCTGGGGTGCAGGAGGAGGTGAGGGCTCCGGCTGGGGGTGCAGGCTCTGGGGTGGGGCTGAGAATGAGGGGTTGAGGGTGCAGGAGGGTGCTCCAGGCTGGAACTGAGGGGTTCAGAGGATGGGAGGGGGATCAGGACTGGGGCAGAGGGTTGGGGCATGGGAGGGGACCAGGGGTGCAGGCTCCGGGTGGCGCTTACTTCAAGTAGCTCTCAGAAGCAGCGGCATGTCCCCACTCCAGCTCATATGCAGAGGCGCTGCCAGGTGGCTCTGTGTGCTGCCCTGTCTGCAGGTGCCACCCCACAGCTCCCATTGGCCATGGTTCCTGGCCAATGGGAGCTGCGGGAGCAGTGCTTGGGGCAGGGACACTGTGCAGAGCCTCCTGGCTGCCCCTACATGAGAGCTTGAGGACCGGATTAAAATGTTTGGAGGGTTGGATGCAGCACCTGGGCCCACCCCTGCTCTAAGATATATAGGGCCAGTTTCATGGAGGGACTTGAAAACCCGGACAGTAACTTGGAACTTGACCCAGTAATATATGGGGAGCCAGCATGCAGGGGTGCTGGAACAATTTGTATAGTGGGGGTGCTGAGAGCCATTGAACCAAACTGTAAACCCTGTATATGATGGAAACCACTTCAAGCCAGCGGGTGCTACAGCACCCCCAGTACTCCTAGTTCCAGCACCTATGCCAGCCTGGCACCCTAGTGACTGGTGCCTGTGAGGAGATGGAATGCTGCAAGTGCAGACTGCTCTTTCACAGACAGCTAAGAAAGGAAACCAAAACTTAGTAATATGGCCAAAGGATGTCAACTCTACCCACACCACTCACTTCACCCTATCTACTCCAGCTCATTTCAGAGTTTTATAGGAAGTGTAATATCCTTTATTTGAAAACTCCTGTTATCCATAAAAGGGTCATGTTCCCTGAGGGCTACAGATAAGTGAGTTCAGATAATTGTGGCAGCACCCACTCATCCTCAAAGTCATCCCAGCTAGCTGCTTCCAGCAGAAAGAGCAGCAGTATCTTCTTCACTGCAGGGTTCCTTCCATTACAGAGAGCTGGCTGGCTTCCCCTAGGCCAGCTGGCTCAGCAGTGCATTGATCTTTATGCACTGAAGTCTGCCTGCAGTGCCCAAAGACCAGTGTACTAAAGGGCGGCTGAACTGACCAGCCTAGAGGTAGTTGTCTGGCTCCTCAGAACGAAGGAAACTTGAATAGCAGACTTTGAAGTCAGTGCTTAGGATTGGAAGAAAATGAGCACTGGCAGACTTAAGTGTCTGCTAAGCTGGCTGCCCTAATATGAATATCTGGGAGATCCCACCAGCATTTGGGATAACTGATGTTGTCCTATATTTGTTTATTGTGTCAAAGACATGACTTGTTATGTGGGGAAGAAGGGCCAGTACTGTGCAAGCCTGGTTGGTAGGCACTGCCTGTTTTTCTTTCTTAGTGAGTGAATTGCCTGTGTTCTGGTAGGGAAGGTTATCATCTGTCAGATCCAAATTTTAAAGTCCAGTCCAGTTGTTTACTGCTTTATTATTAACCTGACCTTCCCCATGGTACCAGAGCTGCCACACCACAAGGTCTGAGAATGCTGACTGTTGCCTTGCTCATTCTGCATGGGCTCAGGCAGAGAAAGGAGAACCCAATCAAAGCAATACTTCCTTCTTCTGCTTGATTCACAGCAAAATGGAAGGAAGAGATAAAGGTGCCCCTCTTTTGCTAGAGCCAAGCAGTGGATCAGTTCATAAACTCATAGACTTAAGGTCAGAAGGGACCATTATGATTATCTAGTCTGACCTCCTACACAACACAGGCCACAGAATCTCACCCACCCACTCCTGTAACAAACCCCTAACCTACGTCTGAGTTATTGAAGTCCTCAAATTGTGGTTTAAAGACCTAAAGGTGCAGAGAATCCTCCAGCAAGTGACCCGTGCCCCATGCTGCAGAAGAAGGCAAAAAACCTCCAGGGCCTCTGCCAATCTACCCTGGAGGAAAATTCCTTCCCGACTCCAAATATAGCAACCCTGAGCATGTGGGCAAGACTCACCAGCCAGCACCCAGGAAAAAATTCTCTGTAGTAGCTCAGATCCCATCCTATCTAACATCTCATCACAGACCATTGGGCATATTTACCTGCTAATAAATAAAGATCAATTAATTGCCAAAATTAGGCTATCCCATCATACCATCCCCTCCATAAATTTATCAAGCTTAGTCTTGAAGCCAGATATTTCTTTTGCCCCCACTACTCCCCTTGGAAGGCTGTTCCAAAACTTCACTCCTCTAATGGCTAGAAACCTTTGTCTAATTTCAAGTCTAAACTTCTTAGTGTTCAGTTTATATCCATTTGTTCTTATGTCCACAGTGGTACTAAGCTTAAATAATTCCTATCCCTCCCTGATATTTATCCCTCTGATATATAAAGAGCAATCATATCTCCCCTCTGCCTTCGTTTGGTTAGGCTAAACAAGCCAAGCTCTTTGAGTGTCTTTTCATAAGACAGGTTTTCCATTCCACCTGGCACAAGGGAAAGGATATGGCTTGGCAGGAGCTCGAGATGGACTGAACAGTAAATTTAGTTCATTTTTTGCCCTTCTATATGGGAGCAATGTTACTTGGGAATTGGCAACAGTCCCTGTAAATTGGTGGAATGACGCAGCATGGGGAGAGGAAGGTTTACAAAGAGTGAATCCAATAATTTCATGGCAACAGACTAATTCCCCAATTGGCAATTCAACCTGGTCCCACAAGCCTCACTTTTTCAAAGCAGTATGTATATAGCCTTTCCCCTGAGTACCTGAGCAAGGGAACAGGGGAAGCTTAGCACATTAACCCTTTGTTTACCAGGAGCCAGGGGATGCTCGTCCCATTTTCCCACTCTGCTTCCTCTGACCTTTACTGCACATTAGCGCATTTTGGAAGTGAAATGAAATGTGACATTCTACACTCCTAGTGACCTGGAGCAGAGCAACCTTTGCTCCATGCATGAGGGATGAAAGGACATGGAGAGGTAAATCTGGATTGAATGATGACATAGAAGTGAGCTGTGCTTCCTTTTGAGACTGAACTGGGATAAGTGAGTCCCACTATTATCCCACAGCTGCAAGTCAATTAGTGACCACCCAGACATCTGCAGCTGGTTCTTGCAGAGAGGCAGGTGCAGATGAATGCTTTGGGGCTAGGAGAGAATGCTTTCTGATAGAAACTGACACTCCTACAGAGCCTGGGAAAAACCTGGTATTATCACTGCATAGACAGTCAAAATGAAAAGCGAACCTTCCCTCCCCCTTCCACCCCCCCCACCACACACACCCTCGTTTTTTTGTATCAGAAATATTTTAACTACACTTAAAAAGGGATTAGTAGCATTTCATTAGATTGGAGTCCTTGCTGTGAGGTTGAATCCTCTTGCTGGCGTCATTCTGGTTGTCACGGTTACCAATGAACAAGCTGCTCAGTGTGCCGCATCAGCTATAGGGGACATTTTATGGAGAAATCAGACAAAAATAGAGAACAGAAGCAGCTGACATCACCAGGGGAGTGAGAGAAAAAGCAATACTTAGCAAACAGAAGCATTAATGGATTATGGTATTACATTCACACTCTTCAACACATGCTCTGAAGGGATGCTACCTCTGGATATTGAAGAAACAAAAAGCTTAGACAATTAACAAGAGAAGAGCCACTGCAGACACACACAGGAAACATTTAGAAGACAAATAGTCTCTTTCTCTCACTTAGGACATTTCATTTTAAGGACAAAAAGGGTGAGATAGGAGGAGAGAAACTGAGGGGGGAATGCAGCCATATATAAATATGTGGGTATGGGGTGTATATGTAAAGACACTATATACAATATTTTGAAAATAATAATAATGAATCCCTCCCAAACAAGCTACGGAAGGAGCGAACTGACAATTACCAATGTCATTTCTCTTGCAAAGCTTTTTCTTTTACAGGGAAAAATATTAAAATGCAACTTTTCATACGTCTCTAGCATTTTCTCTTATGTAATAATCCTCCTTCTCTGGAAGAGACAGGTCAGCAACAGCTGCAGGATCCTGTACAATCAGTGCTCATCTCATAAAAATCGCTAGCTTTCCCTGGGATTTTCCAGCCACAACCTATTAAGCATTTGTCTGTGATGAGTCAGGCTGGGGCAAGAGGCTCCTCCAGAAAGTGCTCAGGCAGGTTTGTGATTATTTATGCAGTGCTCCTGTGGATTTTCCAGGCTGAAGAAACTAGAACATTTTTTTTTCATGATACTATCTTTTTATACATAAATATACTTTTAGTGGGCTGCCAGTTACAGCTTAATACATTCATTGGCTTTTAGCCTAAACAACTACATTTTTTAAATCAGCATTAGTTTGAAATGACAGGGGCTAAGCACAATGGTTGCCCCCATCCCCCCGCCCCCCGCCTTATTTCCTTCTGCTAATGAATTGCCTCTTGCCACCAAGGTAAGGCTCTCATCTATCTGGATTTAGATCTGGAGAGTCATGGCAGTTCAGTTTGGACTAAATTCTGCCCCCCCGCCCCAAAGTCAATGAACTTGAACAGGATGGGAGGGCAGAAACAGTATGTGGTCTATTTGTGTTAAATTCCGAGCTATATTGTCTTGCAGAAGATCCAACCCAGGGCCAGATTAATGCACAGGCAAACTAGGCACACACCTAGGTCCCAAATTAGTGTGGGGCCTAACCTGATTGGCACAGCAATTCTTTGTGCCAGGTCACAATGTCACTCACTCAGATTTGGCCTGGCCACCTCCTCCATCATGAGAGAGGGGCAGCCGGGCCAAACTCGAGTGGAAAGTGCATCAGCCGGCACAGCTCCTCCTCACCACTGCTGTGGGACCAGTTCCTTTACCAGCACTCCATAGCCCTGCAGGGGCCTGGCCAGCCTCGCTCCACTTCTATCAGCCCATGTCTGCTCTGCTCTGCCTTCAGGACTCACTCAGTGACAGCCTCAAGACCTGGTACAAGTATGTGGCACTGCAGTGAGTGCCTGCATGGAGAAATCAGCCAGAAAGAGGGATGGTGGAGAACCCAGCTAAGAACGGATATGAGAAGGCTACTAGTTCAGCAGGAACCAGTCACTGACTGAGCTGGATAGGAGAGGGTTAACTAAGCAACATCCATGCAGCAGGAGCCAGATCTGCTTGGATGAGTAGATCATTAGCGCAATTATGCTGGCCAGGACAGGATCAATATAAATGCATCCATACCATGACAGCATCTAATTACCTGCCCAGTAGGGAAGCCCAGAAGTTTATGTTTGTCTAGGGACAAGTGATGGCGTAATCTGGCACTGGGTCCAGTTTGTGTTAATCTTTTAGAACAACCACCAGACATTAGATTCTGATCTAAGATCTCCCTTCATTTGTATACAATGGTCAAGTTCTGCCTTGAGTTACTCTTTTACTGTCCCACTGATTTCCCTGGGGTTGTGTGAGTGTTCCTTAGGACAAAATATGGCCCACATTTTTAAGCATCTACTCAATGTTGGTGCCCCCTTTTTGGGTGCGCAACCTGCTAGCCTTCAGGTCTGAATTTCTAGAGCTGATGAACACCCAGATCTCCAGTTGGCGGGTCACTGGAAACTGCTGGTGTTCAGTACTTGTGAAGCTCAGGCCCAACCTGTCTACAGATGGACGCTCAAAAACTGGCTGTGATCTATATCTGCACTGATACACATCACAGGCAAACACACAGCAGGGTAAATAATCCATGTTAGGTTTTAATATGTTTAGAGCTGAGCCAGAATTGAATTCTAAGGGGGGAGAGGAGGTAATCTCCAATTACACCAACTAAATAAATGTTTTTTTCAGTTCTTCCTTCATGCATTCTGCACAGGCAGGGAAACTTTCACCAAACACAGACAGTATAAAATTGCTTAGTACCTCTAATCTTTTACTTATATTACTCCCTATTTTTTGTCCTCCTCAGCCTTAAGGGACTGATTCAGTCACTCTTCCTCAAAGTGAGTAGTGCTTTACTTAATGGAGTCAATGAGACGACTTCAGAAGAAGATACCACTCAGCCTAGATACCACCCAACTTGGAAAGAAGGAAAAGCCTGTGGTTAATGTTGTGAACCGGGCTTCTGGGGACCTGGATTCAATTCTGGCTCTCACACAGACATCTTGTGTGACCTGGGGCAAGTTACTGAAGAGTCTATCCCCAAACAAGAATAGCTATACTTCCTACCCCAGGTGTTGTAAGGATAAAAATCAATTAATGATTGTGAAGTGCTCAGATACTACAGCAAGCAGGGCCATGTACATTTCACAGATAGTTCTCCTGAATAAGGATAATAGAACCTGGCCCTGTATCAGTTATTATACCTTATTTTCTGAAACAAACCCGGTAACTTCCCTTTGAATAATGCTATATGTAATACATAAGCCTGCTTTTCTTCCCCCTTACAGATGATCCTGAAGAAGGCCTCCTACTGAAATTGGTGCTAGTTGATATTTCATCATAGATTTATTACATAACCCTCTCATTATATTTGCAAGCCATAAGACCATTATTCATCATTTGTTTACATTGGGATAGATTCTGTCAGCCTTACTCAAACTGAGTAGTGCCTTACTGTATGAGTAATCCCACTGAAGTGGAAGGGATTACCTTTGGAATAAGGTACTATTCCAACAAGGCCCAGATCCTTCAGTCATTTAAATGGAAATAATCCTATTGACTTCAGTGGAACTACTCATATGGGTAAAACATATGGGTAAATATTTGCAGGATCAAAGTCCAAGTAAGTAAAGGTAACAGGATCTGACCAATGTAACTAAAGCCTGTCCCAGGATGCAAACATCAGTTTTGTTTTGCTTTTCCTTTCCAAAAATAACACATAGGAGATCAGAGTAATATTTTTCTATAGGATAAAAAATGGAGAGTTTGGGTTCTCCCCACTCCTCCCTGAGCTGGTGTCACTCTTCTAGTGTATAAAACACAAACTGTGAACAATGTTATCCACAACCACATATTCAAGTGACACTATCAATTTAAATCATGTTTGTGTCCAAAAATGTTTTTCATCCTACTACAAACAACAGCTAGAATCTGCTAGAACTGGATAAGATTAGAGAGGGAAGATCCTTTTCTCTATTTTTCTCAGTTAGTTTACTTTGTGCATTTAACAGGCTTATTATGTATAGTCAGTTTCACTACTTCCCCTATGGTCCATTTATTAGACCGTTGGCCCTGTTTATTTGGGTCTTTCACACAACAAAAGGAAAGAAGAACATTTTGAAACTGAAAAATGTGATAGTAAAACCACACACTTCTTCCGAGGGGATTCAGGGGCAGATATAGTACCTAAAACTTTTAAACTTGTTTTAAAAAACTGACGAGTCTTGAAGTTGATAGCATTCCTTTAAGAGATCACAAACTACCTAAGCTTTGTTTTTCAGTTTACCAGGATATCGGAAGTACCCCCAGCAGCATGTTATAATCTTGCAGCTCAGTGACCTATGTAGTGCTCTCTGTCTAAAATATTTATATAAAATATACACTTGAGAACTATAACGGGCCAACTTCTACTTTCTGGTTCTCCAGGGTACATTTATTCTTTTCTGTTTTGTAACTTCAGCTTTTCAATTACACACGTCAGTCTGGAGTTTCTTCTTCTGCAAGTGATGTCTCTGATGCGGAGGTGGTCAACAGCCAACTTCCATCTTTCACAGTCGCGACAATGTTGTAAAATGTCCACTCTCTTTTGGATACCAGTCCCTCTGATGATATTTCTGATGTAACTGTCTCTCTTTCTTCCTCTTCCTGGTTTGCCTGCAATCTTGCCTGATAGTAAGAGTGCTGGAAGCAAGTCCCTCTGCGATCATTGAGCTATGTGTCCGTAAGAATATGTTATTCTCTTATCTAGGGTCTCAAGTAATTGGGCTCTTTTTAAATTCATTCTTCTCATCACCTCTTTATTTGTAGGTTTTGTGATCCAGCTAATTTTCAACATTCTTCTGTAACACTGAAACAAGAATGCTCTGACCCTGCTCTCAGAGTCCAGCTCTCACATCTATACAGGAGAGTCCATGATGTATAGCAGTTCAGCAGTCTAGCATGGATATGCAGTTTTAACTTTTGACAAGTTGCTGGAAGGCTTTGGAAGCTGTTGAATACGTTTTTTGCAAGCGTACTCTTCTCTTGATTTCTTCATCACATCTTCCAACTCATGTTATTAGACTCCTTAAATAGGGGAACCCATTCACTTGTTACACCATTCAACCATCAAGGTATTGGTGTCGCTTACCTTGTTCATCACTATGCTTACTTATATTTTTTGTCTTCCTAACGTTGATTGTCTTTCCATATTTCTTATGCACATTATTCATAGCAATAAACACGTTCTGAAGTTCTTCCCTAGTTGAAGTGATGCAAACTAGGTCATCGGTGTATCTTATGTTATTGATGTATATGCCCTTGACCTGTATGCTCTGGTTGGTGTCTTCTAAACTTTGCCTTATCATATCTTCTACATATGTATTGGATAGTTGTGGAGATAGAATGCAAACTTGATGTACACACCTTTTTGATGATGTAATACTCTGATAGTTCATAGTTTGTTCAGACTGCTGCTTTTTGTCCCCAATACAGGCTTTTAAACTGCATATCTTGAGAGCCAATATTTTTCAAGACTATGTACCATTTTGTCCTCTTGGATTTTATGAAATCCCGTCTCATAATCCATAGAGCGCATTTAAATTTTTCTTCGTATTTCTATCTCACACTCACCTAACATCATCAGGGAAAAGATTGTCTCCCTTGGGCGTTCCTGGGTAGAAACCAAACTGACTTCTGCTAATTCTTGTCTCAAGATGTTGATGTATTCAACAAAATTTTAAGTGTGTGGCTTATCTGGCTTATGGGTTGTTGTTGTTCACATTCTCTAGCATTATTAATCATTGATCGAGGAACAAAGACTGATCTCTTAAAGCAGGGATCAGCAACCTTTGGCATGCAGCCCGCCAGGATAAGCCCCCTAGTGGGCGGGGCCGGTTTGTTTACCTGCCGCGTCCGCAATTTCGGATCACAGCTCCCACTGGCCGTGGTTCGCCGCTCCAGGCCAATGGGGGCTGCAGGAAGCGGTGCGGGCCAAGGAATGTGCTGATCGCCGCTTCCCACCACCCGCCAGGGTGCTTACCCTGGTGGGCCGCATGCCAAAGGTTGCCGATCCCTGTCTTAAAGTCTTCCAGAAGTTCTCCTTGTATGTATCTCCAGGCACTCAGTGGCAGATGTGGAGTAATCTGGAGTTACACTACTGAACAGAAAAAAATTTACACTGGTGTAACTGAAGGCAGAATTTGGCCCATATCTAATTAATTAAATCACCCAAGAAAAGAGGAGATTAGAGAATACAGCACCGATCTCACATCCACAGAGAGTGGCCTTTCCACTTGGTATGGGAAGTTAGGTCCACGTTTAGCCTTTGTTATAATCAGATTCAACATTGTTGAAGTTAATGGAGTTGTTCCCACTTGAATTTATAGAATTAGCTCCAATGATTAACTTCATCTCTACCCCTGCCTAGTTCCCCATCCTCTGTGAAATAAATATTTTTCAGCTTAGCTTCTCACTGATAGCAATATGAGTCATGAAGTCATCATACACCACACACTCTGCTTAACCTCATGTATTAGAAGCCTGATAGCGGAGCCTCTGCTATGGAGAAGCTCAAGAATAAGTTAATATAGCCTGAATTGCATCCTTCCCTAGAGAGGAGAGTGCTTAGAGGTCAGTGCTAAGATAATCGACAAGGCAGAAAGCCGGAAAGCATCTACTGTGTGTAGATCTTCTGTCCCTGCTGTTATTCTTCCTCCCTTAATGTCAGTGAGTACAAAAAAATAAAATAAAAACCATATACTCCAAAAATAAAAAAAATAAAACCCCAAAGATTAAGGAAATCTCCCATCTATGTTTTTTAAATCAATAGTTGTCATAGCAGGTAACAGCAGCTGTAGGTTTGTAATTGTTTAGTTTTCAAGGGGAAAAAATCTTTTACTTTCACCTGCTTTCTCTCTCTTTAAATACTACTTTGAGCGTGAACTTTTGTTGCCTAGTCCTTATCAGCTCTGCAAGAGACAGTGATTGCCTTGTAGCTGAAAGCCACAGTGAGCTTACAACTTAATTGGTTGTTTTAAGGGGGTATGGTATGGATCTTGAAGGATTTAAAATATATATTAAGAATTGTTTTCCAGTTCAGTGTGAGGACATAAGCACTTCAGACCTTGAATGATTAAAAGAAAAATATACCACATTATCTCTGGAAAAGCCCAATCATTTGAAGTGATGTTGTTATAGAAATTACAGTGAGAAAAAGCAGTGAACAGATTCCTTGCACTTTGTCTCTCTCTTCCTGCCTCCAGGGTCACAGATCACAGCTTGTTTACTCATCACAGTAATTCCAAAAAAGGCAAAAGCAAAGAGCCAAAATAAACAGATGAAAAGTGGCAACGCAGCATTTACTCCTCTCATGCAAACGTTCCTAGGGGGAAATTTTAAATCTTTGCAAAAAGTTAATAAAATGGGGCAGGAGAAGAGAGGAAAACAAATGAAAGCAAGTGCCCTATGGCATCACTGATGGATTTGTAAGTTATATGATAGGTGAAATTGTGCCTTCAGATATGTAGAATATTCAGTTCTCTTCAATGACTGGTATGAGCATGCTCAGCCCAGGGTAGAACTCAGCCCTAAGTGTTCACTTCCTGAAGAATTACACGCCACACAATTTAAGCAACTGAGACATCCCATATTGCCCCCAAGACCAACTGTTAACTGAGACAAGCTTAACAGCACTCCGAATCACCTGGTCTGCAGAAGCTGCCTTAGGACCCACCTAGCAGAACTGCTACCTTCATACCATGAGCTTCTCATATGAATCTCAGCTGCAGTAATGTGTCCTGCACATACCAGGGAGTTGTAGTGGTGGCTGTAGTGGGGCAGTTGTCCCACTCCAGGAAGAGGGAGGGTTAAAGCAGGCCAGACGCAGCCTGCACAGAACCCTCCAATTAGAAGAGGGATCACTAAGCAAGCCAATCAGGAGATGGCTTGTTGCAGCAGCCAATCAGGGCTAGCAGGGGCCATATATAAAGGGCTGATCAACAGCCCAGAAGGCAGTCTCTCCTTGGCCTGCTAGAGAGAAGGATTAGTTATCTAGGAGCACTATGGCTAGAGCAATGCTGGGCAGGGTAGCAAAGCAGAAGTAGTTTCTAGCTGACCACTGCCAGACTGAGGCCTTGGAGGAAGGGCAAATATGGTGCTAGGGCTGGCCCCAAAAGAGGTGGCCAGCACATACTGCAGTTTGGTCCTAGGGCAAAGGACTACACCAGTGACTGCAGCAAGCCATTGAGGCGAGTGGCTGGGCTATAGACTGCCGGTTCCCCTGAAAGTGGGGGGGGAGACAGCAGAATGGGGCCCAGAAGAGGATACCATGGTCCAAGGAGTGAGGCAGGTCACAGAGTGGTGGAGGACAGCAAAGCAGGAGTAACAACAAGCGAGACACCACTGGAGGAAGGTGGCCTGAAGTAGGACATGAGCTAATTCCAGAACAGCCAGCAGGGGGTGCCATGATGGTGAGTCTTGCTCTGTCACAGTGGCACTCTGCTATCTGGTTTGCCCTCAACTGCTAAAAGCAGTGTGGTCCCCAGCACTATCAGACAGGTGATATTCAGCACCAAATATGCCCTCCAGTTCTATTTCATTCAATGGCAACATAAGAAGGGAGAAACAGGAGAAAGTGGTGCAAGACAGCACTGAGCATAGCTTTAGCAAGATCAGCAACAAACTTCTTTTAAATTAAATGTCCGTTTAGGAAGACGGCTGGTGCTTGTTTTGTGCTAGCTTGGCCCCAATAGGAGGTGCTCTGTGGGGAAACCTTTCAGAGGAGTGTCTTATATCATTGTGTTATGTATTGCTGTAGCACCTAGGAACTCCAGGTATGCACCACTGGACACCAGGTAGTGAATGGCTTCATTTTAGAAATCCCTTTGAAGTATATTTCTTCTTTAAACAGTAACTTCTTAAATCAATTAATTCTACTTATCTGAAGGGGGTGAGAGCCATATAAATTGAATTTTAAACACATACACACAAGAATGCACACATGTTAGCAGTGTATAGTTTTTATAGACCAGCTCAGGGTCTGGATAATACATAACAGAGCAAAAAAAATCTAGAGTTAAAACTTTTCATGGAAGACATATAAGGACTCTTCTGTGTAATACAAGAACCACCAGCTGAACTATAATCTATAGAAGGACTAGTGCTTCCACTCAGAATCAGACATTGAATTATTTGACTCCTTATCTAGCACATTACTGCAGGATATAGAACTGTAATTTTAGGAGGTGGAGATCTGGATTTTTACAAGAGAGACTGATTTTACTTGAGTCAAAAGCATCCTCTTGATGCTACATTGTCAAACTAAAACCAGAGAATGAATCTTACAACCTCAGCCAGAGAAGAAATGAAATGGGAGAAGAAATGAGACTTGAAGTTTCAAGCAGAATACTATTAAAACTCAAGGAGCTTTCATCAGATCTGAAAGGATCCTCTAATTTGTCCACCTTCCCCTGGGCTTCATAAAGGCAACAATAAAACTTAAGAAGAGCCAGACCCTACTTTCCTGTGGATATTTGCAGGATCTGCAAATACAGCCAGGGCTATTTGTCCTTAAAATGGAACTACAAAATTATTCACGGTGGTATATTCAAATGTTTAGTTGTTCAGCTTGTAAAAATGTTAAGTTACAATTTCAGCACTAGATGGCTGCATTGCTTATTACACACTCATCCTCTGCTAAAGCTGAGTAAATATGGGGGGAGTGGGGGAGTATTTGCGAATACTCTGAATAAAGTTTTCTGTGGTGGGGGCTGGGCTTACTGGTGGTGATGCCCAGTGGTTTGGTTGCTGGGTCTCCACTTCCCCTATCTTCCGTGCCTCTCACCAGCAACCACTCCAATGCTGTGATGGCCCTCCTCTTGGTAAGCAGTGACTTGGCCCACAGGTCAGGTCACAAATTTAGTTCACCCTCTTCTGGGAAAACAGTCCAAAGAAATAAAGGAAGTTCAATGTCCTCACAACAGGGAGGGCCTTAAATCTACCTCCTGGTCCCTGTAGGTGGCTCACCCTTGACTCAAGTCTTTCAGCATTTCTACCCTTCTTCCATAGCTGGGCAGCCTAGTAGCTAGAACAGTCTGTAAGGCCACAGGGCCTTCCCTATCTAACAGGTCCCAGCCCAGGGCCCTGAGTAGATCAACCCTAAACAAAGGAGATGGGGTATCCCTCCCAATGGGGAGGTAAGACCCACTTCCCTGGGCTAATTCCTACACTTCTCTTCACTTTGGGGTGTGGCTCTGCTAGTTCAGTTGCCCCACGTGCTGGGGCTTATTTGCAACCTCCCCTTGGAACGGGTCCCCTTCCTTGCCTCAAGTGGCTGTGCTGGCTGGCCGGTCACTGATCTGTCCCTTCAGGCAGACAGGGTGCTCCTGCATCCTTGACAGTCAGTTCCCAACTGAGCCAAGCTCCCGTCTTTTCTCTCCTGTCCAGGACTGGCATTTGCTTCAGGTATAGGGGGATGGGGTTGGTGGAACCCAAAGGTTTTCTTGAACCCCTGTGGTGCCAGGTGGCAGTTTTTCTGTTTTGTCACAACCCTCTTTTTACTTCTTTTCATGGAATGGACTCAAGTAATGATGACTATTCTCAAACAATTTACAAATACAAAAAAGCCCTATACAAATATAGGGCTGGAAGGGACCTAGAGAGGTCATCTAGTCTATCACCCAGCACTGTCACAGGACCAAATAAACCTAGGCCATCCCTCACAGGTATCTGTCCAACCTTTAAAACTCCAGTGATAGGGATTCCACAATCTCCCTAGAAGCATATTCCAAGGCTTAACTATTCTTATAGTTGGAAAGTTTTTCCTAATATCTAACTGTCTTCCTTGCTGAAGATTAAGTGCATTTTTAGTAAAAGTCACAGACCGGTCATGGGCAATAAACAAAAATTCACAGAAACAGTGACCTGTCCCTAACTTTTACTAAAAATGTCCATGACAAATGGGGAGGGAGGAGAGTCCAGCACCCTGCCCTGCTGTGGCTGGGAGATATGGCCCCTACCCAGTGGCTGGGAGCTCCAGGGGATTTCCCCTCCCTTCCTGCAGGGACTGGGGAGTTCCAGGGGATTCCCTCCACTCGTGGGGACTGGGGTGCTGCAGCTGGGGAGCTTCAGGGGATTCTCCCCCTCACCCACAGGAAATTCTGTGCCAAAAAATTAATTCTGTGCACAATATTTTAAAATTCTGCAAATGTTATTTGTTAATAAATAAAAGTTGGCTCCACCATGGCAGTGGGGACCACAGGCTACTGGCTGCATTGAGATGGGAGATCACCCTGAAGCCCCCACGTGCCCCACTACAGGGACTCGGCAGTAAGGCTGCAACTGACCCTGACACAGTGCACAGGCTGGGCCTGCCCCAGAAACACCCTGGGGCCCTGCCCTTCTGTGCCAGGTGCATCAGGTATGGGTGGGCAGGCTCAGCCCAGCAGGATACACGTGTGGAGGGGCTTAGTGTAGGGGGATCCAGGTATGGCGTGCGATGTTTCTGTGTGGGGCAATCTGGGTGCAGGCAGCTCAGTGGGAGATCTGGATGCACAAGGGCTCATGGGTGGGGGGTTACGGGCTCAGGGACAATGAGACTCTGCATGGGATCCAGGTGAAGGTGGTTGGGGCTCAGTGGGGGGGTCTGGGTGTGGGGAGATGGGGCTCAGTGGGGGGGTCTGGGTACCATGGGAGTGGAACCTGATGGGATGGGGGTCCAAGTGCAGCTGGTTGGGGATCAGTGGGATGGAAGTCTAGGTGTAGAGGGGCTCAGAGGGGTCCAGATGTAGCGGGGTAGGGCATGTCAGGGTGAGGGTTCCATGGGCCTGCTTAACAGGAGAGCCTCAGCTGCTGCTGAGGGGACACCGAGTGCCAGTCTCCCACTTCCCCCTGCAATTCCCCTATCCCCTTTTCTTCTCCATCCTCCTCCTTCATTCCCACATTCCACTCCTCCTGCCCTATTCCAACTCCTTCCTTCCCTACTGCCTCTTCCCCCCATCCCCTCACTCCCTTCCCTCATTTCCACCACTCCCCCTTACCTAGCCCCACCACAGGCACTCACTGTTGCACAGAAAACAGGAAGGCTCCCAGCACACAGAAGGGGAGCACAACTGGCACTAGGACCCAGGAGGTGGTATTTAGCTGCAGAATCAGCTGAGCCAAGATGCAGCCTCCTTAAGCTGGGCAGCTCTGCTCTTGCAGAAGTGAGCGGGGGTGGGGGGGGCAGTGACATATAACCCCATGTGTCCCCCTATGACTTGCCTCTGTTTGGAGGGGGCAATCCCCCCCAAAACTGCACCCCTGGTTGCCCCCCACCCCACATGGCTTCCCTGACATTTTCTGCAGAGAAACACCGAAAATTTGAGGGGGGGCATTTTCTGCCAACGTGCAATCATGCAGAATCCCCTCCCTCCCCCTGAAGTATCTGGATGCTTACAAACTGATTGTTTCATAATTTGTTCCAGTATCTCTTCAGCTATCAAATTTAGCTGACTGCTTTGTAATTGTTGGGGTCCTCTTTTTAAAGATAGGTGCTATGTTTGCCTTTCTCCAGTCCTCTAGAACCTCACCCATCCTCCATGAGTTCTCCAAGATAATTGCCAACGGTTCCAAGAATGATTCCTTAAGTATTCTAGGATGAATTTCATCAGGCCTGGAATACATCTATCTTGTCCAAATATTCTTTAACCTGTTCTTTCCTTATTCTTGCAATCTTTCCCTCTGGTTGTTAATATTGTGTTCTGATCGTCGGGGCGCTGGGCGCCTGGGACCCCTGGAACGAACGTGTGCTCAGGGCCTGTGGGGTGGGCCGTCGCTATGCGCGACTCATGAGACGTCTTATGGTCTCGGACACTATCTGGTGGTCTAGAGACATTTACATCGAACACATCACCGGCCACCGCCAATACCAGGAGTGAGCCGATGTGGCTCCACGCACCCACGGGGGGGAGGGGGAAACCCTTACAACCCCCCTACCAAACCATATCCCCTGAGTCCTGAACTTACCAATCTGGATCCCACCACGTGAGGGTCACCCTGTCCCCATTACCCGGCCCGCTTACTCATACCCATGACTGTGTGTAGCCCACTCTATGAGCGATGTACCCTCACTGCCCCCCTACTATATCTTGACCCCAACCACCGTACACCCCGCATTGGGGACATTACAGGCTGTGTGTACTATATGCTGAACCGTAACCAGTTGCCAGCGTCCCCCCATGCTCTGTATGTTTCCCCCGATGACCAACGACTGACACATCAAACTCTTTGTATCACCTTTCTTTAATATTTTCTAATAAACATTTAAATCTGGTCATAATTAGTCTTCACTAAAAAGATAAAAGTGAAGTAGGCATTAATCACCTTAGCTTTCTAGATGCCATCCATTGTCGAGTCTCCTTCCCTGTTAAGTAGAGGACCTACACTTTCCTTCATCTTTCTCTTGCTCCTAATGTATTTATAGAACTTTTTATGTTCCTCGCTAGCTGTAACTCATTTTGTGGCTCATTGTTTCTGATTTCATCCCTACATGCTTGTGCTACTCTTTTATACTCACCCTTAGCTATTTTTCCACTTTTCTATTTTTTGTATGATTCCTTTGTGATTTTCACATCATTAAACAACTCCTGATTGACTCATATTGGCCTTTTGCTATTCTTCCTGATGCTTAGGACATCCAGTAAAGACTACAAGTGACTCAGGGCTAATTTCTTCTGTCCCCCTCCATGTTGTGAGCAGTGTCACCTATGAGGATCAGCTCCACATCAGCAGAACTCCTTCTCCTCAGCAGCCAGTATTAGCTACAACCAATGGCAACTCTGGTTAGTGTTTGCAGGAGGCTGGATACCTCTCACCCAGCTAAGGCACAACTATGAGACCAAGAATGAATATGACGGGAGGGGGGAAGAGGTGTAGAAATCTTAAATGATGCTAGATTATTCTAGATAACATTTTCCTACAGCCAAGTTTTTATGATTTGGCACTTTGAATGTTCAGTATATTACTGAAATAAAAATGTGATAACACTAGGTTTGGGCACATTAAGGTGAATTTGGGTCTACATTCAAGGACACTCCTCCTAATGAGAGATAGCTGAGAATTACTGGGGAGGCCATTAGTGAATCCCAGAAACAAGTCACACAGAAAAATCCACTGCTGAGTGAAGATGAGCAATTTTTATAGATTCTGAACTCTAGGTGCTCTCTGTGGTGACAGATAAACAAGCAGGTAGATGTTTCAGTGACTCCAGGCTCTCTTCTCACATTTCCATCTAGTCTCTCTCAAGGTGGTGATTTTGTATGTTTTTCTATAGCTTTCTCTTTTTGTTATTGCATTCAGTCTTTTACCAGGTAGTATCAACATTGAATGCACGTACACTCTCCACAAAAGCACCAATAAATCCTACTTTGAAAATGCACTGGCAATAGTCTGAAAGCAGAAGATTTAACTTACATGCACTGCAATGAGAATTCATTGTTAATGGGGGAAGGGAAGAAACATATGTCTGAAAAAGTTTTAGAAATGGCTACTCAGTGTTCTGTCTCTGGTGTATGCTTAGGCAACATAAGCCACCTGGGGTTTATAAATGTCATACTTATAAATTTGATACTGGGCAATACATATACGCTTGGCATCCAGGTGAAAATCGTTAACACAGAGATCACAGAAACACCTTTTTCTCCTGGTGTGCATTTTTTAAAAAACAAATTGTTAGTCAATATTAATATTTTAAGATGTTAAACTCCCATAATTCTTTGCATATTAGCTCTTCTCCCAGAATCCTTGCAATATTAGCAAAAAGTGTGTCTGAATTCTAAGGCCTCAGAGTATTTGATCTTAGCCTGAACCTAGTGTGGGGCCTGCGTTCAAGAATGTATATTGTGGCAAATTGCCGGTATTGTTCTCTGGGTCTCGCGCTTTCTCTTCTCTGGGGTAGGTTCAGGGCGATATTGCTTGCCTCTGAACCAGTTCTTAATCACTCCCCTAGTGTCCTTGGAGGAGGGGAGTGGAGAGGGAGGGACCTGGGCCCACCCTCTACTCCAGGTCCCAACCCAGGGGCCCTGGGGTTGTGGTGAACCACTTGATTAGCGGTTTCTTCCCCTGGGTTACTTCCCTCTCATACCCGTCAGCTTGTGAAGGGCTTCTCGCCTCTCTTCTATACAAGCCTGGTGCCCCTTACCTAGGGTTTCTGTTGGGCTTCCCAATCCACCGCAGCACTCCTCCAAACCTTCTATTTCTCTCTGGACAAACTCTTCTCTTCTGCAATCTGCACTCTGCTCCAATCCAACCTTTCTCCTTCAACTACCACCCCCTGTCTGACTGAAGCAGGGGTTTATATCCCATGACTGGAGTCAGGTGCTCTAAGTGAAGTCAGGTGCTCTAAGTGAAGTCAGGTGCTCTAATTGGAGTCAGGTGCTCTAATTGGCCACAGCTGTTCTAGTTAATCTAAAGCAAACCTTCCTCCCTTGGCAGGAAATAAGGCCCCCTGCTAACACTCTTATGCTGCCCTCTGGCCATGCTGTATCACAATATACTTAAGTATTGGGCTGTATGTAATTATCCTCAGCCCCTCTCAGTCCGCGGGAGTTCACGTGTCCAGGAAAAAGACCCCTTGAAACTAACGAAAGAGGTCAGTAGAAGTATGTTATAATAACAAGATTGGGTAATTGGTAAGAGGTGCTTATGTTCCAATTATGTTCAGTGATTGATAAGGGGTATCTGTTCTTGCACATGGTTTCTGTAATGAATGAAATAGTGACTGTAAAGGGGTTGGCCGGGGCTCAACCCTCTCCAGGGTGGCGAGGAGCCACATCGGCTCACTATACACAGCTGAGATTTGGGGAATTAGTCTAGCCACAGAAGTCTTTCCTGGCGGCCCTTGTGGAGGCAGAAATAAGTACAGTTATGTCGGGGCCCTAGGTCAGGGCGGGCACCAATGAATCAGGCCCTCATGCAGGGGCTAAGCAATAATGTTATAGCTATAGTAAGCCCTGGCCCTAGATCAGGGCGGGGCAATGATAAGTCAGGAACTCAGGCCCTCAGGCAGGGCTGAGCAATAACAGTAGGCCCAAGCCAACAAAAGGCCTGGGAGAGGGGGAGACGGCCACCCATGAGGTGGGTGGCAGGGGGGACGCAGGCCCTCCCACTCCCCTGCGTCCCAGCCGGGAGCTCTAGCAGCGGCAAAGGCTCGCTGCTGTGTCAGTGGGGATCCTGGCCGCAACACACTGACATTGGCTCTGGCAGTGCTGCAGCCAGACTAGGGTTGGCTGCCCCCGGGCTACTTCCTGACTCCCCCTCTTGTGGTACCTGAGTCACGAGGGTGTCCTCTGGGGGGTCCAGCACCTCTGGGTTCCTCAGCGTAGTGGTCAAGCGGCCGGCCGGCAGCTCCTCGGGTAGCGGATGCAGGGCAAGTCGGGCCAGTCCTGGCGGACACTTTGGGCCATGGGGGTTTCCCAGTCACGGGCTAGGCTGGAGGTATCTGGCCTCCCCAGTGGCTGGCCTTCTAGTGAGCTCTGAGGGTGAATCTTTATACTTACGGATCACTGCCTGACCCTCTGAGGGGCGGGCTCAGAGCTCCCTAGCTCTGCCCACCCCAGCATCCAGATGTGCTCATCCCTCTCCGGGGCAGCGGGGAGCCACCTCACCTCACTGCAGTGACCCACTGAAAGAAGTTTTTAACCCATTAGCAACTACCTGTTATCACAGATGGCAATAATAAAAACTAGATTAGAAATCCTGTTATTTTATCACTCAAGTAAACTGAAATAATCTTAACAATCCATAAATAAAATTAGATATTATAAACAGTACACATCCTGGAAGAGGAATTTTTCCCTCCAAAAAGGAATTTTTGTCATTGGGAATGAACTCTGCCAACATTCCACCAGTTACAGAGAGAAGTAGTGGGGGCTAGCTCTGCATTACACAGAGTGGTATAGTATGTTTTCTTTCTGTATTCTGAATAGTGCTGTATTTGTCTTTGATTGATAATCTTTAATTAAATAATTCCATCTGAGCCTGACATTTTGGCAATCTCGCGTTGTTGTTATTAAATTCAAACATGCAACAAGATGCATTCAACACAAATAATCACTCATTCCAGACAAGAAATGTCTTCGGAGTCATCCACCAAAACAGCAAAATATTTATTTTGCTTTGCTTCATTTGTTGTGCATCAGTAATACACTGTGTTCTGGACTGCATGGACCCTCTTTTGTAATTCTATAGAAATACATAGCACTATACAGCACAGAATTCATTCCAAACAAGAGTACTATCAACCCATTTAATCAAATCGAATATCTTTCTAAAATTGCCTGTGCTCTGATTTGCCTAACTGTTGCTCTATATTAGCTTGAGGCTTTTCTGTCAATGCATCCAATTGCCCCCTTGATTCTAAACATGGTACCAAAAATAGCAAATCTGGGAGGGGAGGCACAACATAAGAAGGTTTAACAGCTTCCATGTTATATTATCTTGAGCTGCCCAGGGCTCTGACCAGGGTCAGGGCAGCCTCAATCACAGGTGTGAAAAACTACTGAACTCCCTCATTGATCTTGCTTATAATGCAGCAATAAGCTGTGCCCCTTTTTAAACTCAGATCTATAGAGCTTCGGTGCCAGTAATGTAATACTGACAGCTTGGTTAGATAACTCTCTGCTCCAGAAATAATAATTGTAAAGAGTCAGACCATAGACTGTCATGAGAGGTGGGATCCTGAAGGAAAGGAAAATGTAAAAGTTACAAGTCTTCTGTGGATTATAACTGTGGATAGGGGGAACCTCTGTGGACGAATCAGGGGAATTAGCCCCAAACTCCATGGATTCCTCAAGATCTGCTGGAGGCACAAATCTGTCCACATAAGAGATCCAGGGCTCCTATATTGGTCCACAGGCTCCCTACTGCTCACCTCATCTTTTTGAAAGACTGGCTCCATCATAGCCATGCTGTCAGGACTCCACAACCTTCAGCTCCCTCTGGAATCCTAAGGTAAGTGGGGAGAGATGCCCTACGGCAGTGAGTTTCTCCAGGAAAGTTAATGTATTGTTATGGCAAGGGGCAACAGCTGGTGCTGTTACTGTCTCATAAGTTCTTTTTGTTAGTATGCAAGCACAATTTAATTTTTGAAGAAATGCTGCATTGTTCTTTGTCTTCTGATGCACTGGCCTTTGGGGGGAGCTGTTACAAGCAGCGATAGAGTTTACTCTTGCCTTCTCTCTAACTAGAGTCAATCAGCCTGCCAGCACTGAAATCTACTCCTGCTCAGCAAAGGATTGACAATATGTCTTGGCTGCATGTCTGAGGCCTTGTTTACATTACCTGAGTAAGTCGACCTAAGTTACGCTACTTACGCCAGCTATGTGAATAACGTAGCTGGAGTCGACATAGCTTAGGTAGACTTACTGTGATGTTTAAACAACGCTGCATCGATGGGAGACGCTCTCCTATCAACTTACCTTAATGTTCTCATTCTGATGGAGTACCGGAGTCGACTGAAGAGTGCTCTGTGGTCGATTTAGCGGGTCTTCACTAGATCCGCTAAATTGACCCGTGCTGCATTGATCACAGCAGCATAGATCCCTGGTAAGTGTAGACATGGCCTGAATGTTCACTTTAGTTGGAGGGGGATGTGACCTCAGGTCCATTTTTAATCCTGACCTGCTGGCACCCCATGTACAAGTCTCTGTTGTTCCATGGACGGTGCTGTGCAAATAGCCCAGACCTCCTTCAGCTCAAGAAAGGGAAGGTCCAATTGCTGAGTCTCCTCAGTGCAGATCTAGTTAGAGCAAACAGGCCCCAACTTCTGCAACACTATCAGTTTGTGGTAGTTTAACTATTGAGTGGAGTAGCCCTCTCCAATAAAAAGGTGTTTGTATAGTCTCTTATTTTAATAATTTCCTGGTCTGTAGCCCTATCCCATCTGTTGAATAACACAACTCTTATTTTTAGATGATTTGATTCACACTGAAGCGGCACTAGGGTGAGCTTCTAAAGAACAGTAAGAATGAAATCTTTCCTGTGTTTTTTATACAGTATGTAAAATGTTACCTTGCGGCAGTTTTATCAGCACTTCCCTACCCAGACATGAAAAATCAACATAGAGAACAGTAAATGCTCTGTTTCTCACAGCTATCTTCAAATCAATAACCCCTTTTTTCCAGAAGGGATTAAACACACACTTTTGGTGACAGATAAACATAGAAATTGGATGTAATAAATTTAGAACTCTATTTTCTGTATTACTCAACAGGGAAGGGCAGCAGGAGGCCACCTCACACTTTGTACTCTGGTGGAATCTTTCAAATGGGGAAGGCCAATTACTTTACAAACATTACAAAATTAAACCCTACAACCTCCCTTTGGGGGTACATAAGTGTTATGAAACTATCCCTACAGCGCCTTTCTGCCATAGGTAAGTGTAATGTAACATTCATCCTTCTTGGAAGAATATTGGCACTGGCACTGTAACTGCTGGGATATCTCAAAGAAAGAGAGCCTGATTCTAGAAAACATTTAGTGGCACTGATGATGATATGTATATGAAATTGCTTTGACATACTTAACAGCTTTGTAAAATTTCATTCAGAAAAAAAGTAGAAGTAAAATTGCAACCTTCTTCCTCATTGAAGGAGGCAATTTCACCTCTAGCTTTATTAACTGAGGATGCGGATGTAGAAACCTAAGGAAATAGCAAAAGTCCAGCATTCATAATATTCCTGGCTCCTTTTTTAATACTAATCCCCTAGTGTTAATTATTCCATTGGGAGGATTCTGATTAGAACTGAAGAAACAGTTATGAGCATGACACTGAGAAAAGTAAATTTCACAATTCAGCAAGTAAGGCCCAGATCCCCAAATGGTATTTAGGCACTCCAGGGGAATTAGGCACCTAAATAACTTTTGAGAATCTGAGACTAAATCAGCAAATCATGACACTGCAGAACAATGCTATGAGGAAGCTCAGATATCAGCTGCTGTTTTTGCAAGATGGTATTACAGATTATTAATTATTCATTGCATATTTATTTTCCTTTAGCAACAGAACAAAACTGCTTAGGAATCTCTTTTCACTTCCCCTCCCCCGGAGCTTTATTTCAAAATAGTGATGAATGATTCTGAGTACAGACAGCCTACTTGTGCCCTTCTAGTCACTTTCTGGCTCTGCTCTGAAACCAGCCATAGAACTGTAGGCCAATCTCTGTGCCCATCTAAGTTAAACTCCCACTGACTTCAGCATGAGCCAGAGCTGGCCCTGGAACTGCTCCTCTCTGCTAAGGAGAGGATGAGAGAGAGAGCTAACCAGCGAGGGTGACAAATATACATTTTTAAATAATTTCCTGAAAAATGTAAGAAGCATCAAATAAAAGTACAAAGATGTACAGAGACTTATCAAAGCACATACACCAAATTGCTGTTTTAACCTGGCCCAAAGCCCACTGAAGTCAATGGAAAGATTTATGTTGACGTCAGTGGACTTTGAAGGACCAGACCCTTTATTATTTATTAGTCCTACAGAGCTGATCACCAGCATCAGAATACTGTTCAACTAGGGCCAGATCCTGCGGTCCGAACGTATGTGAGAAAACTGTACTAATATGTATAGGTCCATTGCCTTGAGGCAGTGTTGCCTAGTGAACAAATCACTGGACCTGAACTCAGGAGACTTGGATTCCATCCTAGCTTTGCCACTGGCCTGCTGGATGACCCTGGGCAAGTCACATCCCCTCTCTATGCCTCAGTTTCCCCATCTGTAAAATAAGGGCTATGACACTCACCTCCTTTGTAAAGCACCTTGATATCTACTGCTGAAAAGAGCCACATAAGAGCTGGGCATTATTAACACTTGCCCTCTAAGTACTCTACTATTAGTCTTCTGCCAAGATAGCAAAATAAAGATGCCTGTGAGTAATTATGTCCACAAGGCACCCCCAGAATCCTTGGCTATATATGAACTGGGCTCTAAGGAATTCTCTATAAAACACTGGTTGCTCTATGATGTGGTTAACCACCAAGATGGCCAGTAATTGAAACACTTCAAAACCTAATTATGCATAAATCTGTAGCCATGATTTCTATATAAAATATTGCAGGTTTAACACAATCTGACCAATGAATGTTGATTTTTGGTTTTACATTAATAGGCCTCATTAACTCCTTATGTAATTACAAAAAAAAAAAGACAGATCTTAGAAGAAGCTGATGAAGCAGCTATTGCATAATCTCCACATTTTAAATTCTAACTTCTGTTTTTTTTACTGTGCTCTGGTTCTATGGTTATTCTTTCTTTTATGGCTGACTGTGTCACATACTTAGGGTCAGATGTGGTAGAATGGAATAAAAACAGATCACATAAAACAGAGCAGAATACCTCCCCCCTCCACTCCTAGTTGTTTCCATTGCTCAAGCGTTAACTTTAATCACCAAAGTATGAAGCTGTTCATTTTATTGCCATGTCTGGCTGTGTATATTCCTATCTGCTGGTTTTTGTTTTAGGTCTTGCTCCCCTCCCTCTTTGTTCTGCTTTTCAACAGCAGAATTTAACCTATGAACAACTGTGTGACTGAGTCTAAAATCTTCACTGTTCTTTTTTTTTAAATTGCTAACTGGTTATGTGTAATCCTCTACTATTACAGGGATGGTAGTATGGAAGACAGCATGAGGACATAAAAGACATACTTAAAGCAGCAATGAGAGAAGTCCCTAACCAGGAAAGTTCTTACATTAATTAAGCTCCCCGTTGCAACACTCCTTTTCCTCTCTAGTAAATATGGAGGACCAGGAACTCTAATTACTCCAGCTCTCCCTTTCTTTAAAATAAGAAATTAAAACTTAGGTTATAAATCAATACACATGCACTTTGAAATAAATGTCAGATTCTTTAAAAACTATTTATATTATCAACTGCATTTAAATATTGCTGGGCCATATTCTAACCATCAAGTCATTGGGGGAGTGGGGTCTGATCAGTCTTCCAGACCATGTTCTCACTTCTATTGAGTTTGTGCATGGAGTGCCCTGTGGAAGGGGCTCACTTCCTGACAGAATACCTGTAGGTCTCAAATCCTCTCTTCATTGCATCGGGAAATATTTAAGATGACCTCAATACCTCTGGAGAAGGCCTTTTGGAACTGCCACTAGTTAGGGTCTAGTAATTTCTGCCGAGTTCCAAACAGTCCTAAAAGCTTCTGATCCAAACTTTCTTCCCTGGTCTCAATTCAGATAGTGCTTTTGTTCTGTGCCAAACATTGAAGGAAGTTTTTATTTCAGCATCCCATTTCTGAAATTCCTTCAGGTCAGGCCACTTATGTTTAAGCTGTATCAGTGCCACGGGTAAAGGTGTCCTTAGTCGTCTTCCCATCAGAAATTCTGCTGGAGATAATCCAGATGCAAGCAGTGTTGACTGATATGCCACAAGTGACTTATATGAGTCCACTGATTTTTGCAGAAGTCTTTTTAAAGTCTGCCCTGTTTTCTATCTATCTCCCCATTGCTCAGGGGAGAAGGAAGTAACATGGACTACTAACATAATGTTCAAAATCAAAGTCCTCCGCAAATGCTAGCAATGTTTCAGAGGTATTATCAGATATGAGGATTTCAAGAACTCCCTATCTTGCAAATAATGACTAGTTTCTGTGACTTGAAGTCTGTGTAAGTATAGCCAAGTCAATATATCTGGAGAAATAGTTGACTGCAATAATGTATTTATGTATGTGTGTCCTTTGCAGTAAAAAGAATCTGTGGGTATCCACTGCTAGTGTCTGTCAGATAGCTTTTTAGATACTAACAATCACCAGAACCATATTTTCTTTCCCTTGTTACATATCTCAAAGCCCTCTACTAAGGTCTGAATTTACCTTCTCAGACTGGGCCACCATACATATTTCAGGGCACTAGCAACAACATTCGTTTATACTCTGGTGTCCCTTATGGATTCTGGAAAGCATCTCTTTCTGAAGTACGATAGAAATAAGCATCACTGTCTGTTCAGAAGCAGGCCATCAGCCACTTGAAGGTCATTTAGGTCCAGCCAATATGGCAGCAGGTCTGTTAGAAACTGACTCCTTTAACTCCACCCTCTTTGGCAAAGTTGAGTGAATTTCTGGCTGTCTCAGCCTTTCGTTGTTCATCTCAAATTTGCTGAAGTTGGCTGGCAGATGCTGGAATTGGTGCCAGAACAAAGTCAATGTGGACTTTGACACCTTTCTCTAAAGCCTTTTCCTCTTCCATTGGTGGCTGCTCAACCAGGGCACTAGATAGAGTGTCTGCTGCTATGAGACTGCTTTCCCTCGTATGTTTGAAATGTTGAAGGGAAAAAATATCACATTAGTCATAATCAAAATATTTTAAACTATGGTGGAAGGTCATCTAGTGGTTTTGAGCCCAATAATACCACTATGGGCTTGTGGTCTGTTCAAATTCAAGCCAAACAGATCTACACTTAGCTATTCACAGGCTCAAGTGGCTGCTAGAACTTCATTTTCCACTTGAATGGATTGCTGCTCAGTTTCTGAGAGACTTTGTTTATATGAATGCAACAGGTCTCTGGTTCCTCCTTTGTGTGAGCACTGCTTCTAAACCATATGAAGATATGTTCGCTGCTACAGTTATTGGATAGTTTACCAAATATTGTGGAGATGTCAGATTTTATCTTATTAAATGCATTTTGTTGTCAGCTATCCCAAATCCACATATTATGATCCTTAAGGAGTCTCTTAAGGGTTTTGTTCAATGAGCTAATCTGGTAAGAATTTCCCCATATAGCTTGTCATGCCAGGAATCTTTTGACAGCAGAAACATCTTTAGGGTCAGGTGAGGCAAGTAATGCCTTGTCGGAATTGTCTCAAAACTGCATGTAGTTGCTCATCATGTTCATTTTAATCTCTGCCATATACCAACACATCATCTTGTGGCATGGCAAAGAATGTCAGGAAAACCTGACAGTCTGAGAAATTCTTTTGAAAATGTTCTGGTACTGAAGATATGACAAATGAAAGGTGACTGAAACAGTACTTTCCAAAGAGTGTAATGAACATACTTAATTATATAGATTATTTAGCAATGAGTATTTGCCAGATGCCTGCTGTATCATCTAACTTCAAGAAGACTTTGCCTTCTGATAACTGAGCTAACATCTGGTCATCTGTGGGAAGCATATGTCTTCCTGTGTGCATGTAAATCTGGATTTTGCCACTGGGCTTTGATACTACAGCCATTCCTGCACATCAATCTTCCATTTTCTTTAATTTTCTTTTGACTTGCCTAAGCAGGTCTTTGTAGCTCTCCAGCCTGAGATCAATATATATATATTTAACTCACAGTGACCTTTTAGATTCATACTTATATACCAAGCTGTTTTCTGTGCTCTTGAGAATTACTCCTGGAAGTATGGACTCATTATCATCTGACAACACTCCTTCTTGGATTGTTTGCACTACTTATGCGGACCTGCCTACTCTTGCAAAGTGTCCCTTCTGTGGCACCTTGTCCATTCTGCCTCTTTTGCTGGATATTGTTGCCAGCTCTGGCTTGGTATCTTGCCACATTTTCCACAGTTTTTCCAAGCTTTCCTCCGATTAAGGTTCTTTGGTCTCCCACTGTCTAGTTGTGCACTGTTCTTATGTTGTAAATTTGGTCTGACTGCTCTTTTCACATTTACATCTTTTCTTTTTCCTGTGTCAATATTTTCTGATGTAAGCTCTTACTGTTTCGTTCATTCTCATTTTTGTTAGTGAGTGATCTACACCTAACTGAAGCCATGTTAATAAAAAGGTGTCTTATGCCAACTACTCTTAGCTCTTTGTATAACATCGGGTATTTTCAATGTTCAGTAAGACTATGAACAGCAGTAATACGTCTTTCCTTGTTTCCCCTTGTTCCTGGCACCTCTGAATTTGGCCATGGCATATACAATATTCTATCTGCTTAGGAAATTGGCTTCAAAAGTTTCTTTTCACTTTGGAGTATTCTCTCTTTTCCTCATCAGAGAAGGATAGGGCATATAGGATGGCATCAGCAACTCCACCAATAGCAAATAACAGGGCATTTACCCAGACGGCATTCAGAACAGGGCTGCCCAGAGGGGGGGAGGGGCAATGGGTCAATTTGCCCCAGGCCCCATAGGGACCCCGCAAGCCCTGGCCTGGCAGTGGTCCAGGTCTTTGGCAGCATTTCGGCGGCAGGGGCCCTTTAGTGCTGCCGAAGACACGGCGCAATTGAAGGCCCCCCCGCCGCCGAAATGCCTTGTGAGCCCTGGTGGAGGGGGCCCCTTCAGTTGCTCCGGGTCTTCAGCAGCGGGTGGGCCTTCCGTGCTGCCAAAGACGCAGAGTGACTGAAGGGCCCCCCGCTGCCGAAATGCCGCTGAAGACCCAGACCACTGCCAGGTGAGTACAAGCGCCGCAGCTCCCACGCTTTGCCCCAGGCCCCCTGAATTCTCTGGGTGGCCCTGATCTAGAATTTCTCAAGTCTGCTGATCCAGCAAAGCTATCTGCCTGAGTTGCCAAAAATCAAACTTCTCTAACAGAGACTTCTGTGCTATGGGCTCCATTGTTTCATTGAGACAGGGTTCTGCCTCCTCCCTGATTTCCCACTTTTCTCACTCATACATCATACTGGCCATCGGGAGGGTCGAGGGAGAGAGGAGGGAAGGGGTCTCTTTGCTTTACTCCTTCTTTAGACAAAGAAATTCACTCACCTCTGATACCATGTAGTGTGAGGCCAAACACAAGGAACCATGCTTTAAGCAGCAGCTAGAGAACTCTCTAAGCAGGAAGTCTCTACATCAAGCTACCTGCTGCAATGCATCCTGGTTCTTTCTGGTAACTGTGGAGGACCAGGAACTCTATAACAGAGAAGACTTCTACCCACTCCTCTCTTGGACTCCTTAACAGTGTGACTCAATTGAATCGCTGCCCACTGATATCCTGGAGCCCATTCAAAGAGCACAGAGGAACAGTGGCTTTTGGCTACATTCACTTTTTGGCAAATTGACTTCTGGTTGTCTGAGAGGGATGATGCAGGTTTCCCCCTCCCATCCCTTCTACACCAGCAGATCTCTCGGCCTACTAAACTCCCAAAACCTAACAATCCATTTGTTAATAAAAATGCCAGCATTTCTACTCTGAGGGACTCCTTCCTAGAAGGAAAAATATGCCACAGTCTTCTCCTTGGCATTTACTGTTCTGAAGTACAAATGAGAGCTCAAAGTGACACTAGGTGATTTAAATTTTTTTAAAATAAGATGTAGAACTGGAACACGCAGTCCAACATCCTTTGAACTCTGGTGACCTTTAGATCCAAATCCTCAATAAACGTCACTGCTCCAGGTAATCTCAGATTAGGCCTCTGTCATAAAGAGAGAGTTAAGGGTTAATGTCTCTTTTACCTGTAAAGGGTTAAGAAGCTCAGTAAACCTGGCTGACACCTGACCAGAGGACCAATCGGGACAAGATACTTTCAAATCTTGGTGGAGAGAAGTCTTTGTGCTCTTTGTTTTGTTCTTTGTTCGCTCTTGGGGCTAAGAGGGGCCAGACATGCAACCAGGTCTTTCTCCAATCTTTCTGAAACAGTCTCTCATGTTCAAAATAGTAAGTACTAGCTAGAAAAGGGGGATTAGTCTTATGTTTGTTTTCTTAACTTGTGAATGTGTATTTTGCTGGAAGAATTTTTACCTCTGTTTGCTGTAACTTTGAATTTCAGGCTAGGCGGGAGGGAGTCCCTCTAGTCTATATAACCTGAAGACCCTGTAAACATTTTCCATCCAGGTTTTACAGAGATAATTTTTTACTTTTTCTTTCTTTAATTAAAAGCTTTCTTTTTTAAGGACCTGATTGATTTTTTTTTCTTGTTTAAGACCCAAGGGTATTGGGTCTAAACTCACCAGGGGATTGGTGGGGGGGAAAGGGGGGTGGTGGTTAATTCCTCTCTGTTTTAAGATCCAAGGAGTTTGTATCAGTGTAGCCTCTCGAGGTAACCCAGGGAGGGGAACGTCTGGGAGGGGGAAGGAGGGGGAATGGTTTATTTCTCCTTGTTTTAAGACCCAAGGGGTCTGGGTCTTGGGTTCCCCAGGGAAAGTTTTGGGGGACAGGGAGTGTACCAGACACTGGAATTTCTGGTTGGTGGCAGCGCTATCAGATCTAAGGTAGGAATTAAGCGTAGAAGGATACATGCAGGTCCCCACTTTCTGGACGCTAAAGTTCAAAGTGGGGAAAATACCTTGACATGGTGGGAGTGGTGGGATTGTGTTTAAAAGCAAAAGCCAGTAGGATTTTTTTTCTCTCCTTTCTAGCTGCTTGGATGCAGCCTGAAAGGATTGGGTTTAAAAACCAAGCCAGTGAGTTTTTTTCCCTCCTTTCTGGCTGCTCGGATAGCAGCCTGAGGCCAGAGGTGTTAAGTTTTTTTAACAAGGGTCTTTGTTAAAAGGCAGCTCAAGCTGTGACCCAGCAAACAAGCAGCAAAAGGCATTTACAGGTGGATTTTTTTTTCTTTCTACCTCTCTCGAGTATAACTAGTTAGAAAATCTCTGTTAACCAAGCAGTCAGTAAGCTGCAGAGGGGGCAGCCAGCACAAGAAAGCAGGAACAATGGGCACCAAGGAAGCAGTTAAACAGGAACGGGCAAGACTGGGTGCAGAAAAACAAGTCAAAGAAGCTGACCACAGGAGAGAGATGGAGAGGAAACAAAAAGAGCTAGAAATGAGAGAAAAGAAGATGGAGATAAGAAAAAAAAATGAAAATAAGAAAAAGTGAAGAAAGATCCAAAGAGGCGGCCCACAGGAGAGAGATAGAAAGAAAACAAAAGAAGCTAGAGATAAAAGAAAAAGAGATGGAAGAGAGGAAAAGAGAGAGAAAGGATGAACTGAAATTAGCAAAGACTAAGCCAGATGTTCCAGCCACCCCTAACAACCCTTCTCCAGGTACTGTTGCCCATCCCAGGAAATTTCCCACCTACAAGGCAGGTGATGACACTGAGGCCTTCTTAGAAAATTTTGAAAGGACCTGCCATGGGTACAACATATCTGCAGAGCAGTACATGATAGAGCTGAGGCCACAGCTCAGTGGACCCTTAGCAGAGATGGCAGCTGAAATCCCTAAGGAACACGTGAACGATTACAAACTTTTTCAAACCAAGACCAGAATCAGAATGGGGCTAACACCTGAGCATGCCCATCGGTGGTTCAGAGCCCTAAGGTGGAAACCAGATGTGTCATTTACCCGACACGCCTACCACATTGGAAAAAATTGGGATGCCTGAATATCAGAAGCAAATGTTAAATCTCTGAACAAGCTGTCCTTCCTAATGCAAATAAAACAGTTCTTAAAGGGTGTTCCTAAAAAAATAGAAAGGTGCATCCTAGATGGAAAACCCAAAACTGTAACTGAGGCAGGGAGATTGAAGCCAAATGGGTGAAAGTGGCAGAAAAAAAAAAAAACTACTAGCAAGGGGAGTGAATATCACAAGGGACAAACAGACAATAAACCCTATCACCAAGGGCAACCCAAGACCCCACCTACAACCCAAGGAAAGCCCCAGACTCCCTATTGTCCCACCTCACCAATCTCCAGTAACCCACCTTGGCCCAGTGACTAGTCAGCTGGGTGATGTTTTAAATGTAATGAACTGGGACATATAAAGGCCAACTGCCCCAGAACCACAACCAAGTGCAGTTCATTATACCACCATCACACCAAAGATCCCCAGGCCCAGATGCCTCTCAAATACTCTCGGAATGAAGGGAAACTTTGAGAGTGGGCGGAAAGAAGGTTATCGCGTGGAAAGACACGGGGGCACAAGTGTCAGCTATCCACCAATCCTTAGTGGACCCCAAATTCATCAACCCAGAGGCCCAAGTGACAATTTACCCATTCATGTCAAAATCTGTAGACTTGCCTACAACTAAACTGCCTGTCCAGTACAAAGGCTGGTCAGGAATGTGGACTTTTGCAGTCTATGATAATTATCTCTTCCCCATGCTGCTGGGGAAGACTTGGCCAACCACGTAAAGTGGGCCAACAGGGTGGGAATGGTTACACGCAGCCAGGCCAGGCAAGCTTCCAGACCCATCCCTGTTCCTGAACTGTCCACAAGGGCCCCGTCTGTGTTACCAGAGACCCAAACAGAGGTGGAGGACCCGGATCCCTTGCCAACGACTGCAACAGCCACAGTGCATCCTGTCCCAAAACCAGAACTGGAAAAGCAACCAGCACCAGAACCGTTGCCAGCACTAATGCCAGCACTTGCAAACCCATCTCCAACCCCAACACCAGAGGGCGCCAGCGGGCCTGAACTGGCAGAAGTCGCAGACAACCCTACCCAAGAGGCTCAGCCAAAGACTGAAATACCACCTAGTGCACCAGTGGAGAGCGGTTCACCATCAACAAAAACAACCGCATCACCTACATCGCTTCCAGAGGGACCAAGCCCAAGTCCTCAGTCTAAGAAGAAACTGGTGTCTCCAGCCTCAAGGGAACAGTTCCAGACTAAGCAGGAAGCAGATGACAGCCTTCAGAAAGCTTGGGCAGCAGCACGGAGCACCCCACCGCCTCTCAGCTCTTCTAACCGATCCCGGTTTGTTGTAGAATAAGGACTTCTATACAAAAAAAACTCTTTCTGGTGGACACTAGAAAGACTGGCATCCTCAAAGACAGTTGGCAGTTCCAACTAAGTACCAGAAAAAGCTCTTAAGATTAGCCCATAATCATCCCAGTGACCATTCTGGGGTGAACAAAACCAAAGACAGGTTGGGGAAGTCCTTCCACTGGAAGGGGATGGGCAAGGACGTTGCCAATTATGTCCGGTCTTGTGAGGTGTGCCAGAGAGTGGAAAAGCCCCAAGACCAGGTCAAGGCCCCTCTCCAGCCACTCCCCATAATTAAGGTCCCATTTCAGCAAGTAGCTGTGAATATTCTGGGTCCTTTCCCAAGGAAGACCCCCAGAGGAAAGCAGTACATACAAACTTTTGTGGACTTTGCTACCTGATCGCCGAAAGCAGTAGCTCTAAGCAACACCAGGGCTAAAACTATGTGCCAGGCCCTAACAGACATTTTTGCCAGGGTGGGTTGGCCCTCCAACATCCTTACAGATTCAGGAACTAATTTCCTGGCAGGGATCATAAAGGATCTGTGGGACGCTCATGGGGTGAATCACTTGGTTGCCAACCCTTACCACCATCAAACCAATGGCCTGGTGGAGAGTTTTAATGGAACTTTGGGGGCCATGATAACTAAATTCGTAAATGAACACTCCAATGATTGGGACCTAGTGTTGCAGCAGTTGCTTTTTGCCTACAGGGCTGTACCACATCCCAGTTTAGGGTTTTCACCGTTTAAACTTGTGTATGGCCACGAGGTTAAAGGGCCATTACAGTTGGTGAAGCAGCAATGGGAGGGGTTTACACTTTCTCCAAGAACTAATATTCTAAACTTTGTAAGCAACCTAGAAAGCACCCTCCGACACTCTTTAGCCCTTGCTAAAGAAAACCTAAAGGATGCTCAGGAAGAGCAAAAGGCGTGGTATGATAAACATACCGGAGAGCGTTTCTTCAAGGTAGGAGACCAGGTTATGGTCTTAAAAGCGCAACAGGCCCATAAAATAGAAGCGTCATGGAAAGGGCCATTCACGGTCCAAAAGCGCCTGGGAGCTCTTAACTATCTCATAGCATTTCCCACCTCCTCCCTAAAGCCTAAAATGTACCATGTTAATTCTCTCAAGCCCTTTTATTCCAGAGACTTAAAGGTTTGTCAGTTTAAAGCCCAGGAAGAAAATGACACTGAGTGGCCTAAAGGTGTCTACTACGAAGGAAAAAGTGACAGTGGCGAGGAAGAGGTGACCCTCTCCACAACCTTGGAATGTCTGCAGCAGCAACAGATCAAGAAGCTGTGCACTAGCTTCGCCCCATTGTTCTCAGCCACCCCAGAATGGATTGAACGGGCATACCACTCCATTGACACAGGTAATGCTCACCCAATTAAAATGCAAAAGTCTAAAAGTCTAAAACACCTGGAAAAAGTCTTTGAGTGCATCAGGCAATCCTTCTTAGGCTTGGCCGGGTATTACAGGTGATTTGTACCACACTACAGCCAAATCGCTGCCCCACTAACAGACCTAACCAAAAAGACCCAGCCAAATGCAGTTAAGTGAACTAATGAGTGTCAAAAGGGCTTTACCCAGCTTAAGGCAACACTCATGTCTGACCCTGTGCTAAGAGCCCCAGACTTTCACAAACCATTCCTAGTAACCACAAATGAATCTAAGCGTGGTGTGGAAGCAGTTTTAATGCAGGAAGAACCGAATCAAAACTTCCATCCTGTCGTGTTTCTCAGCAAGAAACTGTCTAAAAGAAAAAGCCACTGGTCAATCAGTAAAAAAAAAAAATGCTACGCCATTGTGTATGCCCTGGAAAAGCTACGCCCATACGTTTGGGGACGGCGGTTCCAGCTACAAACCGACCATACTGCACTAAAGTGGCTTCATACTGCCAAGGAAAACAACAAAAAACTTCTTCGAAGTTTAGCTCTCCATAATTTTAATTTTAAAATTCAACACATTTCAGGAGCTTCTAACAAAGTAGCTAATGCACTCTCCTGTAAAAGTTTCCCAAAATCAACTGGTTAAAAATTGTCCTTAAAATGTAAAAAATCTTGTAGTTTTACATAATTAGTAGTATATGTAAAGGTGCATGTGTTTTATTAATCTGTTTATTCTAAAGTTCTAAAAAGAAATCACAGCCAGTGTGGTTCCCCACTATCTGAGATTTGGGGGGCGTGTCATAAACAGATAGTTATGGGTTAATGTCTTTTTTACCTGAAAAGGGTTAAACTCAGTAAACCTGGCTGACACCTGACCAGTCGGGGTACAAAATACTTTCAAATCTTGGTGGAGGGAAGTCTTTGTTTGTGCTCTTTGTTTTGTTCTTTGTTCACTCCTGGGGCTAAGAGGGGCCAAACGTGCAACCAGGTCTTTCTGCAATCTTCCTAAAACAGTCTCATGTTCAAAATAGTAAGTACTAGCTAAAAAAGGCAAATTAGTCTTATGTTTGTTTTCTTAACTTGTAAATGTGTATTTTGCTAAAAAAAATTTTACCTCTGTTTGCTGTAACTTTAAATTTCAGGCTAGGGGGGAGGAAGTCCCTCTAGTCTATATAAGCTAAAAACCCTGTAAATATTTTCCATCCTGGTTTTACAAAAATAATTTTTTACTTTTTTCTTTCTTTAATTAAAAGCTTTCTTTTTTAAGAACCTAATTAATTTTTTTTTCTTGTTTAAGACCCAAGGGAATTGGGTCTAAACTCACCAGGGGATTGGTGCGGAGGGAAGGTTAATTCCTCTCTGTCTTAAGATCCAAGGAGTTTGAATCAGTGTAGCCTCTCAGGGTAACTCACAGAGAGGAAAGTCTGGGAGGGGGAAGGAGGGCGAATGGTTTATTTCTCCTTGTTTTAAGACCGAGGAGTTTGGGTCTTGGGTTCCCCAGGGAAGGTTTTGGGGGACAGGAAGTGTACCAGACACTGGAATTTCTGGTTGGTGGCAGCGCTATCAGATCTAAGCTAGGAATTAAGCGTAGAAGGATACATGCAGCTCCCCACTTTCTGGACGCTAAAGTTCAAAGTGGAAAAAATACCTTGATAGCCTCACTTCTGGTTTTATAAAGCGTCATGCGGATCAGTGGCATAGTGTAAGTCAGTGGTCCTCAAACTTTTTTTTTCGCAGACCGTTTGAAAATTGCTGAGGATTTTGGTGGACCACTTAATGATTTTTTTCTAAATGTTGTTACCATTAGCTAACTATTGTAAAGACTTTGGATAAAAGCGCTATATGAAAAAACCCTTAATAATAATTAACGGTTTTTTGATCTACAAATAAAAGCACACAACTCATTTTAATATCAGTAGTCTTACCTTTCTAATCCAATGGATATGCCCTCTCTCCCGAGCTGCAGCAGCCCCTGAGGGGGGGCTGAGAAGGAGGTGGGGTCTCTCTTTCTCTTTCCCCTTGCTGTGGCAACCCCCAACCTGGGGCTGGGAAGAAGGGGGGTGTCTCCCTCTCTTCCCCTCCCACAGTAGCCCCTGAGCTGGAGCTGGAAAGGAGGGCCATCTCTCCCTAGCAGCCACAGCCCTGGAGCTGGGAAAAGTCACCTCTTTCTTTGGCCACCGCAGTCCTGCACATCCCAAATTCCCCCCACCTCCTCTTCTCACTCCACTGCCCCCTCCCACCTATCCCTTATTCCCCCCAAAGCCAGCACCTCACCTAACACATGCATCTTCTCCAGGCACCTGTGGCCGCTCAGAGACAACTATTTATGGATCACCTGAATGGAGCTCACGGACCACTGTTTGAGAACCTCTGGTGTAAGTAGTCAATAATGGTCCAGATCCTGAGGCCCTTACCCAATTTTCACTCAGTCCTGTCTCACTAGGCAACATCTTGGTCTTGGGCATTTTGCCTCAGTCATAAGAAATGGGTTAAAACTGAGTCAGGCCTATGTTAGTCATTATTAGTTTATTGTAGCACCCACACTATGCTAGATACATTCTAAACAAACACCAGGGTAGGGTCCTTGCCTTACATCCAGACAAGCAACCACTGCCCCCAAATGCCCAAATAGAGATACATTTGAAGCATTTTTGAAACCAGGGGTTCACAAACACTTTCAGTAATGTGGAACACCACTGAGGCCATTTCAAGGCCTGCTTCCCTCTCAACCTCCCAGTCATACTCAGATTGCCAGTCATAAACATCAACCATGACAACCACTGCAGCTGATTCCAAGGAAGAGCCTCTCAAATACACTCCCTACTGCAAAGCCACGTCCTCCCAATGAATTCCCTTAAAAGCCAAAACTCACCCTGAACCACGCAATCAAGTCAGTCCTCGCCCCAAATCAATTGTCACCCTCCCAACATTCCTAGTTTTCCCAGTAGTGAAAGTCACTTTCCATCTCCCCTAAATTCAAAACAATCCATATCCAATCATAATCAATTCTCCACTGATCAGTTCCTCTCACCCATAGACATATCAAACTAATCTGCCCCCTGCCACCAGTCAAAATCAGTTCCAGCCCTCAGGCTCCCAGGGACCACTCCCCCCAGTCAAAACAGATTCCTCAATCCCTGACGCTCACACTTCTCTCTGCCAAGTTTGTTGCCCCTTCAGGTTCCTTGACAACCTCCTATCAGCAGTTCATTCCAGGACTCTCTCTTAGACTTGCTGCTTTCTTCATCCCATTCTCTTCAGGGTCCCAGCTCTAACTTCCTCTTCATCCCACTGCCCTATCTAAAGTCCTGACCAATATCTTGCATCATCCTCCCCTTTCCCCATGCAGTGTCCACAGTCTTGTCTTCATCTTCCCCTACCCCATCCATTATCCTGCTCTGTTCTCCTCCTTCCTCACCCTTTTAATGAGGGGTCTCTGTTGCCTGATCCAGCAGCCTTGCTGTAGCCTTCCCCTTCCACTCTATCACCCTGACTCCTTCCTGCCCTGGCTTGGCTTCTCTGGAAGCGTCTCTTTGGCATGGGTCTTCACATGGTTCTCTTGGCAGCAGCTTCTTCATTGGCTCCTTCTGGTTCCTCAGTGTTGACTCCACAGGTAGTGGCAGCAGCACCAGATGGCACCCTGCTACAAGGCAAACTCACTGACGAAGCACCTCCTCATGGCCTAACGCAGCATTGTAGGGGTTCCTCAACTCTAGGGCCTCCTTGTCTGTCATTCTGGTTCTGCAGATTCTGTGGCCTAGCCCTCTGGCTAGGTCATCTTTTAGATCAGTCCCTTTCCAGAGGTAACAAGAATCCAAACAGAAAACCCAAAGTCTAATGGCCTTTATGTCAGGCCGTCAGCTCCCATTTGGTACTCATCTGTCTTTGCCTCTTTCAGTCCCAAGGCTTGTGCCTCCCCTCTTGCTGTGGGAGTGGTAGGGGAACCTAGGCCAACCCTTTCCTTTGGGTTTCAGCCTAAAGATGCTGTGTTAGGCAGCTAAGGACTGATCATACTGATGTTCTACCTTTTCCCTGTTTGTGCACATCTCTTACAGGGCAACAGACTCCACTACTCCCGCTCTGAAGTTCTGTCTCCTCATGCAGTTTCTTTCCAGCCCACTGCTAAGGAGCTCCTTCAAGGGTGGTCCCAGCCTCATTGATAGCAGTTAGGTATGCTTCACACAGCCACTCTCGCTCCTGAAGGCAGAAGTCCCCACACCCCTCCTCCTTGGAGCTGGATTTGTAACTCCTGCCAGCTGGAGGGCCTTAGCCAGGTTCAGCTGAAGTCTTTCCTCCAATTAGTTCTGAGGTTCACCACACAAACCTCCCACTACCGCTATTGCCACTGCTGTGAGGGATGAGTCAGCATATAGGCTGGTGTCCCTCCTAAAGCTCATCCCAATTGGCTGGGAGGGAGGGGAGCTTTCCCCACCCACTCTGCAGGCTCTTGGTCCTGGTCCTTAAACAGAGCCCTAGGCTACACTACACTATGAGTTTAGGTCGAATTTAGCAGCATTAGATCGATTTAGCCCTACACCCATTCACATGGTGAAGCCATTTTTGGCAATTTTAAGAGCTCTTAAAATCGATTTCTGTACTCCCCCCCCGACGAGGGGATTAGCGCTGAAATCGACCCTGCTGGATCAAATTTGGGGTAGTGTGGATGCAATTCGATGGTATTGGCCTCCAGGAGCAATTCCAGAGTATTCCATTGTGACCGCTCTGGACAGCACTCTCAACTCAGATGCACTGGCCGGGTAGACAGGAAAAGCCCTGGCGAGCTTTTGAATTTCATTTCCTGTTGGCCAGTGTGGCAAGCTGATCAGCACAGGTGACCATGCAGAGCTCATCAGCACAGGTGACCATGGAGTCTTAGAATCATAAAAGAGCTCCAGCATGGACCGAACGGGAGGTACTGCATCTGATCGCTGTATGGGGAGACAAATCTGTGCTATCCGAACTCTATTCCAAAAGACAAAATGCCAAAATATTTGAAAAAATCTCCAAGGGCATGAAGGACAGAGGTTATAACAGGAACCCACAGCAGTACCACGTGACGCCTACCAAAGAACCAGAGAGGCAAATGACCACTCTGGGTCAGAGCCCCAGACATGCTGCTTCTATGATGAGCTGCCTGCCATTCTAGGGGGTGCCACTACAACTACCCCACTCCTGTGCTTCTCTCCTCCCCCACCCCTCCCGGGCTATGTTGGCAGTTATCCCCCCATATGTGTGATGAATTAATAAAGAACGCATGAATTTGAAACAACAATGACTTTATTGCCTCTGCAAGCAGAGATCAAAGGCAGGAGCGGAGGACGTTTGGCTTAGAGAGAAGTAGAATGAACCAAGTAGGCGAGTTTTCATCAAGGAGAAACAAACAGAACTTTCACACCAGAGCCTGGCCAGTCATGAAACAGCTTTTCAAAGTTTCTGTGATGCACAGTGCGCCCTGCTGTCCTCTTCTAACCACCCTTGTGTCTGGCTGCGCGTAATCAGCGGCCAGGCCATTTGCCTCAACCTCCCACCCTGCCATAAATGTCTCCCCCTTACCCTCACAGATATTGTGAAGCACACAGCAAGCAGTAATAATGATAGGAATATTGATTTCGCTGAGGTCTAACTGAGTCAGTAAACTGTGCCAGTGAGTTTTTAAACATCCAAAGGCACATTCTATCACCATTATGCACTTGCTCAGCCTATAGTTGAACTGTTCATTACTACTGTCCAGGCTTCATGAGCCATGAGAGCAAGGGGTAGGATGGGGTTGGCGCGACCATGTGGTGCTGCCGACTGGGAGAGCAGCCTGAGGCAGAAGCCTCCAGCTGGCATGATATTCCAGGCAGGACTGAATCTCCATTAGACGAAACTTAAAGAAGAGAATGACCTGGAATCATTCCCATTTTTGTCCAGCCTCCCCCGACCAACCTCACCGAGGCTGGTCAGGAGCACCCATGTCTGCCTAGGTGCCCCCGACCAACCTAACCGAGGTTGGCCAGCAGCACCCATGGGATGATAATGACGGCTAGCCATCATATTGTACCATCTGCTAGCCTCAAGGCAAGGCAAGGGGATGCCGCTGTGTAGCACTGCAGTACGCATCTGCCAGCAGCACCCAGCACATACGGTGTCAGTAAGCTGAGCGGGCTTCATATTTGCCATGGTTCATCATCTGGGTAATCCACAGGTAACCCAGGAAAAAAGGCGAGAAATGATTTTTTGCTGTTGCTTTCATGGAGGGAGGGAGAGGGCCTGACGACATGTACCCAGAACCACCCACAACAATGTTTTTGCCCCATCAGGCATTGGGGGCTCAACCCAGAATTCCACTGGGCGGCAGAGACTGCGGGAACTGTGGAATGGCTACCACAGTGCAACACTCTGAAAGTCTATGCTAGCCTCGGTATTGTGGATGCACAGCACCAACTTAATGCACTTAGTGGGGACACACACAATTGACTGTATCAAATTGATTTCTAAAAGATTGACTTCTGTTAAATCAACCTACTTTCGTAGTGTAGACATACCCAGAGGGTGACAGGATTTCCTCCCAAACACTATTCCCAGTACTGCTTCCTCTCTACCACTATCTCCTACACTATTGTATATATCAGACCTCCCAAAATCTTCAAAGGCCAGACCACATGATGAGAGTGGACTGACCCCTAGGTATCACTTCCCTTAAAGGGACAGATTAGGTAATCCCATGCTCACTTGATAGTCGTTCCTGGGTGGCTGTCCACTGTGGGGGCAGGTCCAGAAAAAAAACCCTCTTCCAGTGGGATCAGGTTCCTCAGTGGCCCTTGTTCGCTCCCTGTATGGCGGTTCCCCTGTCTCCAGGATACTCTGTCTGGTAGTTCTGGGCTCAGGGGAGGTGAAGAAAGCAACTAGTGTTTTCAAGCATCCTGACTAGAGCTGCACACAAGGGAGAAAAGTCAGCAGCAGCATGTGGCTGCCCCGCTCTCCTCAGCGCACCAGGAAAGGCTCCACAGACCACACAGTTTTGGAACATCTCTTTTAAACTACATTTCTCTCTGCCAAGAGCTACTTCACCCTCAGCCATCAATACTTTAAAAGTAGGAGACTTATAGCTAGGCCTGATCTTCATGACTCCAGATGTTATTAATTAGTTTGGCATTGATCTGGGCAGCTTGCAATATGGCCACGAATGAGTTCTGACCGGTCCTGATCTGTGAGACTCTTGTTCTTTTGTTACCAATTCAGGTGGCTCCTTACCCCTTAATAGACAGTGTTTTCAAAGGGCTTCTGAATTCTGAGTCTGAACACAACTGAAACTGCCAGTGATGTCATTCCCAAAGTCCATAATGCTGCCTATTGTTGAGCAGTTCTTAGTTTTCTGTATTTCATTGTGTAGTATTGATAAGATTTGACACTGAGTGCACTTGAGGGTGATGACTGTGCTTCTCACGTGGTTAAAAATCCTTCTGCCCCAGGCGTGTTATAATCGCTGAGAAATGCACTGCCTGTCATGTGTTATCGCTTAATTCCAACCGATTAAAGGCAATAAAACAAGCATCCATTTAGGGCACATAATGCTTGTTTTGTATTAAAGATAGCTGTGTATATGTGAGCTGACAGTTATTAAAGCTCAGGCATCAAGGATTATAAGTTAATAAAACAGGCCACGAATAAACACAACAATAATATTTTATCTAAATGAAGGAGGGAGAAAAAGAATAAAGTCTGAAATAATACCTTCAAGCCTCATTAGGTTTGGTATGTGTGTTACTGTCAAGTTAACAATCTCCTAGCAGGGTTGATGTGTCCGTCAAAGAATTCTTCCTGAAAACCCAAGGAAAAATTATGTATCAGTAAACTAAAAGCCGTTTTCCTCTATGATACACAGGGCCCAATTCTGACTTTTTTACACTGCAGTAAATTTAGAGTAACTGCTATAATATCAGAATCTGGCTTGTAATAAAACGTGTGTGTGTGTGTGTGTGTGTGTGTGTGTGTGTGTATATATCAGAGGAAGAAATGGCTTTCTGTTTAATTTTTCCCTTGGTTTTTGGACAGAATTTTGTTGATGGACACATCAAAATGCTTAGTGATCTCTTTAATCAGGCCAGTGCATGATTCAGCAGAGGCTGAATCTTTCTCCCACACATATACAAGCAGTTTCAGAAACCCTGCTGATGAGTTAAGCACGGGGCGGGGGAGTCTTGTTTTGTTAATACAATACTTTGCAATCAGGTCAGCAACACTTCCGAGGCTGTTCTTCCTGCAGCTCCCTGGTGGGATCATGGCTTTACAAAGCCTGTCTGGAAGCATGCATAATTTCTAGCAGGTAATGGAGGGTTTTTTTGTTTTTTTTTTAATGTATAAATCAGGTACCTACCAATTCAGCACCCACCCACATTGTATGGCCCCAAGAGATAAGTGGTACCTTAATACTTTGGAACCTGCAGTGCTTAGTGAAGGAGTGGAGAACTAAGTGGGTGAATTCATGCTGCTGTGCAGCTCAGAGCAGTGCACTAGGGATTTGTTAGTGAGTGCCGCAGAATGAATCCAGTATGTCTAATTGTTCTCTTTCCATCCTTCTTTCATTTTCTTCTTTTCAAATTTCTTTTTTTACTTCTCTTAACCTTTTCATTTCCAATTAAAAAAGAACAATCTCAGTCACCATTTTTGCCATGCTGAATCAACCCAGAGACGAACCCAAGCCAAGAAGTTCAGATCCAGATCTACTTCCCTAACCTCCCATAAAGTACGCAGCTGGGATACCTTCAGTGTGCATATTGCAACTTTAAATTACAAGAATTCTGGTCTCAGGCAGTGGCCACTTTGTTCTCAATGCTGCACCCAACCCAGGGAAGATTGAGCTCAGTGTGTTTGAGTGTCTCATGGCACAGATGCCAAGTTTTTCAGGCATTTCATATGAACTCTCTTTCTCCAGTTTCATTGTATCAGTTTAGTATGGTTGCAGGACTAATTAAACCCAATGCATCATCACAGCTTTGCTCAAACTGAAGGCTCACAAACCTTGGCAATCTTTACGTCATTTTCCAGTTTGTACCCGGACTTGAAAACAGGCAAATTTTTCCTGGGATAGGGTTTCTTTGTGACATTTTGGCACATCTACACTAAGGTACCAGTGAGCCCTCTGACCTACCAGCCTGGGCTCCCTCTCTCACTGTGCTGATGTGTCAAGCTGCAGATATGCTCCCAGCCCTACACCTTCACCATCATTCACACAGGTAGGGACACACCCAGCTGTGGTTACATGCAGGCTCTATGACTAGCCACTGCATGAACCAACAGTAGAAAGGCTGAAGCCTAGGTAACTATCAGCTCCCCAGGCATGCTCTGGAGCATAAACCCCAAATTATACTGTCTTGTGCGGCATAGGGAACTGTACAGCCTATGCTCATAGGGTTCACCCTCCCGTCAATGTGGAGAGGACTACGCAACAGCCTTTGATGTTTGAGCTTCAATGTCCCATGAAATTCACTCCAACTCACTGGTTTAGATAAAGAAAAAACAAGTTTATTAACTACAAGAGATAAATGTTAAGTGATAGCAAACAGATTCCATAGGATGGTTAAGCTATTCCACAGTATACTGTCTTTGCTTATAGGCCATCAGGCCCATCTCGCTTCTTCAGTGTTCTTCCTGAGTGGCTGGCTGTGGATATTTTCCAGAGTAAGCCCATTTGAAATACAGATCCCTAGTCAATATTCATAATTTCAGATACAAAAATGATACATGCATATAAAGAGGATAATCATATTCAGCAAATCATAACTTTTCCAATGACACCTTACATGCCCCATCTTGTACAAAATTCATCATAATTATGTCATAATTATATTATAATCATACAACTGGGATATTGCACTCCATATGATTTTATGAAAATATGCTAATGAGTGTGAATATAATGTAACTGGAATATGCTTCATGCAAAATGTTTCTTGTAAGGTATTATTACAAAGCTTATAATCTACTGACTATGGTCATTCTACTTGTACAAATGTATCATTCTTGTATCTGAAACTAGAACTATGAAATGTAATGCTGAGGTCCTATTGTAATTATACAAAGTGTGGGCCATTAATGGTGGTTTGGAATCTTGACGGCTCCCATCAACTAGGACAATTGGTTCCAAAAAGCTCTGTTTACTTGCAAGTCTTCCCCCAGGAAGAATGAAGGCTTGGGTCTCCCAGGACATGTGACCATGTCACCTGGTACTAGAATCCATCTTAAAACTGGTGCTTTTCCATTTAGAAGGAGGGGTGAGAACCCAGAGAGACAAAAGATTCCTGCCTTGTGCCAAAGCTATATAAGGGAGTGGAAGAAAACAAAGGAGGTTCCAGTCATGAGAAATCCCCTAGCTACCACCTGAGCTGGAGCTGACAAGATCCAGGGGAAAGGATTGGGCCCAGACTAGGAAGGAGTCCAGTCTGTGAAAGAAGCTTATTGAAACATCTCTGAGGGTGAGATTTTATCTGTAATCAGTTTCTTAATGTATTAGGCTTAAACTTGCATGTTTTGTTTAATTTTGCTTGGTAATTTACTTTGTTCTGTCTGTTATCACTTGGAACCACTTAAATCCTACTTTTTATATTTAATAAAATCATTTTTGCTTATTAATTAACCCAGAGTAAGTAATTAATACCTGGGGGAGAAAACAGCTGTGCATCTCTCTCTATCAGTGTTATAGAGGGCGGACAATTTATGAGTTTACCCTGTATAAGCTTTATACAGGCTAAAACAAATTTATTTGAGGTTTGGATCCCATTGGGAACTGGGTATCTGGGTGATAGAGACAGGAGCATTTTCAAAACTGTTTTCAGTTAGTCTGCAGTTTTTGGGGGACGTGGTTCAGACCTGGGTCTGTGTTTGCAGCAGGCTAGCATGTCTGGCTCAACAAGACAGGTTTCTGAAGTCCCAAGCTGGCAGGGAAAATGGGCTTAGAGGTAGTCTTGGCACATCAGGTGACAGTCCCAAGGGGGTCTCTGTGACTGAACCTGTCACAACAACTATGAAGAATATGGGGTGCAATGTCACAGGGAGTGTTGGGAGCCTGTGGGGTGAGGAGTTGTGGGTAAGAGGGAGATGTTGGGGGTGAGTTGTGAGGCTGTGAAGGGAATGGAGGAAGTTGGGAGCCAGTGGAGTAAGTTGGACGCCAGGATGTTAAGGGCAAGAGGAGGATGTTGGGGGCTGTGGTAGGTGGGCTTGAGGCATTAGAAGCTGCCATTAACAGGATATGTGTGGGAGCTGTCAAGAGAAGTGGCAGCTGGTGGATGGTTGTTGGGGTATATCTGTGGTGAAAGGGCCCTTTAGGGGTCTATTTGTGGGGTGGGGTAGGTGTGGAGAGGGATATGTATGGGGTGAGGACATTTGGCTGAGTGGCCCCTCGTGAGAATGAATCTCTTTACTCCGTTAGACTGTGTTTCCCCTAACTAGGCTAGATGTACTGGCACACTCTGGCTCCTGTGCTCAGGGCCAGCGCTTCCATTTAGGTGGCCTAGGCAATCGCCTAGGGCGCCAGGATAATTGGGGGGTGGCATTTTGCCGGGGGGGGGTGGCAGGCGGTTCCGGTGGACCTGCCGCAGTCATGCCTGCAGAGGGTCCCCTGGTCCCGCGGTTCCAGTGGAGCTGCTGCAGGCATTCCTGTGGAAGATCCGCTGCTCCCGCAGCTCCGGTGGACCTCCCGCAGGCACGGCTGTGGCAGCTCCACTGGAGCCGCAGACCTGCGCACGGGGCGGCGAAATGGCCGTGTGCCTAGGGCGCTAAAAACACTAGCGCCGGTCCTGTCTCTGCTATGTTTTGACACTGGAAAGTCATCGTCAACTTGATCTTATCAGGCAGTTAAACTGGATTTATGAAGTGGCTCAGAAGTAGCTGGAGCATGCCAGTCAGCCTTGCCCCATGTGGGGTAGTATCAAATCCTATCCAAATAGTTTGTGTATGTTAGAGGTACTTAGAAGATATTACAGATGACAGTGAGCCCTGGCCTTTTATCTATGTCAGTGTTCCCTCCCCACCCTGAACTCTGGGATACAGATGTGGGGACCCACATGAAAGACCCCTAAGCTTATTTCCACTAGCTTAGGTTAAAAACTCCCCCAAGGCACAAATCCTTTCTTTGTCTTTGAGTGGTATTGCTGCCACCACCAAGTGATTTAGACAAAAATTCAGTAAAAGGACCACTTTCCCCCCAAGCCACTTCACCCCCTTTCCTGAGAATAATATACCAACCAATTGCCTTTAATGTAAGTATAGACCAGACCCTTTATCTTTAGGACACCAAAATCAATCAGGTTCTTAAAAGAAGGACTTTATTATAAAGAAAAAAGTAAAATAGTACCTTTGTAAAATCAGGATGGAAGGTAACTTTACAGGGTGATAAAAAGATTTAAAACACAGAGGACTCCCCTCTGGATTTAGCTGCACAGTTCTAAAAAGAGGAATAAACTACCCCTTAGCATAGGGAAAATTCACAAGCTAAAACAAAAAATAATCTAATGCATTTCCTTTCCTTTACTTACAATTTCTGTAATTTTAGATGTATCATTTCAGGTATGTTTTTATGAGATGTTTTAATTGCTTGGTCTCTCTCTCTGTCCAGAAAGGGAACAAACAAAGAGACCACAAACAACCCCCCCATACACAATTTGAAAGTATCTTCTTTCCCCCATTGGTCCTTCTGGTCAGGTGCCAACTAGGTTAATTGAACTGATTAACCCCTTACAGGTAAGGCAATTCAGTGCAGCTCCCTGTATATATTTATGACAATCCAGATTAGGAAAAAAGTTCTCTGACATGGAAACAGACATACCATGAGTGCCTGTTTAGTAATGTAAAATAGATGACGTATTGTGATCTGTGAAAAGTGCTGCCAATGTAGTTGCTTTAAAAGATTTGTTTACTTGTTTCTATTGCATAGCAGTATAGATCTTTTTGACAGAGACTACATTTTCAAGAATGCTCTGTATAATTTTGTCAATACTTGTTTGCATTTGATCCATGCAGTTTGATTGGTGAATGCAAAATAAATGCTATTTGTGTTCAAATTGCAAGGTGTTCCCATGGGCAAAATTGTGGGTTCAGCTATAAATATTTGGTTCTTTGCATTACTTATTACATTACACACTTTTACAGCGGTGCAACTCCATTCATTTAGTTCCAGTAGAGTTATACCAACTTGAAATTGGAGTAACCCTTGGGCTTTTTGATTAACTACACATATGCTTTGGATATGCCTTGCTGTTAAGTTTAAAGTTACACATATAAAAGCCGTGTTGTGTGTGTTTCAAGTGGATATGATAGGTGTATTTATTACTTCTGCGTGAAGTCTTGTTAATGTTGTTGCACAGATTTTCAGTTAGAAAAAATTACTGGTAAATAGTTGATTTTGAGTATGGGTGCTCTGTCTTATGGTGATATCACACACAAGATTGATTTTTTTTTAGACTATCAGAATTAGCAACTTATGACAGAATTACTACTTGAGATAATTTCTGCAGGACTCTTGCACTATAAAATTAAGCACTACATTATTGCCATTGAGAAACGTATTTGTTTGTATTGCTAGAAATATATGTACTGTTTAAAAACGTTGATGCCAGAGCTGCTAAACATGGAAACAAAAGGAGACTAGTGAGAAAATTGTCAAGTTGCCAAAGATTGATTCAAAAAAACACCTGTCACTACATTGATGTGCCCACAATACTGTCAGTCACCAATGACAAAATTACCAAATATTTTGGCAGTGAGTGTGTTGAAAATTATTTTAATCCTGATAGCCCCAAGACATTCAAACTCAATAGTGCTCAAAGAGTGTGCATGAAAATATTAATGTTCAGCATGAAAATATTAATAACCCCACAGCAACCAGTGATATATTAATGACTGATTCCAATGAAGTTCAAACTGAGTTATTTAAAGAAAATTCCACTGACAAGTCAAAATTTAGTGCAGAAACTTTAAGTTCAGAACAGAAATGTTTTATTGTAAAACACAGCCCGTGTCAGGCTAAGAAGCATTCCCTTGTCACTCTAAGAGAAATTGATGCTTTTCAGCATCTTATTATGAAACTATGTCAAAGGCTGAAATCAAACTTTAGCTAACCTGGTTATGCTATTCTCCTGTGCTGGATAAAAGTTACCGCCAATGCTTTTGGCTTTTGGGGAGTTGGAAAAAAATCCACAGATGACTCAGCATGGATAAGTGGAATGAGAGACTGGCAGCATTTATCTCGAAATAGAGAAATACACAAAACATCTGATTGTCATGTCAGTGCTTGCTTAGTACATGATTAGTTGTGCTAGCATTGACAAAGATCTCAAATTAAAAATAAGGAAACAAGCCATTTACTGACAGCAAGTCCTTGATCATATTGTTAATATCAGCTTTACTTTAGCTATGTCTAATCTTCCATTTGCAAGTTATAGAGAGATTATTGGTGAAGGAAACAGTGGCAGCTTCTTGTCTGTTGCAGAACTATTGGCCAAACATGATCCTGTTCTTGAAGAACTCAAAAGGAAGCCAAAGGCTCACCAATGTATCTCAGATGGGAAATTCAAAATTAGGTCATATAGTTACTGTCAGACCAGGTTATAGAAAATATTGTTAGTGACACCCATGAATGCTCTGTTTTACTCAGGGATAATAGACAGAACCCAGGACTTATCTAAAATTGACCAGCTAAGTCAGTTTTTCAGTATGTTACAATAGAAAATATGAAAATGCAATCCCGCCAAAATAAATATGAATGGGAGTTTTTTAGGATTTCATGAAGTAAGTGGTCAATCAGATGCTAATCTTGAAAGTGATATCATCAAGCATATTGAAGACAACAAGTCTAGAACTATCGGAACTACAAGGGCAGGGATATGATGGTGCTTCAAATATGAGTGGAATCTATTCTGGTGCATAAGAAAGAATTGCTGCTAAAGAACCAAGTGCAAGTTATGTGCACTGTGCTGCACACAATTTGAATCCGGTGTTAAACAATCCAGTATGGATAATCACAGAACTTCAAACTTTTATGATTTAGTTGTGTCATTAGATACATTTTTTACTCTAGTTTTAACCAAGGGGCTTTGCTCTCTTCTTTTGTAAGCAAATCTGACCTAACTCTGAACAGAATTTGGCCTACATATTGGTCTTATTATGATTCTTTGGTTTCTTTGTGATATTGATACAGAGATATACTTAAAGTCCCCTTAACTCAAGTTATTGTTAAGACACTGGTCAGTGTTTTTCAGACTGAAGTTCTGGAAGCAATAAATGTTGTGTGCAAGATGTTGCAGTCGGAAACTCAGGAACTGGGCAAAGCTGCAGAAATGCTAGAAAATGCATATAATGTAATGGAAGGTCTAAGAAATAGTTTTTCTTATATCAGACAATCAACCATAAAACTTGCACATACATGGGGAGTACAAAGTAAGTTCAAATCTAAGCATGCACCAAAAGCCAAGCATCATTTTGATGAACTATCAGCTAACTGGAGGTTAACAGATCCAGAAAGTCAGTTCAAAGGAAATGTTTTTTACTAAACTATAAACATAGTGATAGCACAGCTCAACCATTAGTTCCAAAGCCTGAAATTAATGTTGCATGACTTTCCCTCTATTCAGCCCCAGTTTCTTGTTTCAAATCTTCTGAAGATGATGTCCATACAGCTGAAGTGGCTTTGGCTTTGAGGGGGCCTGCAGAACTGCCTCCACATTTCACAGCTCAAGTTATCACTTAGATTGTCTTTGAAATCCGAAAGAAAAAAAAGAAGAGAAATTGCCAGCAGTGAAAGAGCCAACACCAATGCTGAGAGTCAGAAAAACAAACAAACAAAAAACATCCGTATCCATTTTTCCTGATGTTTGCACTGCATGCATGCTGTTTCTAACCATTCCTGTTATTCTATCCACTGGCGAATGATCTCTTCTGTTTTTAAAGCTAAAATTGATTTAAAACTTTATTCATTCTACAAGGAAACAAGAACAGCTAGAGCTAGCCGTTCTCTCAGTAGAAAATAAATGAGCAAGAAAAGTGAAATTTTGCATAAATGTGTACATTGCTTTTCTGTGTATAGATACACAAACACGATATATAGGCTATTTATGGATAAGATGGATATGTTCTGATTTTCCAAGAGGATAAAGCTAAGCAAAAAGTTAGATTTCTCTGAAGTGGGACGGGGGCCCCTAGCTTATTCTTGTACCAGGGCCCTCTGGTGACTTGTTATGCCACTGAACTTCAGTTCAAGTACTCATCATGGGGGCTACCTTATAACCCCGTCATGCTAAAGTACTTATGTAATTCATAGTGATGACACTAGAAAAAGGACAATTCTGAAGCATCGGAAATATGACACCACTGCAAGAGCTCAAGAGAAATGAAAACCATGGAAAAGTACTTTTCTAACAGAGATCCTTCAAGGGGTTGGTGAAACAATGAAAAGTATGTCAAATGCTAGGACAGTCAAGGCATATTATGCTGTATAAGCAAGTCTGACTGACTTTGCCTAGTTTAAGAGATGCCCTAACCTAGAACTGTCAGGTGTTATTTCCAGCAGTCTGAGTCCCTTGGCAATCCATTTAGGGTTCACACACGTCTTTGCTCCCTTAACAGGCAGATCTATTTGCAGGCAGACCAATTATAGTTAAATATGTAACCTGGCAAAGAAACAGATTCATAGTTTACACATCGCTGAGGAGATAATTGTAAACACTTAAGCATTCAGCATTAACTTTTGGCTTGAGTTTTGTTACATGATGGTAAAATTGTTAGAACAAATTAGACTGAAATTCACCTTTGTTTTGCCATACCTTTTCTGTCTGACAGCATTAAAGAATGTGTTGCCTATGCAGCAGCTCACTGTAGCAAATTGACTTGCTAATACCTTTAGCAATAAGGGACCACTTATGACACAGTTAAAGAATATGCACTACCAAAATGTGGATGCCTATTGCCCCCTTAATAGATAACATCTCTCTCTAATCTGCAAAGACTACAGCTACCGCAATGAGTTTTTCATATAACAGATAGATAGCAACAAGTGCATTTGCAAACAAGACTTTCTGTTCTGACAATCAAATAAAGTTGAATGTTCATTATCTGAAGCTCTCTATTACTGAAAACAGGGTCATGTCCCTCAATGTACATCATATTGAAAATTCCCTTGACTCGTTCACCTTTGTCGCTCATGCTATTCTGATCATGGTGACATTGTAGTTTAAAATAAGGAGAGATCCCAATTCCCCCCTGATCACCAAAATATCTAGGGACACGTCCATCTCCTTCCCACATCCTACTTTCCTGTGTGGATATGGCAATTAAATCACTGTGTTTCTCTGCTGCTCTCTTGCATCATGCTTATTGGCATCTAACATTAGACTTACTGTTGCAATGCTGCTAAGTCCCTTTGTGGATCTAGCCCATAGAAATTTTCCCATATGGCTACTCAACTCATGTCCCTTGCTGACAAACCAACAAAGCCTTGCAAATACGCAGTGTGTGAACCCGAATCTTGCCTAAGTTTGCAATGATATCTGACTATGGGGAAACTAGATTCATTCAGTCTGGAGTCTAATTTGAAACTGACGGCTTGCACTTCCACTCCAATTGATTCTGATACCAAAAAACACAAAAAATGACCCGAACACAGAATACGTTAAGCTCTAAGACCTTGGCTAGACAAATAGCTCTGGTTTAATCAAACCACTTTTTTAAAAACTGGTACAAGTGGTTGCATAGACACACTTGTTTCCATGATTTATTCCAGTGGATTAAGCATAATTTATTTCATTTTTTCTTAAAACTTTTCTTCATTGACTTAAGTGAAACTGAAATAAGTTTGGTTTAAGCCAAAATAATGGAACTAAATTGGTTTGACTAAAGCATTGATTTAAATTATGGTATAATTTTAAACTGAAACTCCTAGTGTAGACAAGATCAAAGTCTGGGACTACCCTGAGACTCTGCTCCCTTAGAATATTTATAACAGCAGAGAGAAAGTGATTTGATACCTGTAAGGCTCAGATACCTAAATACCTTTTGAGGATCTGGTCCCTGCTGACAAAAGTGCATGGTGGGCTTGTCTACATAGGAAAACTACATTCAGGTGTTATTTTTAAGTTGATTTAGTTAAACCACTGCAAACCCTTGTCTCCACTCTTATTTCATCTTAAGAGTGGCTTCTTTCCATTTGCTTGAGTTGATTAGAAATTGATTTGAGCTGAAATGAGAGAATAGTGTACGCTGGTTTAACTCAATGGCTTTTAAAGAAGTGAAACCTGTCCAACTTGTGTGTATGATAGTGCTGGTGTGTTAGAGGTGTGTTAGAGAGGCGCTCTGGTCCATGACAAGGCCTCCTTGGTGCTAGGGTAATACAAATAATAAACAGAGATCAATCACATTCATTCTGCTGCTGGCACGTTAAGAGCACAATGACAAAGGAGTAGGAAAAAAAACAAACAAAAACACTGAGGCTGGGACTTCCAGGCTAGTAAAAGACACTTTCCTAAATTGGTTACCTATTCACCACAGCTCTATTAATAAAACACACTTACGTAACAACACGCAACTGTCTAGACACGGGCACACAAAGCTTTTGCCAGAATTGATACATTCATATAAAATTGGAACAGGAATAGAAAAACAAATGGGAAAAGAGATGGTCTAAAGCAGGAATCTGCTTCCATTGTACAGAAAAACAATCAATAAAAATCAGTGCAAAAGTTATTAAAGAAGAAAACATACATGATGGAGAGATGAATGTAATAGTTGATGATTTGGGGTATTTTCACATCTAATTTGGTAGGTGAGGACACTTTGTTTATATTTTTCAGTCTTCTGTGGGTGGAAATCAAATATTTCAAGGAAATATTCCTGGGTTGAGAGAATGAAGGGTTATGATATCTATCCATATGAAACCAAGATGAGTCAGTAAAAGGGAATAGATAACTGGTGTAAGCATCAAGTGTGTAATGCCTAGTAGGCCCGGTTCTGTGGCCTTTTGTTACAAATGAGATCAGAATCACATAGTCCCTTCTGGCCTTATAATCTGTGAAATCCTGGCATTGACACAAATATAAAGTGTGGTGTAAATTTAAAAATTGAATACCTTCCTGAATCAGGGCCTTAAACATGTGAGTTGTCCTAATGAGTGATTTATGTCCTGATGCTTTGTGAATCATTAGGGGCAGAAGCAGAGAGGTTCATTTCGTTTGACAGCTGTAAGTGTAAGCATTCCAGTGATGACCATCATTCAGCCCTCAATAAACCAGGGGTGGCCAAATTTACTGACCCTCCAAGCCGCATATGACAATCTTCAGAAATTCAAGAGCCGAGGTGCTCCTGCTGGGGCTCGGGGCTTCAGTTGCACAGGGTGTGCCTGCTGGGGCTCGGGGGGGGGGGGGGGGGGAAGGGTCATGTGCCTTCCAGATTTTTGCCAGTGTTTGCTGGCTCCACTCAGTCACATGCTGTGGCCGGGCGCCCTTTCCTGCACAGCAACTGCTGGAGCCAGATGTGGCTGTGGGGAGAGGTAGCAGCAAACAGCTGGGAGCTGCAGGGAGGGGCTGCTGAGAGTAATTAGCAGCTCTATCTTACACTGGCATTGGGTGGTGCAGAATCAGGAGGACACAATTAGTTTCTCCCTAATGTATCCTTCTCTAGCACCTTCCCCCACCCACAAAAAACCCACCAACTATGTCTGAGCAGATGAGACTTTAGCTCCCAGCCTTTGGGCCTCATTTTAATTGGGACCTCAAGACTGTCAAGTCATGAAATGTATTTCCTCATTTTCCTATCCAAGTTTTATGGTTTCTGTAACCATTTTATTCATTGTCAGATTCTCTTATTTGTCAGTACAACAACCTTTTCAGCATCCATCCCCTCCCTAGGAATTCCATATGGGTATCGCTGCTTCCAGTTAGTTAGAAGGGACTCTTTGGAAGTGGAACTCATGTTAGCCATGGTGTGTATGGAAGAGAATATTTAGGCACCACAGTCTCCTTGGATGAGCAGTGTAGGTAGCAGTGGAGGAATGTGTATCAAGTTGGTACTGGAGAATTCTCTCTACCTACTGCTGCTTTGGAAATAAATAGAGATGTGTGACATTACACCCCATATTCTTCATAGAAATACGGTTATGATATGAATATTGCCTAATAACATATATTTTATGCAAGATGGGTCTTGTAAGGTATCATTGGAAAGGTTATGATTTACCAGATGTGATTATCTAATTTGTATGCATGAATCATATCTGTATTTGATGTTAGGAATATTGACTAAGTAACAATTACAACTGTGGTTACACTTGGGGAAGCCCAGCAGACAATAAGCAATCAGCCTTGATGGGTCATTAGAAAAAGATGATGAGTCTTTAAAGATGTGGATCTTCGATCTTCCTGGAGCTCCTTCCTGTGGACATTGCAAATAAACTTGGTTTCATGGTTGCTTCAACACACAAGGTCAAGTGACAATATCGCCTGATGCAAAATGCCATCTTGGAGACTGCTAGAATTTTGCACTGGAAACAAAGGGTTCCCACCTTATGTAAATTCTATTTAAGGCTGGAGACTAAGGCAAACAGGACTCTTCTCCATTGCCTTCCTGCCCAAGAAGAAAGACTGCTGAAAGTACCTGAAGAGACAAAGGAACTGAGCTGAGGGAAAGGCAAGGGCTGAGTCCCAACTTAGACAGAGGTGTCTAGTCTGTAAAGAGATATAACTGGAACTCTAAGCCACAGAAACTCTGCAACTTGCCTAAAAACATTTAGGGTGAGAAATTACATTTTGTAACCTATCAGAGGGGTAGCCATGTTAATCTGGATCTGTAAAAGCAGCAAAGAGTCCTTTGGCACCTTATAGACTAATAGAAGTATTGGAGCAACTTTTGTAACCTGTTTCTTTAGTGAATCAAGCTTAGTTTGCGTATTTTGTTTCATTTGTTTACTGATTTGCTTTGTTCTGTTTATTATCCCTTATGATCACTTAAAATTTACCTTTAATACTTAATAGACTTATTTCTTGTTTATAATATAACCTAGATTGTTCACTTTATAACTGGAGGGTCAAGAAGCTGTGCATCTCTCTCTTCACATTGAGGGAGAGGGTGATTTCTTATGAGCTTGTGCTGTGCAGTTCTTTCTAGACAGCACAAGACAATATTATCTGAGGTTTCTCTCTCCACAGTGGGTGTGCACCTGAGTACTGGGTGAATCCTCTCACACAGATTTGACTGCAGTCTATGTCTGCAGCTGGGTGTGGTCTTACCTGGGTGCATGCTGGAAAAGGGCTTGAGAGCCTGGCACAGCAACCCAGTATAAGGGAAACCCAGGCTGGCAGGGCTGGAGGGCTGAGTGGGACCTCAGCACATCAGGTGGCATCCAGAAGGGGTCCAATCTGTCACAAGGTGATTACAGAGATTAAGGGAGGTGGGGGGAATCCATCAAATCCGAAACAAATGGCATTGGAACAGCACAGTTCAAGTTGTGTTTTCTTTGCTTTTTTCTTTGCTTGTTTACCTCTTGCTTGTCTTGTGATGCTTCCACTTACATGCACCATTCTTTCCCAAGGTAGCATTTCCCTTAATAACCCAATCTGAACAAACTGCAGCCTCACAAACTGCAGATCCATCAGAGTGGCAGGTGCAGAATACAACTAGGTATATTCCCCTTGTAATCCGTTACCTACAAAAAAGTCAGTAAGTAGAAAAATCTTCATTTCCATGAGATACTCTATGGCAAGGTAGATCAAGCTGCTCTGTTCTTCAGTTATCACTGAAGAACAGAGCAGCTTGATCTCTTTTCAAGATTAATAAGCATTACTGTGACTTGAGATTTCTGTCCAAGTGGGAGATTACCATGCTCCTATGCTTTTCCGTATGGTTAGCAACAGCTGAAAGCAATTATTATTATTATTATTATGGTAAAGTTACAGCAATGATCTGTGTTTCTCAATCACCATTAAGAACATCAGCATTGGGCCACAAATGGGACTGTGTCAATGCACATAGCCTGATTTGTGCATGCATTCTTCCCTACTTTCAGGAAACAACTTTTCCCCCTTCAGGGCAGGCAAGATTATGTGCTGAGATAAAAGGAGAGTTTACAAGACAACATTGATTTAATGATGTTAATAAACCATAGTTATTAGTTCAATTATATAAAAGTAGGTTATGCTGCCAAACTTGATAGCAGGGGATGATTAATACAAATGAAACTCATGCTCTTTAACTTATTCAGTTCTCCAGGCAGGGAGCAAAATATCTGAGTTTATCTTCTTGTAAATGGCACTGAAGGATTGGTTCTGACTTGTAAATGGCTTTCTGGTCAACAATGGAAGTCTTTCTGTCTGCTTGTAAATTGGAACGAAATTGCCCTGAAACTGTAGTTACTGTATGGCTGGCTGAGGGGTGAGAGCACTTACATTTTTGTATTGAAAAGCTTGACCAGAAGATGAAAAGGGGAAAAGAGTGCTTACATTTAGACTGTTTTAGCAAAAAAAATATTTAAACAAATAGACTGGCAAATCATAATGCTCCAACATGTAGGGGTGAGCCTGGATACCCCAAGTGGCCTTTTATTGTCATGCCATGTTAGTATGTAAGAATGTCAAGGTGGGCAGATTGCTCAAGTGGCAGAAAAATTCCATGCTTCTTTCTAGGAAAAAAAATAAAAACCTCGCCAATTCAAGGGCCACTTTTTTCTATTATTATTTACTTGTAGTGCTGCAGGGTCAGAGCCCCCCATTGTGCTGAGTGTTATATAAACACACAGCTAATAGCTTCCTACCTACATTAAGATGAGAACAATAGGAGTCACAACATAGTTGAAGTCTGTCTGCTTTCTACTTAGTATTTTATTGAGTTTGATTCAGTTGTGTGATTCTGTCTGAGCAGATCTGAGCTGCTTTTGAATATGTGTATGATACCTAGATGCTTGCACAGAAAGGTTTTTTTTTATGTCCACATTTAATTATTGTTGAATCCCACACACAGAATAACTAGCTCTTTTAGTGTACAAATATCCAAACCAACTTTTAAAAAACTATTTTAAAAGTCTCACTCCTAGTCCTAGATCTTTCTTACCACGTTTTACATCAAAGTGAGTTTTTAGTTGAAAAAAATAGAAATAAACTGTTAATTATCTTGGTAGTAATGGGCACCTCTATAATCAGTCTGATGTGTTTGACAGTATATTTTTCACACAAAAACTGACGACAAAAATACTCCTTGGCTGACCTAACAACCTTTCTGTTTGAAAGCCCATATGTGAATGAGAGAGAGAGACCATCATGTGTCTAGTGGCTGGATATGATTTGGCAAGACATAGTAGTTTGAAATTAATTTATTGGTAGTATAGATCAAAGAGCTGATTAAAAGGGTTTAGATCCTGAACTGGGGTAAGAAAGTTAGCCCCACAAGTTCTGCTTGTACATCATTTTCAAAACAGGATTCCAGGCTCTTGCTTCCTTCATCTGCCCAGTATCAATCTTCCCATTGTGACTTGCTCTGCTCTGGTATGTCAGATCTCAGATTCTCTCTCAGCAGCTAGCTCAGCACTCAGCAAACCTCTGATTCTTAACATCCAGAGCACCTGCCACTGCAGCTTTTGGATCTCCTTTGGTTAACCATACTTGAGTCTCTCCATTAGATCACAACCAATTGCAAACACTTTTATCTGTATCTGTGGCATACTTACTGGGGAAAACAAAAATCCTGACCCAAAAGGAACTTCTGTTGCCTGCATTGTATAGCAGGTCAGAACAGATGACCACATGCTTTCTTCCCAGCTGTTTGTACCATTCCCCCCACTCCTGCCTCCTTGTTCTCCCTCACAGGGTATGTCTATAGTATAAACTAAGCCCAGGATCTGACTCAGGTTTTAGCCCAAGCCCCCCGTTATCCACACACAAATCAGTCTGACTTAGGTCAGCAAGCCCTCAGGACCCACAACTCTGCTAGAGCAGTGGGTCAAAGCTAAATTCCCACTGAGTCTTTATTTAAATGACATTGAGCCCTGAGATTTAGGGATCAAGTCAACAGTGAGGAACAGCCCCTACATTAGGTGTGATGCAAAGCTACACTGCCTTGGGTGGAGCTCCAGTAGCCTATGTGACAGGGTCCCCAGGATGTAATGTGGACTGTGGGACCACTGAGCCCTAGAAATATACCTATCTCATAGAACTGGAAGGGACCTTGAAAGGTCATCAAGTCCCGTCCCCTACCTTCACAGCAGGACCAAGTACTGTCCCTGACAGATTTTTGCCCCAGATCCCTAAATAGATCCCTTCAAGGATTGAACACACAACCCTGGGTTTAGCAGGCCAGTGTTCAAACCACTGAGTTATCCTTCCCTCTAAACCCACTAACCTGATCTGCCTCTCACATTGTGGTGTTGACGTCATGCTCCAAGCTTCTGACAGGTACTGCACTCACACAGCCATCCTCAGGCAGTGACACACCCAACTGAGTTACACAAATGATCTCCCAGTCACTCACGAACCATCAATAGAGAGGCTCCGGCCAGTTCCCCACAGCTCCCCAATCTTGCACCCCAGAACTGTACCAGTGTAAGCTCATTACCTAGTTTGCCATTTCTTCATAGGAAAGTGGACATATACCAGCCTTTGTAATTTAAACTGAGATTTCCCAAGCACTTCCACCAAAACATACCGTTCTAGGTAAAATATAAAACAGCTATATTAATTACAGAAAGATAGATTTTTAAAGTGATTATAAGTGGTAAACATAAAGGTCAGAGCTAGTTACCTTAAGAAAATAAAAAGTAAACACGCATTCTAAATCCTAAACTTTTAGTCTAAGCAAGAGTTGAATTTAACAGCTTTTCTCCCCCTGTCAGATGTTAGAAGCAGGTTACAGTTCCTCAGTACACAGACTGGACCTTTTCCAACCTGGGACCAAGTTCCCCATTTCAAAGTCTTTGTCTTCAGCACCTTTTTCCAGTTATTGATATGGGTAGTAAGCACAGGGGAGAGGCCAAATGATGATGTCAGTCTCTCTTTTATACATACTTCCCGCTTGCTGGAAAGATCTTTGCTGTGACATGGGTTAGTTTGCCCCCATGGTGTAAGTGCCTTCTCCGAGAAATTTGTGGGATAGTAGATTGGGCGTTGATGAGCCATTAATGACATCTGGCTATTGATGGATATTCCTTTATTGTAACTGAAAGATTGGTTTTGGGGGTTCCCAACCTCACAACATATTTCAGTAACACATAGGAAAACTTCATAACTTCCCATACAATGATAGTACATACAATCCAACCGGATATTAATGTTCTGCAGATCAAGACTTTTAAAATGATACCTCACAAGACATACTTTGTACAAAACATATCATAATTATATGGTGGTGGTGAATATGGGGGTTCCAGGTGCTGCTTTGCGGTACAGAGCATCACAGGCTACTACACCCTTTTGTGGGATACAACATATCCCCCACTGTGTACTGGTCTCAATCTGTGGGAGAATGTGGCAGTGTAGCAGAGAAGACCATGGCCCCCACCCTTTTGGGGGGGTTTTGTATCCCAGCGAGAGCTAGGAGGAAGCAATTGCTTCCCTTCCCTGAGCCCAAAAACTGCAATTGTGACTGGCATTTATGCAGACCATACACAGTAGGGGAACAGTACCTGCAATCTCCCCTGTATATATACTGTCATGTAAGGCCAGGAGCAACCTGGCTTTCATGTGATAGGCCTTGGCTACACTGGCACTTTAGAGCGCTGCAACTTTCTCGCTCAGGGGTGTAAAAAGAACATCTCCCTGAGCACTGCAAGATACAGCGCTGTAAAGCACCAGTGTAAACAGTGCCGCAGTGCTTGGAGCGCGGCTCCCAACGCTGCAAGCTAATCCTCATAAGGAGGTGCAGTACGTGCAGCGCTGAGAGAGCTCTCTCCCAGCACTGGCGCTGCGACCACACTCACACTTCAAAGCGCTGCCACGGCAGCGCTTTGAAGTTTTGAGTGTAGCCAAGCCCATAGTGTTTGTGGAACGTTATTAAGCACCTTTAGTTTCTACTATGCCATTCAGCCAAGTCCTCTCACTCTCCTTTTCAGGAGTCTTTGTTGCAGATCCTGCAAACACTCTCATCAGTCCTGTTATGTGACCCCAGGTCCAGAAAAGCACGTAAGCACATGTTGCTTTAAACCCCTGAGTAATCCCATGACTTCAATGGGTCTACCTATTGTTACGCTGAGCATATCCTTAAGTGCATTGCTGGATTTGGGCTCTAGTCTGGCTAAACTGTTACAGTTGACCAAAGACCTAAGAGCCATTAAACAAGAATATACAGTTCAGGATTATATAGGAAAGGCAAAGAGAAAACAGAGATATGAGCTAACAGAGGAGAATTATTCCAGCAACTGTTTTAATTTTAATATAATTGGAAAATAGAACAAACTAAAGAAAACGTAGTGATAATAAGTTGCAGTTTACTATATGAGGGGAAAAATTGAGACAGCAAGCCTAGGAGCTGGAGAGAGAGAAAACTTAAAGGGTGAAGCCTGTTTCATGAACAAGACTTCTTTATATACTCGAGTTGTACCCTACCTATGCTGAAAGAGTAGAGAAGATTTGAACAATAGGGATCAGTTAAAAAAAAATACAGCCTTTTCCCTCCCTTTACTGAAGACAGAGTGAAGCTCAACTGATATTCCTCAAAGCATTGATTGCTGACAGATTACATAATATTTAATTTTCTATTACTCAGCTCTTGGCCAATAAAGTTACTGCTTGAAAGACCTCCATGCCAGTGCTTATTATTGCTGAGGAGACACCAACACCTGAAATATAGTAAATATAAATTCCTTGGCCAGATTCTGAACTGATATAAATTGATAGCTCTCCATTGAAGTCTCTAGAACTTTGCTTATTTACACCAGCTGAGGGTCTGGATGCTAATGCTCAGTGCCTAAGAGGTAAATTTGTTCAATCCCTTCCCAACTGACAAACCAAAATACTGTGCCAACACAGAAGGAAGAAAGGGTTGAGTCACTCACTGCAACTGAATGTTCCCATGACCTTGAAGGCTCAGAAGCGTCACCTGCAGACCAGCTGTGGAGTCAGTAGACTGGAAGGACTGTTTCACTGCATCATCATAAAAAAATGGCTTTCAGAGCTTTCCTGAGTGGCCAGGGCCGGCTCCAGGCCACAGCACGCCAAGCTCGTGCTTGGGGCAGCACGCCGCAGGGGGCGCTCTGCCGGTTGCTGGGAGGGCAGCAGGTGGCTCCGGTGGAGCTGCTGCAGGCATGGGGGCGGACGGTCCGCTGGTCCCGCGGCTCCGGTGGACCTCCCGCAGACACGCCTGCAGCAGCTCCACCGGAGCTGCGGGACCATCGGACCCTCCGCAGAAACGCCTGCGGCAGGTCCACCGGAGCCGCGGGACCAGCTGACCGTCCGCAGAAACACCTGCGGGAGGTCCACCGGAGCTGCGGGACTGGTGAGCAGCAAAGCGCCCCCCGTGGCGTGCTGCCATGCTTGGGGCGGTGAAATTGCTAGAGCCGGCCCTGCAAGTGGCAATATTCTATGTGACCAGTTCAGTCAATGAGTTGCGAATGATTAAAACACTAGCCTAGACCCAGCTGCTCAACAGCTAACACTCATTTCATTTTTGTAGATTTGTAGGCAGATGGTTACCAGAAGGATTTTGCAACAAAACAGTCCCCCAATTACCCAAATTCAAAAAAAAAAATTTTTTAAAAATCAATATTTGTGTGGAACACTGTTTAGCAAAGAGGTTTCAGATACGGTGAGCCTAGTAGGAACTATAAGACCGTTATTGGCAAGTTGGACTGTTATTGTGTATTTGTTCTAGTGGGGCAAGATAAAACGTTCAAATGCTACAAATTACGAAAGGAGTATCACCACAACGACCACCAGCCTCAGCCATATATTAGGTTAGAGCATTAGTTCGAATATAAACAGATCTGTGCATCCCTGCCCCCTACCAAAAACTAAACTATAGAAATGCTGTGGGAGGAAGATTTTACTACATGTTAATTCTATGTGAAATAACTTGTATCTATGTCATGTTTTGTGAAGCTTAGCTTAGAAAATACGAAACAAGAGGCCCAGTCCAATGAGGCACTGGGTACCCCCACACGGTGCTGAGCACCCACAGCTCTCATTGCTTGTAGAGTGCAAGGGGCGCTCGGCACCTCACTAGCTCTCGCCTAGATTATATACACACACCGACAAAAGCCTCTTAACTCAAAACCACGTATTTGACAGGTTTTCAGGGAATTAGCATTATTTGCTGAAATGCTCACCAGCTAGGGTTTGCCATCCAATTACAGCCTGAAGTATTTGAAATTAAAATGAACGCTGGAAGCCAAGCTTAGACCTGGCATAAACGCATAAGATACTTGTCATAAACAGATAGCTAAGGGTTAATGTTTCTTTTACCTGTAAAGGGTTAACAAAGGGAACCAAACACCTGACCAGAGGACCAATCAGGAAACAAGATTTTTCAAATCTCAAGGGAGGGAAGTTTTGGGT
>NC_133769.1:212646647-212901632 GCF_003597395.2 Chelonoidis abingdonii | reverse complement strand
ACGAGGAGACAAGGGGAGGGGGTTGTTTCCCTTTGTTGTGAGACTCAGGGCATCTGAGTCTTGGGGTCCCCCAGGGAAGGTTTTGGGGAGACCAGAGTGAGCCAGGCACTGGAATTCCTGGCTGGTGGCAGCGCTATCGGATCTAAGCTGGTAATTAAGCTTGGAGGTTTTATGCTAGCATCTCATTTTCTGAACTCTAAGGTTCAGACCTGAGTGGGAAAGTTATGACAATAGTGTTTAAGTCAAAGGAGTTGTACTGAGTTCCACCAGGTCCAAGTTTAGCCCAGAGTAGGCCTCTTCCCTTAGGCCCCAACTCAGCAGAGCACTTAAGCGCAGAAGTAACATTAGACACATGCCTAAATCCATCCCTGTTTTCAGGGCCTGTGTAGTCTCATCAGTGTGAAGGACAATTTCATATAAGGATGTTTAAATAGAAGGTATATTTTAGAGTAATACAATATAAAAAAATAGTATATGACATAAGGTATTTTGGTTGGAAAGATCTAATAGCTTTTATTTTCTGCAAGATTATATCCACTCTAACCCCGACATTACATGAGGGTCAGACTAGGTGACCTCTTGAGGTCCCTTGCAGCCTTGTCTTTCTACGATTAGAGTTACTATACATGAAAAATCCTACAAATATTTTAAAAACATGAAATACAGGAATAAATTAGATCACTGAAGTGAAAAAAATGCTTTAGAATCATGCTCTGACTCTACAAAGCCCTTGCGTTCAGAAGTTTCTCATTTGGGCTGAGGTTCCCTATCCCTGTCTGATGGCAATTTTTTTTTTTTTTAATTTAGGACAAATTCTGCAACCTTTTCTCAGACTGTAATGTCCTGCCCACGGTAGTTCCACAGTGTCCAGCATGAGTAAATTTTGCTGAATTATGTGCGGATTCATTTGAAATGCATTAGCTCAAAAAAAAGTAATTCTAATTTGTATAGCATCTTTCACCTCGGGATCTGAATATGTAACATAAACATTCATGTCTTTGCTTCAGTAGGGAGATAATATTTCTCTCCAGTTTACAGACAGGGAAACTGAGGCAGAACGATCACTCTAAATGACTTGGCTAAGGTATTAGCACATATTAGAAGTGTAGCAGAGCCAGGAATAGAACCTAGGTCGCCTGACACCCAGTCATGTTTCTTCACCACATCATCTTTCCCCATGCAAATAAACAAATAACTTACATTCCTTGTGCACTGAAGAGAAATGGGAACTTTTGATAAAGCAGCTCTAATGAAGCCCCAGTTTTCCAGTTAATGATCCAACTCTTTGACGTGCCAGTAACATTTTCAAGAAGTGAATAGGGTCTGAGCTGGCAGGCGAGACAGTAGTTTATTTTGGAAACAATGTTGCTTTAGTCTAAATGGCTCTCAGGCCAGGTCTACACGACGCGCGAAAATCGAGTTTAGATACGCAATTTCAGCTACGAGAATAGCGTAGCTGAAATCGATTATCTAAAATCGATCTACTCACCCGTCTTCACCGCGCGGGATCGATGTGCGCGGCTCGCCATGTCGATTCCGGAACTCCGTTGATTTTGGTGGAGTTCCGGAATCGATGTAAGTGCGCTCAGGGATCGATATATCGCGTCTAGATGAGACGCAATATATCGATCCCCGAGCAATCGATTGTAACGCGCCGATATGGCGCGTCGTATAGACGTGGCCTCAGATTGTGGAGTTGAAATGGGTGTCAGTTGTGAATGAATACTCTGACATGGGCATTAAAAGACTGTGTGGCAGAGCTCTCCAGCCCCCATATTTGTGTGTGCACTCTTTGACCACTAACACCCCTGTGTACAGTTAACAGTCAGAGGCCAACCTTATTTATCCAAATTGTTTTTGCATATGAAAATCAACACTCCTGTAGAAGTGACAGAATTCTTGAAAAGTATGCAGGTATTTGCATTCACAACATTGTCTTATTTCCCAGGTGAGGCATCTGTTTGAAAATCTGACTTTTTGTTCATTTAGATACATTTCTTTTATAAAATCTTAAAGAAAAAAGTGTGTGAAAGTAACATGCTGGTGTTACTTATCTGTGTATCTCCTATTTTCCTACAGTCCAGAGGCACATACATACTCACTTGCTCTCCTCCGCCTGATAAGGTCAAGGTAATGAAATCCGAATCTGCTGTACACATCATTGCTATTCACTGTTAACATTGGCATTTGAACTTCCATCTATCTGTTTTATATATTAGGACAGCAGAGCTGAGAGAAGAAAGCTTACAAGCTAGGATGAAAAAAAAGCATTCCTCACCATTAATAAGCTGATCCAAGTAATTTTTCTTGAGGTGGAAAAACAGAATTGACTGTGCTCCCAGTCCTAGAGACACACCTCATAGAATGTCTTTGAGCCCGATGGAGCCAGGAGTTCTGAGCCTTCCTCATTTGGGGGAACTATACACTTGAAGGGCAGTCTCACTTTCCCTGTTTAACATACAAAAGGGCCAAACTTTGGGCTTGTCTTCACTACTGGGTAAGTCGACCTACACTATGTTGACTCCAACTATGTCATTCACGTAGCTTGAGTCAACATAGGCTAGTTCGACTTACCTCGGTGTCTTCACTGCACTGCGTCAATGGGAGATCCTCTCCCATTGACTTACCTTACTCTTCTTAGGGAACTGGAGTAGTGGAGTCGACTGGAGAGAGCTCTGCTGTTGATTTAGCGGGTCTTCATTAGACCCGTTAAATCGACACCCACTGCATTGATTGCAGCAGCGTCAATCTCCCCAGTAGTGAAGACAAGCCCTCTGTCTCCTTCATTCACATTGTGTAATAACTTACTCCATGTGTAGTGTCACCGAGAGGGATGGAACTATTCAAGGCATCAGGTACTACTCAGTGTGAGCACAGATGGCAGTATCTAGTCCTAATTTTCTAGCCCAGTGTTTCCCAAACTTGGGACGCCGCTTGTTCAGGGAAAGCCCCTGGTGGGCTGGGCCAGTTTGTTTACCTGCTGCGTCCACAGGTCCAGCCAATCATGGCTCCCACTGGCTGTGATTCACTGCTCCAGGCCAACGGGAGCTGCTGGAAGCAGCGTGGGCCAAGGGACGTACTGGCCGCCCCTTCCAGCAGCCCCCATTGGCCTGGAGTAGTGAACCGCGGCCACTGGGAGCTGCAATCGGCCAAACCTGCGGACAAGGCAGGTAAACAAACCAGCCCGCCCCACCAGGGGCTTTTCCTGCACAAGCGGCGTCCCAAGTTTGGGAAACACTGTTCTAGCCCTTTACATTGCAAATATAATCTTGAAATATAAACCAACATAAACTCATATAAACAAGTAACTAGGGCTTAACGAGCTGAGAACCAATTTTGCCACAGGAGGACCTCAAGATTCATCTCCCCCGACCAATTATATGTAAGCAGAGTCAGGATGAGCTGTACCCTGACATCTGGTGGTGAAGTATGGGAAGTGTGGAAAGAATGTCTGGAATGCAAAATCTCAAATATTTGCATAGGCACGCCTAACCCATCCCAGACTGCCGAGCTGTGGGTGCTTTGTGACAGAAATGACTCAACCTCAGTTGGGTGGTACTTGCTAGACAAGGGACATGGGTTCCAAAACCCTGTGAAGGGAGAGAGGTTGGGGACAGGTATTTGTGCCTGGTGGTGCAGGCTCCTTGTGGAGCTAGAAGCATCAGTTGCACCTCCTCCTCTCTCCACTGTGGAATGTCAGAGTTGATTTTTTTTTCCCTTAAGACTCTAGATACAGGTTGCTGAGCTGAACTCACTTTGGGCTAATGGTGCACTAGCACTGGGCTCCCCTACTATGTGCTGAGATCACTAAGAGCTGAAATCACAAAAGAGCTGAAATTACTGAGCTGGGAGCACTGAGTACTGTGCTAACTAGTGGGGGAGCCTGAAGCTATACTGTGGAACAGAGCAGCTGGCGGAGTGGAGCAGTTTATGGGGATGGCTGGAGCGGACCACAGGACAGCTGGTGGAGTGGAGCGGCTGGCAGAGCGGAGTAGCTGTGGGGCGTGTGGAGCAGCCCACAGAGCGAGCGGAGCCGAGCAGTTTGCTGGGACAACTGGAGCAGCTCACGAGGCAGCTGGTGGAGCGGAGCAGTTTGTGAGGACGGCCGGAGGAGCAGAGTGGAGCGGCTGGTAAGGCGGAGCAGTTCGTGGAGAAGGCGGAAGCAGAACCCACGGAGAGGCAGGGCAGTTGGCCCTGGACCACGTAAGGTGCCCCTTTCACCCAGGCTGGGGGGAGGGACCTCTACAGATAGACTCTTGAATTCTGGGGTGGCATTGACCAGAGACTTTTGGGTTGTTGGACTTTGCGGTGATTGGACTTACGACCCTAAGGGGAAAAGGACATTGCCAAATGTACTTGGGGGGGTGGTTATGGTTTGTGTTATAACTCTGTTTGTGGTGTTTCTCCAATGGGATGCCGCATTGATTCCTTCCTTTATTAAAAAGATTTCGCTACACTCAGACTCCGTGCTTGCGAGAGGGGAAGTATTGCCTCCTAGAGGTGCCCAGGGGGGTGTGGTATGTAAGTGTCCCAGGTCACTGGGTGGGGGCTCGAGCCGGTTATGCCTTGTGTTATTGAAACGGAACCCCTGGATACTGAACCCGGCCCTTGTTGCTGCCAACTCAGAGGGGCAGAAGGGTTACATATATTTAAGTAAAATGAGTCAGATAGTATGGACTGTATCCTAAAGATTCATCTCAGGCACCCACCCTAAACTCCTTGCTTCTGCCCTGTGCATAGCGGCTTGATCATGTTGGACAGCAATCAGTTACATTTGGAGGCAGGGCCACAGTAAAAAAATTGTTTCCCAGGCCCTGGTCCTTTATGGACAACAGTTGAGTCTACATGGCAAGGCAGCGTGGGGAAGCAGTGCTTGCAATGTGAAAAAAGGGAGGCGGTCAGGCTCTAGTGCATGCAATGCAAGACATTTTACCAGTGTTAGGGTTTACTTTAATATGAAAGACAACTTAAGGTGGTTCAAGAAAAGGACTTGACCTGTGATCGAGAAATGTAGTTTGCATGTGATTTTTATAATTGACACAAGGCCAGATTGAGTAGCCGTAGTGTGACTATGCAGTGAGTAAGGGGGAGTATCGTGAAGCACCCTGGCTCCCAGCTGCGCCTGAGAGGGCCGAGCCCCTTCAACCTCCAACATGGGCGGAGCCACCGTCACCCGTTCTTGCCCCCTCGAAGTCAAGGGGTGGGACAGGAAGTATAAAAGCACAGCCCTGGTGCTCACTTGGAGGCCAGCCACCGAAGAGACCAGATGCAGCTGGCTGAGCTCCCACCCAGCCCGAGCTTCCCCATGCCCGGTATCCTGAGGAGGACTGGCCAAGCCTGCCCTGTGCCCGGTATCCTGAGGAGGACTGGCCGAGCCTGCCCCATGCCCGGTATCCTGAGAAGCTGCCTGAGCTTTCCTGTGCCTGGTATCCTGAGGAACCTATGGTCTGGGACCCACTGGAAGACGCCGGTGAAACACGGGTACCCAGAGAGGAGGAGGTCGGAAGTGGCCTGGGGGTGGCCGACCCTGCTTTGGCTCCTGGAGAGCCTGAACCAATGTCAGTGTGTTGCAGCCAGGATCCCCACTGACAGCAGCGAGTCTTGATCGCTGCTAGGGCCCTGGGCTGGAACGCAGTGGAGTGAGAGGGCCTGCGTTCCCCCTGCCACCCTTCCAAGGGCGGCAGACTCCCCCTCTCGCTGGCCTAGGGATGCCTTTCTCTGGGGCTTATATGGACTATTTGTTTGCTCAGCCCTCTGCTGAAGGAGCTGAGCCCTGAACTGCTTAGTGCCCTGCCCTGACCCAGGGCCTGGACTTTATAGACTACTTGTTTGCTCAGCCCCCTGCTGAAGGAGCTGAGCTCTGAGCTGCTTAGTGCCCCGCCCTGCCCCAGGGCCTGGGCTTAGAGACTATTTGTTGGCCCTACCCCTGCTGAGGGGTCTGAACGCTGACCTATTTTGCTGTCTGTAGTGAAGCACCCTGGCTCCCAGCTGCACCTGAGAGGGCCAAGCCCCAATGCCGGACGTTTACAGGGAGTAAAACCTCACTACTACCTGTACGGGTTCATTAAAGGTTGCTTGGGTTCTGTGAGGAGAAAGCAGGGGTTACATCAGCAGCCCCCTCCCCCCCTCCCAAGTGACTGAACAGTGGGAGAGAACAGAGCCATGGCTTCACAGATCCCATGTCAGGCACAAGATGGGAAGCAAGTTGCACCCATTACTACTCGTTACTACTCATGAAAAGCATGTGAGGGAAGTCACAATTCCATCCTGGATCAACACAGCCACACCCTATAGGAAGTGCTGAGCCTAGAGGCTCAATCTAGACCACAGTGATTTGCAAATGAAATCTCCACCAGAAACCCATGAAATACTTGAATACTTCAAGAATGAGAGAATCGCTTAAAAGTACACAAACACAAGCCCTCTTTGATTTTCATACCAGCATCATTCATCTCATTTGTATAATCCATCATTTGAAGCACTGGGATCTGAAGAGACTGAGAAACACAATTTTGCAGGGAAATGAAAGCTCTCTGTAAGACCATTTGGTTTAACACATATCTGCAGAATCTAAGTTCTTTTATGTTAAAAGCAGTTACCAAACTGACCAAAATTCACAAGATAGCAATTAGAGGCACGCACCAAGGAAAGCAGATATTCAAAGAGATGAAAGGAAATGTCGCTGTAGCACCTGGGTAAAGTGGTTTCCATTATTTCTTTGTCTAAATGGTCTATTAATGTCTCTAAAACAGAGTTTAGGCCCTTTGTCCCCCAAGTTTACTTATAGGATTGTTTCTTCCCTCCACAGCTAGTGAAGTAGGTGCAGAAATTTATAATCTAACCTCCATAAAAGTGTCAGAGGGCGGACAGGAAACATTTAGAGAATTGTATCCAGAGAGAAGCTTCTATATGTTCAAATTAGAATTTAGTTATTTATAATGGCTTTCATACTGGAGTTATTTTATTCAGTGATCCCAAAGTATTTTATAATAAGAATTTGAAATTGGTAGTGAATAACTGATTAGCTCAACAAAATGATTTGTGTGCTTAGAAATAGGCTTGGCATTAGAGAACTTGTTTAACTGAGACAAAATGTTTTAAGTTATGTATGTATAATTTTCCTTTCTATCTCTTCATCTGTAATGCCAACCTATTTTCGTATTATGAATCCAGCTGCACAGGACTCAGAGGGACAAGAAAAACAACTATTGCATTTCAATATGTCTAAAAGATGACATAAATGGCTTTTCCATACACAATATCATATTTTAAACATCTGATATCTCATGATCTATTTTAGTTAGTAAAAAAGGCGAAAGAAGAGGGGGACTCCTGGCTTTTTAATGCTAGAGAGCATTCAGTGGGTCCTGAGATAGCACAATTTAAACTTGTCATTGTATTGGACTAAATATTGCCAGTCCAGAGCCTTGAACCAGTCAGTGCAAGTTTAGCGGAGAATATCCAAACTTTGAGGAGAAAGAAGAGAACATTTTTTCTGCCAGGCTGTTTAAATGTCTCTGAGAAGCTGCTTAGAAGTTGGAAATGCTAGAAGTTGTCTCCACAAGAATGAATTGGAAGGTAAGAAGCATGTGAGGGGGTTAAAGGTGCACTGTAAATTGTCATGATGTGCATGCGGTTTATTACATGGAGACCCACACCAAATATGAGATATGTAGCAATATAACGTCATTTAAAAATGTCAGAGATTCTTTAATCTTACCTGCATGTCTTCACTGCTAGTTATACACTGCTCTCAGTTACACTGGCGCAAGTCTGAATTAATTGTATTGACTCCTGAGGAATTACACTGGGCTACACTAGCATAACCAAGACCAGAGTTTGGTACTGTATGCCAGTTCTGCATTGCTGGTGTTGGCATTATATTTTTTCTTTAGCATAACTAAATGTGATAGTCTTCACTAAAAAAAATTACAGAAACGATGTAGGAATTCAGATGACCTCCAAAGTACAAGAGTGTAACGATCTCTGTTTGGTGGTATCCCAAAAGATTTGGATACACGGCTTACACTACAACTTTCATTGCACTGCAGAATTAGTTCAATTAAGATCAGTATCAGTACTAGCAATTATCTATGTAATTTCAGTACATTTCATTACAGGCATTTCAGTGTGGCAATGTTTTGGTGCAACTGCACTTCATCCTCATTATCATCTGTGAGATACAGTTTGGAGATAAGAGAAACTAAATCATTCAAAGGGCTGTTTGGGGGCCCAATCCTAAACTATTAAAGTCAATGAGAATTTTACCATTAGCTACCATGGGAACAAGATCAGGGATTTAGTTGCTTTTATACTTGAAAATGTTCAGATAAAATAGAACTTTAAAGCAGTCTGTAGTGAGGCAGAGTGGTCTCCCTCTGGACTGGAGAGTGAGGGAGCACTACACTCCCCTTGGTGGGTGGAGCCAAACTCACCCCACCCAAAATATAAAAGGAAGGCTCTGCAGCTCAGTTGGGCAGAGCCAGCGGAGGAGATGGATGCCTCAGCCTTGCAGCGGCACCCAGAAACAGACAAAACTTTGCTGATGAAATGTCACTTGATAATTCAGACAGTACAAAATTATGTGATCTGCATACTAGCACTAGGCCAATGGCAAACACCATTGGTCTGTAAAAAGGATAGGACCTCTTACTCAGGCAGATACTGCTTATGTATCATACATGATATATCAAGTGTAGAACTACTGGAAGATTAGACTCAGAGGTTAAGGACAGAAGGGACTACTCTAGACCATCTAGTCTGACCTCCTGTATACCATAGGCCAACTGCACCACTCAGCACCTGCACACTAAAACCAGCAACCAAAATTAGGCCAAAGTATTACAGCCCACAGGAAACTAGACTATTGTGTGTCACAGGCACAGACTACGAGGGACCGAGTTGTACCAGTGCTTGAGGCCCCTGTTATGGCAGGGAAGTTAAATGGGATATTCCAAGATAACCTTGGCAAGCGACCCACAGCCAATGCTGCAGAGGAAGGTGAAAAAAACCCACGGTCACTGCCAATCTGCCCGGGGGGAAGGGAAATTCCTTCCCAAACCCACATTGAATGATCAGTTAGACCCTGAGCATGTGAGCAAGAACCAGCCAGCCAAGCACCTGAGAGAGAGAGAGAAAGTTCAATGCCACCTCAGATCTCTGGCCTACCCCACCTAGTGCCCCATTTCCAGACATGGCCATCCCTCATGCCTCAGAGCAGTGGTTCTCAAAGCTGGTCTGCCGCTTGCCCAGGAAAAGCCCTGGCGGGCCAGGCCAGTTTGTTTACCTGCCGCATCCTTGGGTTCAGCCGCTCATGGCTTCCAGTGCTGCAGGAAGGGCAGCCAGCACATCTCTCGGCCTGCACCACTTCCTGCAGCCCCCATTGGCCTAGAGTGGCGAACCATGGCCACTGGGAGCCATGATCAGCCAAACCTGAGGACGCAGCAGGTAAACAAACCTGCCCGGCCCGCCAGGGGCTTTCCCTGGACAAGCAGTGGACTGGCTTTGAGAACCACTGCATCAGAGGACAGAAATTAAAAAAATAAACCTCCCAGAATATACTAGGAAGAAAAAAAATCCCTTCTTGACCCCTGCAGGTGGGCAGCTGAAACCCTGAAGCTTGAGCTTTAGGAACACAAGACAAACCATAAGTGTTTGTTGAGTCCTGCCCCCCACCATCACAAGCAACCCTGTCATACAACTGCACTCATAAGTTTGTTCAGCTCTCTCTTAAAACTAATTATATTGTTTGCCCCCACAACTCCTATTAGGAAGTTGTTAGAAACCTTCTTTTAATTTCCAGCCTGTTATTGGCCATGTTATTGGTCTGATACTAGACAAGAATTGTTCTTGTTAGCATATGTGGAACATGCCTCAGGCGGCACGTGACCAGGATTCATCACCGAATTTGGTTCACTGGTTGGCTCATTAGCTTCTCCAGCTTGGACCAGGTATTGATGGGGAGTGTGACATGAAAACTGATCCATGCCCCCTCCCCCCGCCACCAGAATGGTGAAGTTATCAATCATGATGCAGAAAAGGCAGAAACATATTCAATAGATATATTTGTTCTGCATTTTGAAAGCAACAAGATGATGTATTCATATTTCACAGTTATAATGAAATACTTTCTATTTCATCAGTAGCTAGAGAGGAAGCTAAACATTTTTAAGCCTGCTGGAGCAGATAACTTGCACTCAAGAGAATTAGAAGAAATGACCAAGGAGCATTCTGAACCATTCATGTTGATTTGTAATAAATGTTGAAACATTGAGGAAGTTTAGGACTACAAAAAAGCTAGTGTGCTAATGTTGTGCCAGTATTTAAAGAGTGCATCTATGGGATGACCTGGGAAGATATAAGCTAGTTGGCCTGACATTAATCCTGAGCAAGATAATGGAAAAAGCTGATATGGTGATGCAATCAGTAAAGATTAAAAGACAGTAGCATAATTAATGCCAATCAACATGGTTTATAGACAATAGGTCTGGTCAAATACATTCTTTTTGTGTTAACTCATGTTTGGTTGTCAGGCATTTGACCTAGTTTGCATGACATTCCGATAAAAAAATGTTAGCAATTACATTATAGAAAAATCAATATTGCCCAAATTAAATGGATTAAAAACTGGTTAACTGATAGATTGGAAAAAATAATTGTAAATGGGGACTCATCCTCCAATGGGGCCCAAAGTTATTAAATATCCTTTTCGACGGTCAAGAATTAAATACAAAGCCATCACTGGACTTTATATAGACTCACCTGGATCACTTGATAAACTGGGATAATTTGAACAAGTGTTTTAATAAAACCAAGTGCAAGGTCATACATGTAGGGATAAAGAATGTCACATTTATAAGATGGCTGGTTATATTATGGAAAGCAGTGACTCTAAAAAAAAGAATTAGGGATCATGGCAGATAAACAGTTGACCATAAGTTTCCAGTGCAATGCTGCAGTTAAAAAGAGTGAGCACAATTTTTGGATATACATGCAGGGAAATATCAAGCAGGAGTAGTAGTACGTCTGCATGCAGATTTAAAGCACCATATCTACTTCAGTTGACTACATTAAACAAAGGATATTGAAAAACTGAAAGGATTTAGAAAAGAGCTAACGGAATTATTAGAGGTCTAGGAAACATGACATAGTGAAAGACTTAGGAGTTCGGCTTTCTCTTGAATAAATTAACAAGTGAATTGATCACTGTCTACAAGTGTTTGCATGGGGAAGAGATTTTTGATAGTAGATGGCTCTTTTAATCTAATGGAAAAAGTATATTGAGACCCAATTGTGCCTTCCAAGATATTTGGGGCACTGCATGCATATTTAAAATAGAATACTATTTAAATAATAAAGATATAAACATTGAAAAAGCATTAAAAATCCCACTACATTGGTAACATTAAAAATGTGTGGGAATCTTACATAGAGCCTGACAGTGTTTTAAACCGAAAATACCTCTGGAAGAGTACATTATTTCAGAATTATTTTTTTTTAAGTGGAGATGCTTGGCCTGAGACAGGTATCCAGGAGGAGTGGGTTGTATCCTAGGGGTCCGCACAGCAAAACCTCAGTCACCTGTTGATCAGAGAGCATGCTGGTCGGGCATTTAAAAGATGGTGACCATGGAGATGGCCTGAAGTTCCCATAATGGCCTCCGAAACAAACCCCAACAAACAGTTTTTCTAACGCACAGCATGCTTAATATCACTTATATAAAATACAACATCCAATAAGTTTGTCCTGCTTTTTGATCTTCCTTCAAAGGACAATCCAGTATGCTTCACATGAACTCACTGAGGGATCTGATTCTAACACCACACAGTCAGCCAGGTCTACATTACAGACTATATCAGTATAACTACATTGCTGGCAATTTTTAAAGTGATTTTGGATTTTTTTTTAAAGACATGTTTTATTTTTATTTAGGGGAAGTCCTATGGCCTGTGTTATACTAAATGGTCACAATGGTCCCTTCTGGCCTTGGAATCTATGAATCTTCCCACTTGTGACACTTTTTAATGTTGACACTTTAGCTATGGTGGTGCCATCCATGTTTTTCTACAATACACATACCTCCAAGTCAATGCCTAAGGTAACAAGTCCTAACAACAACATGGAAAGCCTACAGAGCCCAGTGCTTGGATCATCTGCAATGCTTGCCTCCAAGCTCATGATGCACAGAACACAATATCAGGCATCTAAAGGAGACAGCAACACCTTGCAGCAGGATCACACATTTTTTGTCTGAAACTGGAAGTCAGTTATTTTCATATTTGGCTGGGACATGGTTTGGGCCAAAAGGAGAATGGAAGGAAAAAAACAGGGGCTTTATATACTTTACAGACTTTAAGGAGTACCTCACCATTGACTCTTATGTGTCAGAGGAGGTAGTGCAGAAGCCAGGCTACTAGTTCCAGGAGTTTGGGGCCCAAAGAATGACAGAGATGAAGTGGTCAAAGGGTAACAGCTGGTGTCTGGAAAAACTCCAGACTATTGTTCTCTATAGAGCTCAAGATCAGGAGCCTTGTAGTGTAAATTGGGGCAGGGTTCCCCTCTGTGTCAGCCAGCTAGTGGTGGTGCGGGGCAAGAGGGCAGCTAATAATCTGTCTCTTTCCCCATTGCTCTTGACTTCAGCTCGGGGTGGAAGGGATGTAGGGGGTGGGGGCATGGAGTGTGATCTTTACTGGTGTTAACTAACGAGTTAAAATCATAATAAAGACAAGGCAGTTTGGGTTGCAGACTGGGCTCCCCCACAGGCTTTAACTCACACCGATAGCTCATGAAAACTACAGACTGCCTTGTTTTCACTAGGATTTTAACTCAAGATATTAGAGAATTCAAGTTAAGAGCACACCTTTTTGCCTCATGAAGACAAGCCATTAAGGGCGAAATAATTGTAGGAAGAGGACTGGCTGTTTTTCTCTTCCAGGGAAAGAGAGAATGAGATTGGACTTCTTTGGATGCTACCTCCCTGCCACAAAGGAGAGACAAAACACACTCATCCAGCATGGGAAGGGGTACCAGCAACATTTGAGTTTATTCAGTTTTAGTTCAAGTTTTGTTTCTATTAGACTTCACCACTAGCCTGGGGTGCAGCTGGGTGAAGATGCTTTAAAGGGCCTGCTGGGTCGGGCCAGCTCTCAGCTGCAGCCTATTACAAACCAGAATATAGGTATTGCATAAAAGCATATATCATATTGCTTTACACATTGCGCTTATGCATTAAGAGACTTTACAGTATATCTCAATAAGAAAATTGAGGTTGCCATGGAAGCTTGATGCCCTGGTTTGGGTAGGTTTACAGTCTCTCAACTCTAATGTTGCACTTAGCAGCATGACCTTCTCTCCACAAAAGTGTGGAACTCTTATAGACATTAATAGGAGTTCTGCATGCATGTCACAAGGAGATTAGACTCTTTAGTCCTGAAATTATTTCTTTCTACAGAAACCTTCAGTGTTCTGTGTAAATTAAATCAATATGGCTCATTTGTCATTTTAATACATTCCTTATACAATCATTTGCTTTTTACATAATTGTTTATTCATGTGTGCTAGTGACAGATTTAAAAAAAATGTCAGTCTGATCATTGGGCACGTGCCATGTGAAATTAGAGATTCTGTAGATCTCCATTACAGCTAGTTTAAAAATGCTAACTCAATCTTTTCCCCCCTTTGAACTTTCATTGTGTGAGCAGCTGCAGTCAATCTTTTATAAACCTTTACTGCCCTCTGGTGGAATTTACTGTATGCACATCTGAAAAGCATGCATTAATTTAATTAATTTCACAATGTATAAATAGGTTGCTATAGACTAGCTTATATTTACATTGTACTGTTGTCTATCTTTACCAAAGAGCAACAGCCTAACATGCACTACACTTACTGAACAAAATATTAAGGGCTAGTGCTTGAAGATTTGGTGTAATCTTGCTCCCTTCCTGTTTATGCACTTATTCATATATTTACAAGCATATTTGTATGCACCTCCCCTGACCTGTTACAGCGGATTAAAAAGTCTGTCAGACACAAGCAGTGTACAGGTGTTTGGGTTTTTATTTTCATTTAGTTTTCCATGAAGTTTAATTAAAGGCCTGCATGAAAAAACACCTTTTCCATTGTCACCAAATGGTTACCAGGCACAGGCTGCATGAAACTGACTGAGTGAGAGAGAGGTCCACATGTGGGAGCATTCCAATGAGAAGGCTTTGCTGCTTCAAAAAGCATGAGCAAGAGCAACCCAACAAACCTTAGCTGACATGATAGGCTGAGGTGATCTTTCAGGTGGCTCAGCCCTAGAGGAAGGACAGTCCAATGGTAAGGGGACTTGTCTGGAACTTGGAAGACCTGGATGTATTCTTTGCTCTGCCACAGGCTTTTTATATGACTGTAGTGGGGTGGACCCTCCACTCCGCTCCACTCCTGCCTTGAAGGGGTAAAAACAGCTCTGGGCGAGGGCTGTGGCTGGAGAAAGCAGCTTTTAGGCTGGGCTGATTGGGGGAAGTGACTGCAGCTGGGGCCACGCCCCAAACAGGCTCAGCTGGCCCTATAAAGGCAGAGAAACCAGGGGTAGATAGAAGTCTTTCTCTAGCTGTAGAGTGAGATGGGCCTGGCTGTAGGGAGCTGGAGACAAGGTACCTAGCGTGGAGTAGGGCTGGGGAACTCTAGCCTGGAAAGCCCCAGGTTGCAGCCTAGCAGAAGGCCAAGGGGTACTGGGGGTTGCAGAGGGCAGCCCAGGGGTAGGCCAAGGCAGCAGGTTCAAACCCAACCTTGCCAGTGATGAGTAGGCTGATACTGCTGTCTGCCCCAGAGTGTGGGGGTTAGACAATGACTGGCAGTAGCCATATGGTGAGGTGGGGATAGAGGGTGGGGGTTTCCCTGGGGAGGGGAGACCCTGAGAGAAAAGGGTTACTGCCAGGGGGCAGCAACCCATGTAAAAGGGCACTGGGTCTAGGGAGGGACATGGGGGCCAGAGGACAGGTGCATCACCAGCCTGCAGAGGGTGCTCTGGAGCTGAATTGAGCTAATTCCCAGAAGTCACCAGCAGGAGGCACTGCAGGGATGAGTCTGCTCGTCTACAATGACCCTGAGCAAGTCAATTTATTTTTGCATTCCTCCATTGCTCATCTGTAAAATGGGAATAATAGCACTTCCCTACCTCCTGGGGACATTGCATTATGATAAAGATTGTGAGGTATTCAGATACCATGTAATGGGGGCTATATAGATGTTAATGATAGATAGATCTTTAAAGGTCACAAACAGCACTTCTAATTGAATCCAGAAACAAATACACAGCCTGTATAGTAGCCTATGGTATGAGAGCCTTGATGGTACTCACAATTATTCATCCCATCTGGGAGGTAATTCACGGTTTTCAGCACTAGCTGTAACTTAAGGGTCTTCTTCATGCCCCCTTTCAATACTACAGCTTTGATGTGACTTCCCAGGAGCACCCAGGGTTATGAAGCATCTCATTGCCACCTGCCTTGTCTTTGCCTGTAGCGTATGAGCTCCCTGACTCCACCAGCCACAGGCAACACAAGCATTCCCCTCCTAGCCTACACAGGCTCTGCTGTCCCTCAGTGGCTTAGCAAAAGGCATGCTCCAACCCTTGAACATTCCCCTGGAGTGTCCAGTCCCTGGTCCAATGGACACTTAGAATTCTCAGATTTGCTGCTCCTGAAGGAACAGTACCCTCCAGCTTACTAGTTATACCTTAGATCACAGTCGCACGTAAACAGAACTTACTTATTTTCACTGTAAAATATCTAAAACCCTAACTAAGAGAACAGAATCAAGAAGTAGCAGACTGCTTAAATTAGCCTCTGTACCAGATGACTGACAGTAGCTAATATAATGACGATTTTTTAAAAAGGCTCTGGAAGTGATCCTGGCAATTAGAGGTCACTAAACCTACAGTCAGTATCAGGCAAATTGGTTGAAACTATAGTAAAAAATAGAATTATCACACAGGTAGATGAACAAAACTTTTGTTCTGGGAAATCATGCCTCAGCAATCTACTAGAATTCTTCAAGTGTGTCGGACAAGGGTGATTCAGTTAACATAGTAAATTTTGACTCTCAGAAGGCCTTTGACAAGGTCCCACATCAAAGGCTTTTAAGAAAAGTAAGTAGTCATGGGATATGAGGGAATGTCTTTTCATGTTTCAGTAACTGGTTAAAAGACAAGAAACAAAAGATAGGAACAAAAGGTCAGCTTTCACGGGGGAAAGAAGTAAACAACAGGGTCCCCCAAGGATCTCTACTGGCACCTGTGCTGTTCAACATATTCATAAGTCATCTGGAAAAGGGGATGAACAGTGAGATGGCAAAGTTTTCTAATTATATTAAATTATTCACAATAGGTAAATCCAAAGCTGATTGCAAAGAGTTACAAAGGGATCTCATAAAACTGCGTGACTGGACAACAAAATAGCAGATAAAATGTGATGGTGAGAAATGCAAAGTAATGCACATTGGAAAACATGATCCCAACAACATATACAAAATTATAGAGTCTAAATTAGCTCTTAGCACTTGGAAAGGGTGTATTTATCTCACACTGGCCCTGCAGGGATTAACATCCCATGGGCCAAAGAGGCCACGCCCCTTGCTGGGAATGCTCCAACTGGAGGCAGATTATAAAAGAGGGTAGCCCAGCTCACTCTGGTCTGATTCTGGAGGAGAGCAAATGTGAGTTGCAGGCACGTGCCCAGAAGCTGCCAGAGCCCCAGGCCACAGAGACCAGATGTCCAGTGAGGCCCACAGGGGGAAGGAAACCCTGGAAACCTTGCCTGCCAAGTACCCCAAGGAGATGGAGGACCTGCAGACTACAGAACGGGGAGATAGGGCAGGAAGTAGCCGTGGGGAACCAGACATTGTGGTACTGGGAACAGAGTCAGGGTGTTTCAGTGGGATCCCTGCTGACCTAGTGGTAGGACCACTTGCCACTGATAGGGCCTTGGGCTGGGACCCAGTGAAATAAGGAGGGTCCCACCACTGAGTGGCAGCCTGATCCCCTCTGGACACAAAACCCAAGCTTTTTGCTGACTCATCCAGGAGGCTGTGGGACCCTAGATAGTGAAGGCTGCCTGCCCCACCTATTGGCTCTGGCCGCCATGCTTCGTGGTCCATGCACCGAATGGCCACCCTCTTGGCTCTGGACACTAGACAATGTTGCCCTGTATCAGAGGGTAGCCACTTTGCTGTCATCTTGACACCCTGTGATGGGTTATACTTACCCATGACAGCACTCTTGAAAGAGATTGTGAAGTCACTGGGGATAGTTCTCTGAAAACATTTCAATGTGCAGGGACAGTCAAAAAAAGGAAACAGAATGTTAGGAACCATTAGGAAAGGGATAGAGAAGACAGGAAATATCTTGACGCCACTATATTAAATTCATGGTATGACTACACCTTGAATACTGAGTGCAGTTCTGGTCAGCCCATCTCAGAACAGATATATTTGAATTAGAAAAGGTACAGAGAAGAGCAACAAAGGTGATTTGGGGTATGAAACAGCTTCCATTTGAGGAGAGATTAAAAAGACTGGGACTGTTCAGCTTAGAAAAGAGAAGACTAAGCAGGGATATGAGAGAGGTCTATAAAATCCTGAATGGTGTGGAGAAAGTGGACAGGGAAGTGTACTTTACCCCTTCATATAGCACAAGAAAACGGGATCATGCAATGAAATTAACAGGCAGCTGGTTTAAAACTAAAACAAGCGAGTATTTCTTCACATAATGCGTAGTCAACCTATGGAACTTGTTGCCAGAGGATGTTGTGAAGGCCAAAAGTGTAGCTGGGTTCAAAAAATAATTAGATAATTTCCTGGAGGATAGGTCCATCAATAGCTATTAGCCAAGATAGTCAGGGATGCAACCTTATGCTGTAGGTGTTCATAAGCCTGTGACTGCCAGAAGCTGGGACTGGATGACAGGGGATGGATCATTTGATAATTGCCGTTTTCTGTTCATTCTCTTGGAAGCATCTAGCACTGGCCACTGTCAGAAGACAGGATACTAGGCTAGATGAACTTTTGGTCAGACTCAGTATGGCCATTCTTAAGTAACAGCATTAGAAACAAATGGTTACATGTAAAATAAAATCATAGCACAGATACTAGACGCTAGACTTAACTAACAAGATACTTCCTTATCTAATGAAGTTTAGCTCACCCAACGTTTTTGCAGCATTTTCCAGACAAGTTGTCTGACTCTTGTTTCGTAGGGTAGAACAAGATAACAGTTCATCTCCTTAGTGAAGGATCCAGGGTGTACTTCAGTCCCCCCGGTAATACGCCCAGAATCTGTGTTTTTACTTGTAAACAGGATCCTCTCCCTCCCCGCTTTTGTTTTTTCCTGCAGAGCTCCTCTCTTGTGATTTTTGCAATCTCTCAATCAGCATCAGGCTCAGTAACGCAAACAGGCCTCCACTGTGATGCAAACAATATACACATGACCAGACAGAAGGAGAGAAATGTCTGCTACCCTCTGCCTGGATGAAACCTGTCCAAAGCATGTCACCTCCTTGTGACCTGCCTTTAACTGCAAGGCTTTAAGAACAATTTCAGTGTGTGTGTGTGTGTGTGTATATATATATCTTTAAATATTACCTGTACATACACTTCACAGTGATTATGATGACCAGTGGGCTACTGATTTTTGTAGAGATCTCACCTTCTATCCCTTGGTGAATTTTCCTGCATATACCTGACCCAGAGGATCCCTGTAAAACTCCAAGCATCCTCTCTGTCAGTTTGCATCAAAAAGCATAGATCATTGTGCCCAGGTCTGCCTCAGAGTGTGTGTGTGGCGGGGGGTGTACATTTTCCTGGTCAGCCTTAAATGGACTGCGACACAAGAACCATTATCACTGTCTGGGACTGCAGACTGAGTATGAAATCCTGGACTGCTTACTATTTTGGCATGAGATGGACATAAATTCCGCCCCCCCAAAAATCTTACATTAGACACAGCTTCTGCCCTTTCCTTCTTGTGCTTCCAACTTACCCCCTTTCTCAGTCACTTCACTTCCATTTATATCCTCAGCTGATAGACACTAGGAAAGTAATATGAACATTGACAAGAAATACATGAGCATGTAGAATTATCTCCATGTTTGTGAAACATCTTGGGCAGCAATATTGGTCTCTCTCTTAATAGCCATTTTCAGATCCATCCTGTGGTCACATCTATGGAAAGTGTGCACAATCATATAGGCTGAGCCACTGGTCCTAAAACTACCAGCTTATAAAAGTTATTTCCTACTGCTCCCCATCCAATCCCTATGAATATCATCTTTTAGACTTGCCCAAGAAGCACATTGTATAGGTCTTGGACTCCAAGAAAACACAAGCACCTGATTTTCTACTCACCCTGGTATAGTACAGGAATAAGTCCATTGGAGTTGACAGAGCAACACTGATGTCAAACTGGTTTAAATAAGTAGAGAATCTGACCCATTGTGAGGAAGTTTGAGCTTCTTAAAAGCCACGTAGGCTCCCTCCAGCATACAGGTCACATTTAATGAAGTCTCATACCATGGCATGGGCAGCCATATCTATACTATTATGGTAAAGAGATTTAATTATACATTGGTAGAGGAATAGACTTGCCACTGACTTTCATGGCTGTGCATGGCATAGAAAGGTCTCCTTAAGTAGAGCCCTCTACCAACCACCAAACCAGCCTTGTGGTGGTCTGTTTCTCCCATGACTCAGCCCTCTGGCTAGGTCACTTTAAAGTCAAACCCCTTCCAGGCTAACCAGAAGGCCAACAAACAATAGGCCAGTGGCCTCAAGCCAAGATTTTGACCCAATCCTGACTCTCTAGTCCTTCCACCCCTGCTTTCCAGGATCTTTGCACCATTTTTTCCAGTGGCTGGCAGAGGAACCCAGGCCTTCCTTCTTCTCTGGGTTCCAGCCCAGGAACTGTGTAGTAAGCAGACCAAGTCTGTCTCTTCAAGGTTCTCTGCTACCTCAGCCTGTCCACAGGTCTTTCACACAGCCTCTTTCTGGGTTCAGTGTGTACCTGTATTTCTCTCCAAATCTCCAGGACCTATATTCCTTCAGGGTCATCATGGCTTGCAGAATTACCCCTGCAGTTCTCCAACAAATCCCAAATCAAAAGTACAAATTTAAACCCCTTCTACCTTTTTGAGGGTTGAACTTTAGTGCTTCATGACTGCACCCCAATATTTGTTTCTCAGCTGAATATTGACCCCGCAGGGCTGCCTCTCTGGAGTCTTGTCCTGTTTCAGACCCACTACAGGAGCTAACTTCCCTTCTGTGTTTTTTCCCAACTCTCTCTTCAGATTTCTATCAGATCGTTCTCAGAGAGCAAAAACTCCCAGTTTCCTCTCTCCTGGGCCTCTAAGCTTTCTCAGTCCTTGTAAGGACACCTGACTCCTTTCCAGGTGGTCCTGCTAACTGACCTACCTAACACCCCTCCAGATGCCACCAGGTGGGTGAATTGAGCTCTCAGATCCCTGTCAGCCATATCAGCACCAGTCTGGGGTTTGCTCCCCATCACAACATTCTAACGGTTCTACTCTTTTCTTCTTTGTAGGGCTGATCCTATAATTGCTTAGGGCATTCTTGGCCAGCAAGTCCACTCCAGCATATCTTCACACCCTCAGCCAGCTTCCTCCCTACTGCAGCTGCTTCTGTATACAGATCCTCCACTGGGGAGGCCAGGATGCTTTTAGTATCCCAGTCTTCCTGGGCCCAGACAGAATAAAATTGCAACATTTCTCTGTAAATTAAATTTGAGAATTTTTGCCACGATGCATGTAAAGCTACATTCTATAATTTGCAGTAGACTCCAAAGACAGTACTACTAGAGTGATTCAGCCATGAGAAGGGTTCTCCCACTACACCATGGAGCACAGGTTTGCAATGGCTCACTCACTCCTGGCAAACAGAGGAGTTGGCAACAGTTCTGCCTCTACCTGAATCCAAACCCTTTGTGGCGGAGGAGTGCAGGAACTACAGATGCTCATGTTCCATCTTGAGATCCCCATGACAAACCCTGTTTATTTCCTCCATCGTTCCCCTTTCCGCTATCATATGCTCAAAACTTCCTGGAACAATGGCACCAGGTTTCCTGTCTGATCCCCAGTCTGCCTGCCTGGCTTACCTGGGCTCTGCACAAAGGTCAGGGTTTGGCCAATGGTGTTGTTTTTCAAAGCTACAGAAGGAAGTGTGGGCTCTTGGTGATAGGTGGGGCTCTTTGGGTACAATGGGAGAAAGAAGATGATGACTTGGAGCAATAGACTGGGGCTCTCAGGAAAGAGAGGAAGGGACTTGAGTAAAGAGCCAAGGAACTGCACAAGTGTTGTTTTTTGTGTTCAAGTTGCACTGTGCTGTTTTTTCCCCTTTGAGTTAATTTTGCACAGGCAAAAGGCTAAGAAAAGGCAGCTGTAACAACTCCAGTACAAACAAGCTCACTTACTAGTGCTGAAAACTCCCTAGAAATATCAATGTTTGATGCGGAGGTTGAAGCTTAATGCTTTTTCTAGTCTTTATATTGTTGTCAGAAGTGTTGTCAGATGCTACCGGTGTGGTGCTCTGCTCTCTCCAATGTTGGTATCACTCGGCTGCATGCGTGTGTTCCCTCTGCATGCTGCCCCAGCTCTGCAGATAGCTGACACAGCAGACTCGACGAGAACCCCCAATGACCACAGAGTCTAGTAAGGTACGAAGGCACGTCGGACAGGTTTATTGCCTTATGGACACACTAGTAGTTCCCCGTAGATTACTTAGTCTACCGGGCATGCTTCAAGAGCGTGCCTCTTGACAATGGACTCAGCTCAATCGGTGGTGGGACTTTCCACTGCCCCCTAGGCCGGACAAAGACACCGCCCCAGGGATGCATTCTTATACACAGGTACAAACAAGTTACACATCACTCCTGACATATTGAGGTGCAACCCTTCTACATAACCAGGTACAACCCCTCTATGTAGTAACGTGCCGCCTCTCACCTTGTACATGCTGGTTGGAACAAAACATCTCTATCCATCATATTACCCTTTTGCCCCGTCATTGGGATGGGTTAGCCTGTTCCTTGTTATCTGTGTGGAATGTGCAAGTATGTGAATGTTCTGATATCTAGTGTTCAGTACCTTTCAGGTACATATCTTCTTGCAGCATCAGCCCTTTCCTTGCCAGCTTCTGTGAGCAGGGCCTGCCTTTGGCTCACAGCTTAACTTTGCTTTATGTTAGCAAAGTCTTGACCAGGCCTCAGGCCTCATACCAGGCCTCTGATACCAAGGTTTATATCTCAGGGCCTCCTCTTACTACATATATAACCAGCTCCCACTGAATAATGATTCATCAGTGCTGCTACACACTGTGTATTTCCATAAACAGATCATTTACAGTGTTGAAGTTTAGCAGGGTTTTCATGTGGCTTCCCTGACAGCTCTACCAGGGCCTAGAAATATTGCTTCTCAAATTCTAAGATCCTTGACAACATCAGTAATTTCACTTTTTCAACTTTATGAATCTTTATACCTTTATTTTGTTCAGTCCAACAAATGCCACAGGGAACTAAAAACACATAGGGTGTGATCCACAAAGGAACTTAGGTTTTGCAGTGCTGAGCATCACACTGCCTAAATTTTGGGTACCTAGAAAATCATAGGAATAATACTGCAATCCACAAAGCTGACTTAGGCCCCAGTACAATGAATGGGCAGAGATGGGCACCTCAGAATGTGATCCACAAAAGCAAGCATGGTAGGCACATAACCTCCTCTGGCTGCATTGTGAATGGGTCCCAGTCTGGTAGGCATGCTCAGGGGTTACTTACTACGCCAGGCCCCTCCCACAACTTAGGAGGTCGAACGCCTATGTTCACCCAGTTTGTGAATTGCTCTGAGGCTTATGTGGCAGACAGGCATCTGGATCCCTAGAGTGAGGCAGCAGTGCACATGCCCTTAAGGCCGTGCTAGCCCTTTGGGGGCCCTATGCAGGAATATTTGGTGGGTCCTCACATACAACAATAATAAAAAGTGAATAGAGCCCCCCTTACGCTGCTCGGGTCCTTAAACAATTGTTTAGTCTGCTTATGCCTAGCACTGGCTCTGCCCCATGGTCTAAAACTCAGGTGTCCAGGGAAATTTTCCAACAGAAAGTTAGGTCCTGAGTGAGTTTAGGCACTGACAAGGTTAGGTGGCAGCCAAGCAGGGATTTTGTGGATCACAGAGGTGCTGAGGACGAGGACTTAGACATCTAACTCTGGAGTGTAGGTGCCTAAATTGCTTTGTGAATTGCTCCCTTACCGATGTTTGTTCTGCTTAAGAGCAATATCCATTTTTTGAAAAAGGGTCTGAACCAAGCTGAAGAGGATGCATTTTGAATGAGATCTAAAACCAAGCTTCTAGATGTTTGTGGCCATTAAAAAACCCATGGCCTTTTGTTTTTATTTTTACAAGTGCAGGCATATTAGCTCTAGTGTCCTAGGCAATGTCCAATGTGGATAAGTCTGCAAACCTATTCTGCATTTCCCCTGCCACTTCATTGCTGTGTGTATTTACACAATTCCTGCATTTCACCCCACAGGCAGCCACGATTTGTAGTGGGTGAGATGGTTCCTGTGTATGCTAGTTTATCAAGCACTTTGGTATACGTAGGGGATGAAAAGCAGGATCTAATTATTATTCACAGCTTTTTTATTTTCTGGATGACTGAGGAAGCAGCAGGCTACTAACTAACAATTTCTTATTTGAATCTTTATATTCTGCTTACTCTGTGTCAGCCCCTTCTGATATGTGCTTTCTTTTCCTGTCTGCTGTTGCTCGAAATACTGAATAAGCACTAAACACTCTTGCTGGCCCCAGTTCAACAAATCACTTTAACACAGTGTAACTTTAAGGACATCAGTAGTTCAGTTGACTTCAACACCATCAAGAAGATATTCCAGAGGCTAATGGAAGATATGATGAAGATAAAGAAGTTTTCAGAGAATGACTAGTTTCAGAGTAGCAGCCATGTTAGTCTGTATCCGCAAAAAGAACAGGAGTACTTGTGGCACCTTAGAGACTAACAAATTTATGACTGTTTCCTAACTGAATTCTACCAATTTTGCTCTGAACACCTGCCCATATTTCTATTGCAAATGTCCAGTGAGGCCCTTGACCCTTCTTCTCACTCTTGAACTGGCCCTTTGGGCTAGGGGAACCCAAAAGAAGTCATCTTTGATTAACACTGAGTGAAAGGACCTTGGAAAGATTTTAGCTCAGAGGATAGTAGAACAAATTCAGGGTGATGAAATTCCTTCAGTCGTGAGCTCTCTGGTGGCAGGGACCGACTTTTTAAATGTAGTATTTGTTTGTACAGCACCTACGATAGTACAGTGGGACCATGTTAGGTTCTACAGCAATACGATTAATAAATAATATTTGACCATAGGAACTGCTGCTATGCAAATCATCAACACCACTAATATCATTCCAACCAATTGGTTTCATTATGTAATGGTATAAATCAACGCTTGTCAGCTATTAGATCTGATAATCCTTGTGCAGGATTTTAATGATCCCTGGCCAGTCTGTCCTTGGATGGAGGAGTAAACATGTGACAGATGCCTCATATTAAGTAATGTGACTTTGATCTTAGATTTTGTTCCTAGATGAACAATTACATGGCAGTCCCAACCTTCATTTCCATAAAAGAATTTATATCTAATGTGTACGTTAGGTAGGGAAAATTACCAGGTCTTTAGTAGAACCATCTCAGGGTATGAACCCATATATATACATTTCACTCATTTATCCAGTTTTATGGTGAATTGGTCTAAGCCAGAGATTCCAAAGCCAGAAGGGACCACTGGGATTATCTAGTCTGACCTCCTGCATAACACGGCCCATAGAACATTACCAAATTAATTCCTAGAGCACATCTTTTAGAAATACATCCAATCTTGATTTAAAAATGGTCAGTAGTGGAGAATCTACCATGACCCTTGGTAAACTGTTCTAATGGTTAATTATTCTTTCTGTTAAAAAATGTAGGCCTTATTTCCATTCTGAATTTGTCTAGCTTCAGATTCCAGCCATTGGATCTCCTTATATGTTTCTCTGCCTATTATTAAATATTTTTCCCTGTATAGATACTTATAGGCTGTAATCAAGTTACCCCTTAAGCTTCTCTTTGTTAAGATAAATAAACTCAGCCCCTCTAAGTCTATCACTATAAGGCACTCTAAGGCATGTTCTCAAATCCTTTAATCATTCTTGTGGTTCTTCTCTGCACTCTCTCTCTAAATTTATCAGCATCCTTCTTGAATTGTGGGCACCAGAACTGGACACAGTATTCCAGCAGCAGTCACAGCAGTGCCAAATACAGAGGTAAAAGAGCTGTAGCCAAATATTTTAGTTCATTGTTCATTTATTGTGTGATGTTATGATTAACTTTATATATATATTCAAGAAGGATGCTGATAAATTTAGAGAATATATATATTCATTGTATGTTAAATAGAGTTAAGTTGTAGGACTGTAGAAGTATAAGATTGCTGTGTATGTAGAGGGAATAATCATGAATTAGGTAACTAAGTAAGAAGAGTTGAAACGCAAGGCCTACAGGCTGAGGCCTGCAAGATTTGCCCTAATCCAGTGCCCTAAGATTACAGGAAAAGATGTATCAATGAGTAATATTGTGAAAGTTTAAAAGAAATTTTTGGCTTACAAGATACCCAGTAATCACATTTTTCTAACCCATGCCCTAACCGCAGGATGCACGATGTGCAGAAATGCTGAGGTATAGTCAGAATCACATTATAAAAGAGGGTGCCTAGCTTAGGAAAATTGAGCTCCCTACGGGAAATTCCCGTATCCCTGTATTGCTGATCAATCCATGAGAGATCCATCAGACTCTGATATTATTAAGGATGTGAGTATAACTATATCTGTTACTTGTGCTTGGGTAATTGTAACTTTAAATGTAACTTTAATAACGTGTAAAATAGACTAGACCTTGTCCATGTGAATATATGCATGGTCACTACAGAACATCTCTATTCCTACTTGCAATTCCCCTGTTTATGCGTCCCAGGATCACATTTGCTCTTTTGGACACAGCACCCCAGTGGGAGCTCATGTTCAGCAGATTACCAACCGTTTCCTTCAAGTCTTTTTCAGATAAACTGCTTCCCAGGATACAGTCCCCCATCCTCTAAGCATGGCCTAAATTCTGATTTTACCAACAGTTAGTTTAGGAAATATTATAAATATCAGTTTAACTCATGCAAGTTTCACTGAGTAGCAGTGGATGGATGCCTACCTTAGAGATGTTTAGGTACTCATAGCAACATTGCAAAGGCTGGCAGACAGAACTTGGGAGACATTACCTGACCCAATAATGGGACTCTTAAACAAACAGCAGATTTTTTTTACCTGCATAACATGCTAAACATGAATGTTACAACTATTAGTATTGTTGCTGTTATAATTTACCATTTGTATTACAGGGGAACCTAGAAGACACCAGTCAAGGATCAGGATTTCTCTGTGCTTGACAATGTACAAACATGTTAACAGGAAGCTATTCGCCGCTTCCGTGAGCTCCAATCTAAGTTGCAAAATGTGGGATAAAACAGAAAAGCAAAGCCTTTACCTGTTTATCAACGGACTTCACTAGGATATGTCTGCTCCCTAAACATTTCGTCAGGACAGCAATGGAATGTTAAAAAGTCCATTGTTCGCTTGATACAGTGGTTTTATCCACTTCAAAGAGGGTAGATTAAGCTCAGAAGGACAGGGACGGGGCCACGTTTGGTACTTGTACAGTGTCTAGCCCATTGTGAGCACTGTCACAGCTCAGGGCAGTTGCACTTGTATTTCCCCTTAGTGGTTCAGCCAGGACACCCACGCTCAGGCATCTCCCCCTCCCACCCCACCCCCCCAGCCATTGCCTTTCTTGGGCGCAGAGCCTCATCTCTCTCCCTCCTGACCACGATATTTCCAAGCTGTACAGTTCCGTGCCTTCACTGTTATTCCTAACAAAAGGCAGTCTGCCCAAACAGTGTGATTGCCAACAGCTGTAAGTTACCACACAGCACATCCTATGCAAGCCTATTTTATTCTTAAAATAAAAAGCATTACAGAGAAAACATATTATAATAACGAAAGAACCTACACCAATGATAATAAGCTTAGCAGAGATTCCCCCCCACCCCGTCAACTGTCTCCAACATGGGCTTTGGCAGGTAAGTCCTCAAAGGAGTCTCTTTTGTGGCCACAAATTCACAAACGCCTCAGCTCAGAGTTAGCACACTCATGTCAAGTTTAGTCCCTCCTTTATGCAGTTTGGGGGGTCTTTGAACTGGAGTTTTCAGAAACAAGTAATCAGTAAATACTCGGTTTCCTCTCCCTAAGGTGTAGCTTCAAAAGGATGGATTCGAAGTGGCTCATTTGCATTCCCCTCCAGCCTCCAAGTATTTCCTACGAAATCCATTTTACACGTATTGTCCCAAAAAGTCCTCTGAAGTTCCTAATATCTCCCAGAAATTTCATTAATCCTGTCTTCCTGTTCAAGAAGTTCCATACAAGCCCACGATAGCACACAAACATTTGCATTTTCAATACAATGGACCCCAAAGGTATTAAATGTAATTCAGTAAGGTTTAACTTAATTCCATAAAGTTTGCCCAGAATATTGAAGGACGCTGTCACATCTGCCACAAGCACTATCAGAAGCGAATAAATAAAATTCTAATGAATAATTAAAAATCTCCGCCCACAGGAAATGAAATAAGGACTTCCTACTTCACAAGGCAAGGGTTGGCAAATTCAGGGCCTGATTCTCAGCTGGTGTCAGTCAGCATAGAGCCATTCAAGCCAATGAAGCCATGCAACTTTACATCAGTTGAGGATCTAGCTCAGTGGCTCTACTGTGACAGCTATCCCCCATTCCTGCTCTCTTTTAATCCATTCAAAAAGCCAATGCATTATTTTAAAACAAAAGAGTTAATTGAGACAGGGTAGTGTGGGAGTGGGATGAAAGGTGTTCTTCACTCCCTGCTGAATATCCATACTCCTTCAATTCAGGTCACAAAGGCAAACTTAAATAAGGACCATTAAGGTAAAACTATTATCTGGGTTTGGAAACCTCATTGATCTCTGCATTAATTTGTCACAAGGATTCTTGAGCTTTTTGCTGAGAGATGGTGCCCACTCTTTACTACTCCCTTTTTGTGCAGTCAAAGACATTCATGAGAAATAAGGGTTACCAGTGCAATTTCATGCCTAATCAAGCTTACAATCATCAACAATGTCCACTGATGAATTAATAGTTCCAATGAGCCAATCTGTGGACTTAAACCTTTTTTAGTTCTGCAGTTCATTAGCAGCAGTTAGGATATAGCAAAAGGTACATTAGGTATTCTTCATTAAAGCAATCAGTTAACTTCTTGTGGAGGTGGTAAAATTAATTCTGTCAGGATTTTATTCTGCAGCACAGGTGTGGTGGGTTTCATATATAAGCACAAAGTAAAAGTGCTGAGCAGGGCAAAAAGTGCAAGACGAACCTGATCCTGCATTAATATGAACATTACTCAACCAGTGTCATGTTACTCCCTGATGCAGATTGTATTTAATCCAGGTCTTCTTAGACATGTTCATACTCCATCTTCTCTACACCGTGGACTTCTAAGTAAAAAAAATTGGAGGCTTACTGTATTGCTGCTCAGTGCAAAGGACTGAGTGCACTACACTCCCCTTCCCCAAGGGACTGCACACACGCGAAAAGTTAGGCACATTGGTTCATGCACCACTTGTTGGGTAATAACATGAGAGAACTCGGTTCTTATTTAAAATGGTTCTTTATTAAAAAACTATTTTATAGAGCTGCTGCAACTGCCCCTAGCATTCCAGCTATGTGTACACAGACTAATTTCTGCAGCCTTCAGCAAACACTTCCTTCTGCAACCTGTGCTTCTCCCTCCAAGCTCCAAGCAGATCACTACACACATGCTTTGGTACCTCTCTCAATCAAAGCCCTAGCATCGAACTTTACTTCTCCTCCATTAACAATTGTACTGAAGAACAATAACCTGGCATGCCCTGCTGATCACCATGTAATGCAAAGAAGGCAGGGTCAGGAGTGCCCACAGGGACAGTCACAATTCTGTTTCATTCAGCTGCTTCACTGTTATGTGAAATAAGAACTTGCAAGATTGGAAGAGCAAGCATTTCCAATGCTTCCTATAAATTAAAACAGGAGGCTCCTATTCCCTTAAAACCCTTTTCATTAAATCTAATCTTCACTGAATACAAGGTTATACCTCCCCCCTAAACATAGGAACCTGGAAAAAATATTTCTTTCCTCCCTCCTGGAGTAGCCATTAATATCCCTCAATACCCAGGTGCAGACAGGTACCTGGAAACAATGGTAAAACCACCTCCCAACTGAGTGCCTGTTATTGATTCTCCTCTACTACAACAGCAGCTCTTGGAAAAACAATGTAGTTTGATTGGAGTATATATTCGGAGTGCATAGACGCAGAGGACAATTTTCAGACCCGTGTTAAACATGCTCCGACTGTATATTCTTAATACGCATCAAAATAACACTGTGCACACATCCAAAATAATGTCCAGTGTACAAAAACATTTTTTTCTAATGAAAATAAATTTTTTATTAGTGTGAAGTAGAGTTGAGTCAGTGCATTAAGAAGCTACAGAAGCTGATTCTTTGCAGCCATATTAGTACTAGTGATGCTGCAGGTTAAGCTACAATCCAAATGGGGAACTATACTACCCCATGCTAGTAGCTAATATCTTTTGCAGTCTTGACTATCTTGAAGTGGCACCACATTCTCTAGGAGTTACACACAGCGGTGGCTCCAGGCACCAGCGCCCCAAGCGTGTACCTGGGGTGGCAAGCTGCGGGGGGGCACCCTGCTGGTCCCTGCAAGGGCAGCAGTCAGGCAGCCTTCAGCAGCTTGCCTGCGGGAGGTCCACCGGTCTCAGGGATTCAGCAGCAATTCGGCGGCGGGTACGCCGTATCCGCAGGACCAGCGGACCTCTCACAGGCAAGCCGCTGAAGGCTGCCTGACTGCCATGCTTGGGGCGGCAAAATATATAGAGCCGCCCCTGGCTACACACTGCAGGTTCCTGGAGACTTGCGCCATGAGGAAGTATTTCAGTCTTTGGATGTTAGTGCTGTTTTCCAAAGATCTGTTGATCTTTTGAGTTTCTCGTTGTGTCTCTGGTGTGGTGGATGGGAGAGCCTCTGTAGGCAGTGAAGATGCTTCAGTGAATTAACAGAGGATATCATTTAAAAAATGACCCAAGGAAGAAATTAAAAAAATTGCTTTTATTTTGTTTGCTAATGATAAAAATATCACTCAGAGAATCAAGATAGTCACTATCACTAAAGATCCTGAACATTTGTAAAGTCCTGCTTTTCTGGCCGTCATTCAACCACAAAAAGACACGATAACTCTCTTATGAACCACATCAGAAGCTTTTGGCGGATCATAGTTTATCTCCTGGAAACTTGAGGTAAAAGACTATGTAGCAAAGAGTGTGCTGGCAACCGTGTCAGGCTCCTTAAATGTCTTACTATGAAGACTTTTTCTTTATCCATCAAACAAGGTGCTGTGTGCTCTACTGCCAGGATGAACCTTTTAAGCTGAGAAATGAATCATCAGGAAAGCAAACATCTCCATTCTTCCCCTTGGCTAGTAGCACTAGTCAATAGAAGAACTGAGCTTAGTAGCATTCTGCTCTATAGAAGCTAGTTAAAATACTGAATCTTTACTTTTTCTGCAAAAAGGCCACTCCATCCCACATGTAGTCAGAACCTACAAAACATCATGGAAGCTGCCTTCCTCTTTAAGGAACAGACTGTGCCATCTTTGCTCACATGAGTGGTACCTTACTCCTCTAATAATCCCATTGAATTCAAAGGGGCTACATGCAGAGTAAACTACTATTCAGCCTAAATAGGGGAGGCGCAGTCTGGCCTCAAAGTATCAGCCGCAAGGACCAAACTTAGGATATCTTGGAGGATATTATATATCTGTATTTGTATAAAGGGAACAACATATGGACATACTTCTACCAGGATGTAGATGCTCTCCTTTGTAAAAATTTGTGGCCTGTTTTTTTCTTTTCTTTTTTTCTTTTTGTCCTTGAGGACTCCCCATTTCTTCTTGAATTTTAAAAAATGATTATTGGTAGGTTCAGTAGGTTTATTAATAAATTCCCTTAAAATTTGTTGAATGCATTTTTGCCAGGACCTATTGGTTTGTACATATTCAGTTTTGCCTCAGCTATCCCTTTACCTGCTTTTAGCTACTGACTATTATTGAGGTTTTCACTATTTCCTAGGGGCATAGAAAGTAACGAATGTTTACTTAGACTATCATGAAAACTGTATTTTTATTAGTTTGTGAGAAATAAGTATAACTCACTGATGTCTCCCCCAGGACCGGCACTAGGGGTTTTAGCGCCCTAGGCGCACGGCAATTTCGCCGCCCTGCGCCGTGGTCCCGCAGCTCCGGTGGAGCTGCCGCAGTCGTGCCTGCGGAGGGTCCACTGGTCCACGGCTCTGGTGGAGCTGCCGCAGTGGTGCCTGCGGTAGGTCCACCGGAGCCGTGGGAGCAGCCGACCGTCCGCAGGCATGACTGCGGCAGCTCCACAGGAGCCGCCTGCCGCCCCCTCCAGCAAAAAGCCGCCAACCAATAATCCTGGCGCCCTAGGCGATTGCCTAGGCCGCCTAAATGGAAGCGCCGGCCCTGGTCCCCCCACTGTGCCAATCCATGGAAGATATAAATTGTTATGGCTCCCAGCCATCGTTGTCACATAAACACATTTTCCTTTGTCTCTCTTTATGTTCTGTGTTTGTGTCATTTAGGCTGTCAGTTCTTCAGAGCAATGACTGTGTCTTCTTTAAATCTCTGTAAAGACAATCCCTTTCCACCATATTTGAGTACCCAGTGTGCCATATTCTTCTTCATCCCCGTTTTCAAAAAGTTTCAATTATACACCATTGAGCAGGAGTAGATTAAGAATGTAATTCTGATTAAGGAGTCATAGGAACGACCCGGTAACTGCAGTAAGCAGTGGTACTCTGCCACTGAAAAAAGAACAAATTCCAAAAGCTCAGAAATTGTGTTGCTGATTCCACCTTCATGATCCAGTGCATCGTGGCAACTTCAAACATCCCATCTCTTGGCCTTCTTTCCCAAAGACATTTCTCCTGGTTCCTCTCTCCGGCCCACCTCCAAAACACAGGAGCACAATGAAAAAGGGAACCCCACTGCTGTGAGGGTCTGTCCCTGAATTCTAAGCAGGACTGATGAGGCCATGGCACAGGGACCCTGAGAGCAAGGGGCTGCTGCAACCCCTTGTAATACTGTTTTAACATAGTAGTTCACATCAGACATTACATTGTAACATTTAGGGTATCCCTAAATCTTGGTGCCAGAGACCACTATTTCCACAGGGACAAATCCTGCCTCAGCATACACAGCTGTGGAGGAAGGGCTACTGGTAGTGGAGACGGTCTGATTCCATGGGGTTCTAGGGGGAGCAAGATTTGCGGGAGCCACACATGTGGTCTATCTTCCTAGAACTGTGCAAGGGGCAGGACAAGAGAATGGAGGGCCAGGATTCACTGCCATATTAATCGCCATTGCCCTGCTACTCACGCCAGTCACTGGCATGAGGACTTGGCCTTTACTGTGACCCCATAGTATTTTGTCTGTTTATTTAAGCAATTTGGATGTGTCTTTCTCTTGGAGACAAAGAGCATTTTATAGTTCCCTGCTCATAATGCCAATACAGAACAGTACATAATGTGGATCTTCAAATGTTTTGTGTGTAACTCAAGCTGTGTTTGCTGTTTGGAAAGAAAGAAAGAATGAAAGCATTTATTAGGGATGACTATTATGACCCTGAGCTCTGTATACTAGTGCTGATGAAGATCCATTTTGAAAATTATTCTAAAATGTTATGTCTTATGAAAACTGTTCCTTGAGGAGCTGTGCATTTTTATTTAAACAATTATTCATGGGGGTGTATGGGAGGGAACCATTATTGCAGCAACAAAGAAATGGAATTTCTGCACATTCTGGCTCAGTTTATATGCCAACCACAGTGAAAATCAGAGTGATTAAGTAGCAATGAGAGAAACCTCAGAAAGTTCAGAGGTTCCTGTCCAATGAGCATGCAAATGTTTAAATGCTTTTCTGAAAGTTATTGGAACTATCTATCTGAATCTCCAGAGCGGCATAAAGCTGAACTATAAAGCCAGTGTTGCCAACTCTCATGATTTTATCATGAGTTGTGTGATGGTCAGCTGCGTTTTAAAGCTCTAGATCCCAGTTACATTGTGATTATGCAAAAAAACTCCGCTATCATTTTTAAAAGTAACTTTCGAGTCTTCTTGGTTGCAGAGAAAAGGTTGAAAATGTCCCATTTTAAAGGCTCAAAAACCGGGAAGATAAATAAAAATACCCCAAATTCATCATTATAAATAAATATTGATTTTTAAGCCAGTTTCAGGATTTTGGGGGAGCCTGACTCATGATTTGTGAATATTTATGTTTGGCATTACTATAGACCTCACTTCATAAAAATAAACCTCTCTCATGAGAACTCCTGTTCTTCCTGATTCTGGGACAAATGCTGTCCATTTACCTCCACTCCCTCTCCTATACAAAGCTCAAGTAAATTGTGATTTACAAGTAAATTGTCTTTGTAGTAGGGCTCTTATAAGGGTTTTCAGGGGAGAGAATCCTTGCCCTCACCCTAATGGATAGGATTGAAGGTCAGTGCATAGCCATTTGGAGGCTGTTCCTGTTGGCCCCTGAGATTAGCAGAGGCTGGAGCCCTGTGTACAAATTCCATGGCAAGGGGTGTCTGCATAGTCAGATTTATGGCAGTTCTGCTTCCCCACTTCAAACTCACTCTCTATACCCCATCCTTGCTACCACAAAAAGAGATATAGAATCGCTCTCTGTGGTCTCCCAGCAGCATGGGACTGCGGTTCCGTGAAGCATCTAAGCCTGCGGAGGTAGGGACAGCATACTGTGAGAACAGCCTTCCTTGTGGTATTCCAGGACTTTCTGTCCTGTCTTAAACAGAAGTGGCGTGGGCAGTTTGACTAGGTGAACATTCAAAGTGATTCCTATTTTATCAGAACCGTGTCACCCAGCTTACTACTTAAATTCCTAATTCCAGCATAGTATCTGTTAGCAAGGATCCTTAGAACTCCATACAGCTATAATGTGGCATAAGGAGCTAGAAGATCCCACTTCAGGATCAGGGCCTTGATCTATGTTTATACTGTAAATAAAGCCACATAATGTGCACTGAGTATTGTAAGTTGCATGAGAAAATGTTAAAATACCATGAGAAGAACATCTGTTTTTGTGATATTTTCAGCAAGATTTCTTGATCTTACTGGCCTTACTCAGGAAACATTTCCATTGAACCCAATACTAGTTTTGCCTGAGAAAGGACTACAGGATCAGAGTCTAGTTTTGCAGACCTGAGAGATTTGGATGGTTCAGATAACCATCCAGACTTTTGGATACATACCTGACCTTCACTTTTACACTCTCACTCATCACAGGATGTATAGCTGCCTCAGCACAGCTGCCTTTCAGATAAGGTATCAGTCCTATAAGACTCTTAACAGTGATGTCTGCTCCTAAACCTCTTCAGAGCAATCTTGTTAATTCCCAGGCTACTTTGCAGCAGAGGCACTACATGCACATAAAATGCCTTGCAGTGGGCTACACACACACGTACCTACACACACTAGTTTTCAACCCCACATTAAAAAAAAACTGTACAGCTTCAATAGAATCTATTTAACCAAAATCCAGGTGCTAAAAACTCATTTGCCACGCCCCAAACCTGAACTTTGGATGTCTTTCCCAATGAATACATTCCAATGAGAAAGGAGGAGAAAATCTATTAAAATAAACTAGTGCATCAAGAGGAAAATATTCACCCAATTAACATCTGTATTTTCTGGGTATCTAGCAGGCATATATAGTATAAAGAAGCAGAATTCTTGAAGTACCTGTAATATTATATATAGATATAAAGATTTTTTTCTCTTGTCTGAGATTGCAGCAATGTGGTATTAAAAAAATAAGAAGTACAAGACAGAGAAATACTTGAGCAATTGCTCAGCATTCTATTAAAAGGTGATTTTATTTTTCAAAAGTCACTGATTTCTAAATTTTTATTAACATCTATGGCACCTCTTAATACAGAAACCTGCAGCAGTTAGCTGTGACGGAGACTTCAGAAGAAATGTATCCCTTCTTGAAATTCTGCCTTATTGCCATGAATAGCGGCTATGTGCCTGATTCATTAAAACACTTATTGTAAATGCAGGCAAGTAACAAAAAATGTATCTTTCCTAATCATTTCCAATTTCCAAAGCAAACACAAATAGCTTAATCACTTGGAGCCTGAGAAATAGGTAGGGGTAAATCTGGTAATTAGATTGAGGCTGAAAATCTGTCTCTGAAATGGTGCACTTTTGCCATCCAGCACAGTACATTTCCCCTTCTAATTTCAACCGTAACTAGGAAGCACAGAAGTACACACACGCACACATAAGGATCTAACGCTGGATTATCATAACTGGCTGCATTTTACCACCCCACCTGCCAAAAGTGGCCCTAAACCTGGCAGATCTATCCTCCAAAGATCACCCCTGGGTAGGGGATCATCAATTGGCATAAAGCCACTCTAGTATCTCCCATGCCAAACCCCTCCAGACTGCTGATACAAGGATGTGACTGGATGAAGGAGGAGTGACCAGGGATCTCCTCTTCCCTAAGGATTCCCAGCTACTGTAACAGCTCCTCAGGCTGCTCTGACCTTCACTAGTCCAGCCCAATGCAAAACAGCCCCAGCATCAAGGAAGATCAAAGGACAGCTTTGCTTACCCACCATCCCCTCTTCATCTACATCAGACGATCCTCAGCAGCTGGTGGGGCTCTAGCCTGATACCTTTAGTTTTTGTTTGGTCTGAGTTTTCAACTAAGGCTCCAGCAGATTCTTACTTTATACAAATGAAGTCACCCTCCTCTAGTTAGAGCAGGACAATAAACTACAATACATGTTTATTTGGCTTGGGTTGTGGATGTCCTACTTATAAACTAACAGCATCTGTTTGTATATAGGATCTATTGTTCTTGGAATACCATCTGTTCAATCCGTAGATGTGATTATATGACCCCCTTGATTGTAGTGATGGCAGGAGGCCTGTTTTCATTTTTGTACTGATGTCAGATAAACTTGTCAGTTAACACACTCTGAGGTCAGCAGTTTATCTGTGAGCCAGTATCTTCATTTTACTTGTCTGGAGCATATTTTGGTTGTCCTTGGCTACTGGACAATTGCATTTCCCCCAACCTCATTGGAAGTAACATGCTATTCTTGAGTTAGAGGGTCAATAGGATTACTTGCAGAGTAAACAAAGTGAGTAAACAAGGCATAATCTAGCACTAAAATGGGATGAAGTCCACAGGGAGGTGCTAGTGACACAGGAAACTAGATTTTCATCTCAGTTACTCCAGATTTACTGCAGTGTATCTTTAATGCCTTTTGTCACTGGAGTTATTCCAGATTTACAGGACTGTAACTGAGATCAGAATCTAGCCCAGAGACTTCATTGTCAATTGCCTGTTCTCCCTGAAACTATAAACATTAGTTTGAGCGCTTCTCTCTTATATTATATCGTGCAGATACAGTGAATGATAGAACAAAAATATAAGACAAACTAAATACTTCTGTGTAAATGTATACATTTATTAGCATTTCTCAGTGTATTATGGATTTGTACAACAGTTTTGGAGAAAGGATGCTTCTTTTTAGGAAGTAGGATACCTAATTCATATATCATTTGTATTTTGGACTACTGCAGTGCACCAAGATGTTCCTCAAAGCCACAGCTACTCAATCCTCATTACTGTACATTCTGGGGTTTGATTATTCTGTCATCTATGTATGTGCAGTGACCACTGATTTCAACTGTTAGGATAGAGAGGCACTTTGTGTCTAGAAAGATTATCTAGTTTATAATATATGTGAGTGTATAGATGGAGGGAGAAAAACACACACACACACACAGAGTACATTTAAAACTGTGTATATATGAAATCACCTTCAGATCAGGGAAGAGCACATGTGTTTTAAGCCTCCAGAGTCTGAACAAAGCCCAGGCACTGACCCAGTCTGGGGATCTCTAGGCACACTCTCAAAAGTGCTGACACTCTATCTAGCAATCCTGTCCTGAGAGCTTAGACCTTGCTGCTCCTTTGCCCAGATTCTGGAACCTGTGCTGACTCCTCAGAGCCCCCCTGGCTTAAACACATCCTTTTGTATAACTCTACCCACAGGTTATCTGGTTTACCAATTCAAGGGGCCATGTGGTATGTGTAGGATATAACAGAGAGACACTTTGCAAGAAATTCTAACACATTATTCCCTTTGTTTAATCACCTGAGAAATATACAGATCTATGCAAAATAATAAATCCTACATGCATTTCCCTACATGTAGACAGTGTTCTCAGAAAAGAGCAAGCTGGTTTCCGGAAAGGGCGTGGATGCACAGACCAGATCTTCACTTTACGAAACATAATAGAACAATGTTTAGAATGGCAATGGCAACTCTACATAAACTTCATGAACTTTGAGAAAGCTTTTGACAGCATTCACAGGACCAGCCTATGGCACATTTTGTGGGCATATGGAATCTCTCTCTGCATAATCAACATCAAAAGCTTCTATTCCAACTTGACATGCAGCGTTGACCACAGACAGCTCAGTTTTGAAGTCAAAACAGGAGTATGTCAGGAGTGTGTCATATCTGCAATCCTCTTTGACATTGCCATTGACTGGGTAATGCAGTGTACAACAGAACACATGCCAAGAGGCATTAGATGGACACACTTCTCATCCCTTGAAGACCTGGACTTTGCAGATAATGTCGCTCTCCTATCACATGCCCAACACCATATGCAAGAAAAAAAAAACCTGACTCAACACATTCAGCCAACAAATTGGACTGAAAAACAGCCACAATAAGACAGATATTATGACTTTTAATATTGCCTCACCATCACCAGTATGGATGGAGGATCATGTTCTCACCAATGTAAAAACATTCACATACTTGGCTAGGACCATCAGCCAGGACGGTGGAACAAGGCAGGCATTCTGGAACAGAATCACTAAAGCCAGGACCACCTTCAGGAGCTTAAATACAGTCTGGAAATGATCAAAATACAACACCAAAACCAAACTCAAGATTTATCAAAGCTGCATACTTTCACACTACTTTAGAGTGCTGAATGCTGGGGAATGAGAAAGTATGACATGTCCAAACAACCTGCCTCAGCAAAATCCCAGAACAACCTCAAACCAAGACTTATTTGCACAGTGCAGCCAAGAAAATATGAGCACCATCATTGCCAGCAGGCACCGAAGATGGATTGGCCATGTGGTTTGGACAGAAACTGATTCCAACACCAGAGTGGCAATAAGATGGACACCTGAAGGCAAGTGAAAATGAAGCTGCCTGAAAACAACATGTCGAGGAGCTGTGGAAGCTGAGCTGATAAATCGGGGCACAGCTGGGGAACCATTGAAAGACTTGCCAGAAACAGACGGGAGTGGAAGACCTTCGTCACTGTCCTAAATACCAGAGGCATGATGGGTACTAACTAAGCTAACTAATTAGCATTTCCCTGCCTCAGTTTCTTCACCACTCCACAGCATTCTTTGGGCTTGCATTGGTATGCTCTGTGGGATCCAGGATACTTCCAGCACAACTGCATCACTTCTCTTTGAAACATGGACATGGAATCTCTCCTTCCAAAACTCTTTGTGTGTATCTCCATGCATCTTCCAATGTGAGTCCTTTTATAACTTTTTACTTTGGACACCTGACACTTTATCTTGCCTGGTTACTTTCTGCCTCTCTCCACTTCCCCGCCCCTCCCTTCAGCCAGGAGGAGAAGTATCTTCTCTCAGTTCAAGCAAACCCATTGGCTCCTGGCCTCTACCTTGAATCAGTAGTCACTGAGTTATAATGACCAGCCCTTGTCCCTAGTCTGGCAGAGACAGGACATAGCCTGCTTATGGTGAATATACATATAGAGAGGTATTCAAAATAAAGCAATTTTCATAGTAACAGCTCCTTAATATCAACCAGAATTCATAAATGGTACATAAGCTCCCCAGATCACTACAATAATTAATTGGATCCAGACTGGATTAATTGGATACAGAAAATTGAAATTTTTGTTTTAAAAAATTATTCCTTAGGAAGGTAGATGGGAGAGAAGGGAAAGGGTATTGCTAGGATAGTTCTGCTGGAAGGATATAGAGTAAATGGGATTATTTCTAATCAGATTACTCACTAAGGGATCAGAATATGAACTACACACCCCAGAGAGACGAAAGGTCTCTGGAGACACAAACATGAGCTAGAGAAGAATGTTTACTAAGGTGAAACCAAACTTGCTTCCATAACAACGTTGCAGTTGGCATAAAAACATTCAGGCAAGGCAGGATAGTGATAGCTAAACATTGTGAGAAAGGTACATGGAAAAGCCCATACCTCTGACTGCGAGTATTTAAAGACAAAGATATTAACCATAAAAGAAAGCTAGAAGTACGGTATCTGCCTTTATCTTTAGTGCTTTCATGTAATCCAGTTTATTTACTCTTTTCTGCAGGGACAGACAGCTGCCTCCATTAGAGAAATGTATTCCCAGGAATCATTTTCTAACTGGAGACTAACTTCATACAGACCTTTGCAAACCTGTTCCTTTGTATTTTAGGGAAAATTCTCCTTTTAGAACAGGATGGATGATTTAATGCTGCCTGTCTTGTAACCTCTACAAGCACAAGAACTAGTTTTTTGGGTAAAAGAGCCCCAGTTAAGTGTAATCTCTCACATTCAGGGGGGTTCCCAGGGTTCTGAGAACAGAACTTACGTATTAAACCACACACAAGGTCATTTATTGTAACAAACTCCTGTTTACATCCATGCTATACATTCTACTTTAATAAGGTATTTTAGACAATAAGAGTAAAAAGTACAATCAACATGATGATTTGTAACAGAGAGGCTCCAGCTGAGATTAGGGTACCATTGTACTAAGCACTCTATTAACTTGTGGTTAGAAGCAGGGTAAAGAGGGAAAAGTCACAGTGGCCAGGTCTACACGACGCGCGAAAATCGATTTTAGATACGCAATTTCAGCTACGAGAATAGCGTAGCTGAAATCGATTATCTAAAATTGATCTACTCACCCATCTTCACTGCACAGGATCAATGTGCGCGGCTCGCCATGTCAATTCCGGAACTCCGTTGGTTTTGGTGGAGTTCCGGAATCGATGTAAGCGCGCTCAGGGATCGATATATCGCGTCTAGATGAGACACGATATATCGATCCCCGAGCAATCGATTGTAACGCGCCGATACGGCGCGTCGTATAGACATGGCCAGAGAAATGAAATGATTGTCCAAGTGGCAGAGTGAGGAATAGAGCTCAGATCTTTAGACACCCAGTACAGTCTCTTATCCACACTGGCTCTCGCATTAACAGTTTTTGATTTAGTTTTATGGGCAGAGAATTCTACCTATAAGAAACAATATACGTAGCCCTTTCCTCCAGAAATACAGCCAGCTGCTATAGCCAGTCAAACCAGTCCTACTGCTTTCCCAAAGGCTAGATTTATGACTCTTTGTTTACAATTGCAAGCAGAAGTGAACTTGCGTTGCCATGGCAGTTTTCATCTAATCCTCCTTACATATGCATGGGATTTCATTAGGGACATTAAGGGTTTTCTGTCATAATACAGAGTGTGAGTGCTGAAATAATATTTAAGAATAATTTGAAAATCATAGTATACAAACTGAGATTGTCCCATTTCTTGCATGCTGCACAAAGCAGAAGTAACTGTGTACAATGCTTTCTTTTAGGGACAAACAGGTACAAGTCAACCTGCAAAACCCTGTGCTGCTATGCCTCTCATTTCCAAGGCAGCAGGGCATTGTTGCACACCAACTGCATGCTTTGGTCATGCAGAAATGCCAAAGGGGCATAGCCCCACTGAAAGAGCCAATGCCAGACCACATAGCCACACTGAAATGGCACATGGCCAGACCACATTCCTTTGTGCTCAAAAGGCCCAAGAAAACTGCCTCCTCCTGATGTACGTTATGTTTCGTTCTGGGCATGGCACTGTGGCTATAGGTTAAACAGCACCAAAGAGAGACAAACAGAATTTCACATTTTACAGCAATGTTCTGGGCCTTACCCTCTGTTTCCCTGGTGCTGTGGATTGAATTTACGGTAATTATTTTGATCTGCACCCCAATCCCTGCACCCCTAACCGTGCACTGTGCTTTCTTCACCCCAACACCTGCCCCCTCCTGTGCCCCACCCCTGCTCCCTTCCTGCACCCCAACCTTGCACTGTGTCCCCTTTGCCCCCAACCCCTGAACCCTCCACCCCTAACCCCCCTCCCCAGGAGGCTGTGAGGGAGAGAGCAAAGAGCAACCTTAGGGCTCCTTGCATCCAGGTCACTTTTCTCACTTGGGCTGCGTAAGGGAATGGCAGAGAGCAGCAGCTCCTGATGCTCCCCTCACAGCACAGCACAGGTGGGGAAAATGACCTGGATGCATGGAGCACTTCATGTTGCTCCTTGCTCCCGCCCCCCATATCCCCGCAGCTCCCTAGGTGGGTCTGGAGGAACATTGATGGGGATGTGAGCAGTATCCGTGTGTCACTGGTTCACTACCACCCCCATGTTCCTCTGCCAGGGGGAAGCAAGGAGAAATCTGGGCACCTGCCCACATGATGCTCCCTAGGGAGCAGTTTCTGACACTACACACGCAGTGTGGACTTCTGCATTGCCACACAACACCCCCTGGACTACAGGATATCCTGGGCGGCTACCCAGGTAGCCCACCTCTAAAGCCAGCCCTGACAGTATTCCCACAGCGGTCGCACCAATACAGAGGTAAAATAAGCTCTCTGTTCCAGTTAGGGTGACCAGATGTCCTGATTTTATAAGGATAGTCCCAATATTTTGGATTTTATCTTATATAGTCACCTATTACTTCCCACCCCATCCCAATTTTTCACACTTGCTGTCTGGTCACTCTAGTTCCAGCTCGAGAGTCCCCTGTTTATGCATCCCAGGATCACATTAGCATGATGCAGAAAGTTACTATGCAACAGTGCAAATGTCAACACAATTAACTTTTTTTTAATTTTTTTCAAATTAAGGCATAAATCCTTTTTCTGCCCTGCATCTGCATTACAGTGTATTTCAAAAACAAACTAACAAAACAAAAACAGATGCTGAATCATAAGACAATAAAACCAAAGGTCCATCAAGCCCAGTATCCTGTCTTCCAACAGTGGCCAATGCCAGGTGCCCCAGAGGGAGTGAACAAAACAGGTAATCATCAAGTGATTCATCCCCTGTCGCTCACTCCCAGCTTCTGGCAAACAGAGGTTAGGGACACCATCCCTGCCCATCCTGGCTAATAGCCATCGATGGACCTATCCTCCAAACTTATCTAATTCCTTTTTGAGCCCTGTTATAGTCTTGGCCTTCACAACATCCTCTGGCAAGGAGTTCCACAGGTTGACCGTGCATTGTGTGAAAAAATATTTCCTACTGTATGTTTTAAACCTGCTGCCTATTAATTTCATTTGATGACCCCTAGTTCATGTGTTATGAGGAGTAAATAACAGTTCCTTATTTACTTTCTCCACACCAGTCATGATTTTATAGACCTCTATCATATCCTGTCTTAGTCTTTTTTCCAAGCTGAAAAGTCCAGTCTTATTAATCTCTTCTCACATGGAAGCCATTCATACCCTTAATCATTTTTGTTGTCTTTTTCTGAACCTTTTCCAATTCCAATATATGGGGCAACCACACCTGCATGCAGTATTCAAGATGTGGGCATACCATGGATTTATAGAGACGCAATATGATATTTTCTGTCTTATTATCTATCCTGTTTTTAATGATGCCCAACATTATCTATCCTGTTTTTAATGATGCCCAAAGTTTGCTTTTTTGACTGCTGCTGCACATTGAGTGGACTTTTTCAGAGAACTTTCCACAATGACTCCAAGATCTCTTTCTTGAGTGGTAGGTATAGTTGGGATTATTTTTTCCAATGTCCATTACATTGCATTTATCAACACTGAGTTTCATCTGCCATTTTGTTGCCCAGTCACTCCGTTTTGTGAGATCCTTTTGTAGCTGTTTGCTGTCTGCCTGGGACTTAACTGTCTTGAGTAGTTTTGTATCATCTGCAGATTTTGCCACTTTGCTGTTTACCCCTTTTTCCAGATTATTTATGAATATGCTGAATAGGACTGGTCCCACTACAGAGCCCTAGGGAACACCCTATTTACCCCTCTCCATTCTGAAAACTGATCATTTATCCCTACACTTTGTTTCCTATCTTTTAACCAGTTACCAATGCATGAGGGGCCTTTCTCTCTTATACTATGAGATAATCCACGTTTTTCTGGTGCTTTTGCACTGGAATCTTGATTTTTTTGTTTCTGTTATGAGATTCAGAGTAGCCGTATTGGTTTTCCCTTTAGACAGTGGAATTTGGAGGATCAGAGCCAAAATCTGGATATGAGTAGGTTTCCCAGTACTGGATCCAGATTTCTGTGATGGTGTAGGGGGACATGTCAGGGACTATTTTTTAAAAAGACTAGACAATTTTGATAGGCCATTCAAATCACAAAGTTTTTTTAGAGCAGGGGGAAGGAAGGGGGAAGGTGTGGGAAGGAAAGAGTGAGCAGGATCCAGGCAGAGCCATCTTTATCCCCAAACTGTAGATTATTAGCAGCGGGATCCCAGTTACTATCAGCATGGGCAGCGAGTTCTATGCTCCTGTGGTGCCCGGGCTCCAAGAATATTCCTGGTGCCCAGGCACCACAGGCCCGGCTCCAGAACTGGTCTCTCCTTCGGCCCCACCTTCCGCCCCAGGGACCCCCATGCCCACCGGGCCATTTAAAACAGCCTGGGGCCCCCACTCATCACCGGCAACACAGCGGAGCTGAGCAGTTTCCTGCCTGCTCGTTCCACATAGCTGCCGGCGCCTCCCTGTGGCCCCTGGGTGGAGTGGGTCTGTGTGTCCCCGTCCCAAGTGCTCCTGCGGCCAATGGGAAGCTGTAGGGGCAGTGCCTGGGGGTAGCAGCACACAGAGGCCCCCTGGTCCAAACTCCCTCCCAGAGCCTGCACCTCTCACCCCTTCCGGCACCCCCATCCCTTGCCCCAACCCAGAGCCTACACTCAAACTCCATCCCAGAGCCTACACCCCTCAACCCCAATCCCAGCCCAGACCCTGCACCCAGTACCCAAACTCCATCCCAGAGCCAGCACCCCAGACCCAATCTCTCACTGATCCTGCACCCAAATCCCCTGCCCCAGCCCAGGAGCCTGCACCCCAGACCTCCTTCCCCCACCCAAACTCCCTCCCAGAGCCTTAGGCGCAGGGGCAGAGTTTGACCGGGGTGGGCTCTGGGCACCACCAAAATTTCTACAAACCCGCCACCCCTGCCTATCAGGGAAAAGAATCAAAGTATCTGTCTCTCTTAGTCTAAGTCAGGGGTGGCCAAACTGCAGCTTGTGAGCCACATGTGGCTCTTGCACAGTTTAAGTGTGCCTCACAGAACACCTCCCCTTAACAAATTAGGGGGGAGAGCAGAAGCTTGGGGCTTCTACCCTATGGCAGGAATATGGGCTTCTGCCAGGTACAACTGGTACCTGCTATGGGGGGGCACAATTTAAAGGTTTGCTGACCCCCCAAAAAACTTGCATCACACCCCCTAGGCATGGCCCCCTTACCCTCAGCAGCCCCTCCCTCCGGCTCCCAGGTGTTAGCACTGCATGGAGAGGCAGTGGAGAGCTGCAGGGAGGAGCTGCTGCATTTGCTCCCTGGGGAGAGGCGGCAGCAAAAGCAGGGGCTCTCCCTGCAGCTCTCAGCTGGTTGCCACTGCCTCTCCCCATGGCCGCAGCTCCCAGCTTCCCAGCTCCAGCAGCTGCCGTGCGGGGAGGGGGCTCGGGGGCACCATGTAACCAAGCAGGGCTGGTAACCCTGGCACAAATCTGGGGCGGGGGCACGTGAACCCTGAGCCCTGGCAGGTGCCTCCGGCTCTGGACCTTCTGAAGATTGTCACATGCGGTGGGGAGGGTCCGTGCCCGCTCTAGGTGCATAGGTTGGGCAGTGCCTGGGGCTCACCCGAGGAGCTGCTCAGCTTCCCGGCACTGCTGCTCTGAGGGCAGGAAGGGCACTGGCCAGGCTGTCCTGGGTGCGCGCGCCCCCGGCACATGCAGGAAGGGACTTTTCATCCCCAGCCGACCTGGTCCGCGCCCCGCAAGGAGAGAAGCCCGCAGGGAGGAAGAGGAAACGAGGCCGTCCGCCGGGGTAGCGCTTCAGAGGGCGGGGGAGGCTCGCCCCGCTTTTCCCAGGACCTGATTGACACGCAGAGCTGTGCGCTGCCCCCCCCCGCCCCGCCAGCGGGCGGAACTCCGCGGCGCCCAGCTCCCCGGGAGCCGTGATTGGCGGGGCGGCGGGCGGAGCCTGGGGCGCCGCTGTCAGACGCGGCCGGGCAGCCAGGGAGACGCGAGCGCAGCTGCTCCGGGAGCCCCAGCAGCGCCGAGCCCGAGAGCGGGAGCCGAGGCAGCACCATGAGCCAGAAATGCGACGTGCTCGTGGTCGGGGCCGGCATCTCAGGTCAGTGCAGCCCCGCTCCGGGCGTGTCCTGGCTGGGGGTCGCTGCCTTTGTAACTCCTCATTACAGAGGCTGGGGCTGGTATTTCCACCCGCCGCCTCTGTTCCACGCACTGGGATGGCGGGGCGGGGAACGGGGTGTGTGCCTGGTGGTTGCCTTTGTTTAGCACCCGAGAAAGTGCAAGTCCGGCGCAGAATCATAGGCCCCTTGACCCTGATTCAGACCTGGCCCAGCGGAGGAGCAAAGGTGCAGCTGCACTGTGGGTGGGCTTGAGTTTTGTATGCCAACTGAAATAGGCGGCGGGTGAAAGCCTTGCCCCATTGCAGTTCGGTGGGTCGGGTAGCAAGGAAACTGTATCTGCCTCTATCCTGCTGCAACTTGCATGCTGTCTCACTTTAGCTATAACGGTTGCAGTGTCCGGAGTTATGTTTTCCCGACCGAACTGTATTGATATTGATCTATACCACAGGTGTTTGTTCTTGCAATAATCAGCCCAGGTTAGGTTTCCCTTTACTTAACTGATCTTATAAGGAGCGTAGGGTAAAGCACCCTTGTAACCTATTTTTGAATATGTATCTCAGATAATAGGTTGTCTGAGCAGGATGCTTTCTACATTTTCTTTTCACTTTACAGTCTCAACTGTTCTCCTCTCAGCAGTAATAATCCTGTTGTCCCCTTTCATCGGAAGCGGAACAGTCTCTATTGGCACTATCACGCTGCTGTCTGGAAGATTGCCACAGTGCGTGTGGAAATCTTTGATACTGGTTTGAGAAAAGAGGTTATTTTCAGTGCAGCAACTCAATGAGCCAATGATCAAATGTCCCAACAGGCTGACCGCAGCCGTCGGCTGATTTTAAGCGGGGAATCTTTTTCATAGACTTGTAAAGTTACAGCAGTGTCAATATTAGTAAACAATGTAGCACCTTAGTTAGGTACAATGTATTGAAACAAAGTGTAAACCCCACTCTACAATGAAATTGAATGGGGCCAGGAGATAAAAGTTTTGGCTTCCTTTTCATGTTTTTGAAACAAACTAGAATCGTGGGCATGGGGAGAGTTTGTCTTTCGCATCTGAGAAGTTAGAAGAGAAGTAGAAGATACCCTTACTGTCCTTTCAGATGTTTCTTAATGCATATCTCACTCTTGCACTTTGTTACACCGTTTTCTTACTGACAAGACAGGAGTATGTGTGAACTAGATGGTTCTTGTTTAATGTTATTGTTTTCACATGTGTAGGCCAAGGTTTAGGATGGGGTTCAATTCAATCTATCATTCAACCATGACACAAACACTATTTTTAAATGGTTGTGGCACAGATGTAGTTTATATTTTCTTGATTAACACTGATCTTTCCAAATTATAGTGTGACAATTTAAACAGGGGTTTTTTCTTTGAGAAAAGATGTCCTTGCCAGAAGCCTGGGTCCCTCAGAAGTTCTGGGCTTTTCACATTTCACCTGCTACAATATTCTGAACACCTATTTTTATATGATAAAGCAAATTCTTGCTCCATGTACCTGTGCATGACTCCCATTTACTTCAGTGAGAGCTGCACAGGAATGCCAGCGATCATAATTAAACAGTGTTTTAGAATGTTTGGGTTTGCTTTGTATAAATCCTTTAAGCCTGACTAATATGCCTAATACAGTACCTCGAGTTTTCAGATATCTGTTAAGAAAATATTTGAGAATTCTGGAAATTATGTGAAGGGGTGACAGCAGTATTAGTACAAATACAGTAACAATTTCAACCAGAATTGAGAAAAGTTTATGAAAATTAAATTTTGTTTGTAGTAGAATAATCCTGCTTCCTTCAAGTACCCCAGATATGGTGTATTAATACCCAGATACAGGAGTATTCAGTTATTGTTATATGAAATTACACACAGAGTCCTCCAATAGGGAGAAAAGTGTTTGCATATTTCTTAAACAAAAATACTTTTTGCAAAAAAAACAAGGGCTGACCTACGCAATGTCTGATTGTTGTTCTGGTAACATGGGCCATTCAAGTATCATTCTCAAGGGTTAGCTCATCTCCAGAATCCTTTGATGGAACTAAAAACCTTTATTATGTACAGTTGGAGGTATGACATTCTTAAGTTGATATAGTTCTAAGCACTAGTTCCCTATAGGAAATGAGTCTCAACTTGTACGTGGTTGTTCTGATTTCTCCATTTATAGAGATGTTTTGAAATGTGTGGTAAACGTTAAAATTACAACGAATAATTAAAAACTACAACAAGCCACCATAAATTGCTTCAAGATCCTTAGTCATAGGATTCAAGCCTGACAGAACCAATCAGGAAACATCAAGATGTTAACAGTCTCTGAAAACATGTCAGCAAAATGAAAAATGATGAATAAACATAAGACTATGACGCTCTGTGGGTACAAGAACACTTGCATTGACCATGAAAACTCTTCTTCAGGCAGTGCCAATTTCATAAGAATTGGTGTTTACTTTCTCATTGACTTTCTTATTACTTTCATTTTGAACTGACATCAAAATAAGAAAGCGGTGTTAGAAGAGCTAATAATGTACATCCTATTCATTGAAACTGTATGTTAATTGCAAGACTATTCACAGCTGTTGTCCTACTTTCTTATCAGCTCTTGAGGTTTTTTGCATGACCACTCTCTCCTCACCCCCTGTGCTCCATTATTGGTTCTGACCCTGTTATGCAGGAGGTCAGACTAGATGATCATAATGATCCATTGTGTCCTTAGAGCCTCTGAGTGACTTCAGTGGGGTCAGGATTTCACTCTATGAATCTGATGTAAGCTTTCACTGCCTGTTCTGTCTGCTTCTCCCACACGGTCTTTGTACCTTCTTCCGTGTTTCTGTTATGCATGGAACACCCTCCTCAAACTGATCCACAAGGCCACTACTCTCTCTTCCTTCACATATTTCCCAAATACTCACTTCTTGATGCCTACAACAAAGGACAGATTAAGTGGCAGTCAAGTACACTTGAGGTGTTCTCTAATCATTACACATGTATGAAATGTATGTAATGTATATGCATGTGTCCCATCTTCTTAAATGGCAAGTTTCTTGGCACAGACTGTGGCTTCTTAAATGTTTGTTTAGCAACTAGGAGAATGGGGCTCTGATCCTAACTGGGGCTTCTGAGTGCAATTCAAATGGTATTGTAGTAATTATTCTAAATTTCAGGTTACAGTTTTTAATGATCAGAAATGAGAAAGAAAGAAAGAAATGTGATTTTTCTCTTCTGACGGAGGAAACTGCATCAAACCTGGCTCCTGTCCATGGTACATTGGGTTTTCCAATATATTGCACTGATTGAAGCTCTGCCTTAGTTATGGATGTTGACTTTCTAGTCCGTCTTTGCTGGGTAGATGAGCAGGGCTTAGGTTTTATTCTGTCCTTTGTTAATTCTCTTAAGAAGCTGAAGGTTTGTTTTCTCTGTTTGTGGGATGATTCTGTGTGCGTGTCACAAAAACAGTCAAATTACCAGGATATTAATTAAAACAAAGTTTATCAGAAAAGTGAGAGAAGATCGGGTATAAAATGATATGTATCCTTAATTGGGTAATAGCTATTCTAGATATGTCTCAGTCGTGCAATTAAACACTAGAGAAATCAGAAAAAGAAGTTGCCCAGATCTCTTGACTTTGGACATTAGCCCAGCTTGTCAGGCCTCTCCTAGTGTCAGAATCTGTTTCTCTGGCGTTGGCTACACTGGCACTTTACAGCGCTGCAACTTTCTCACTCAGGGGTGTGAAAAAACACACCACTGAGACAGCAAGTTACAGTGCTGCAAAGCGCCAGTGTAAACAGTACCCCAGCGCTGCAAGCTAACCCCCACAGGATGGTGGAGTACCTGCAGCGCTTGGAGAGCTCTCTCCCAGCGCTGGCGCCGTGACCACACTCGCACTTCAAAGCGCTGCCGTGGGAGCGCTCCCGCGGCAGCGCTTTGGAGTTTCGAGTGTAGCCAAGCCCTGCAACCCTGGGTGTCTCACAATGCTTTTGTAGCTCCCAAGCCAGGCCCCTCACAGACAACAGGCAGGTCACACCCTGAGTGTCTGTGTAAAGCTGCAATCTGCCAGCAACACTCCAGTCAACACTCTGGCTTCCACCAGCCTCTTGGTGACTCCAACACTCTTCCTGCCAGTCCCAGATTTCCCCCAAAGCGCCTCCTGGACAGTTCAGATACTAGAGGTCCGTTGCCCCTGTAAGGGATCAATATACAAAAGTTTGCTACTTTAATTGGAGTTACCAAACAATTCAGTTTAAACACCAGGCTGGATTCGTTATGATTAAAGAACAAAACAACCTTATTTCACTACATGCTTCAGTGAAAATTTCCTCTTATGTTCATAACTTTACATATAGTGTTGCTTTGTACATTTCACCATGATATTAGCCATCAGCAAGTTATTGGTTTTCAAATGATACCTCACAAGGCATATTTTGTACAAAGATTATTATAGTGGTGAGTAAGGTATGAATATATAGGTGCATTTGGTCACAAGGTGACAGTCTTTATACTTTTGAGTCTTTTGAAGTAAAGGTAATACTGTGCTTGTTTGCATGCCAAGCAGGTAAGCATCTCTGCCAAACTCATTGCCACCACCATACATAAGATTATTGTGGCCCTCTTGTTGTGAACTAATACTATTTTCAATAAATTTCTAACACAGAATAAGTATCTGATGTCCTGGACAAACAGACTTAACCCTGCCTGCTATTATTTCAAAAGGGTCTTTGAACTTGTGAAGGTGCCCTCTAATCATTCACTGCCTTTGCTAGCCTACCTACATCAGACTAAAGATAGTTTGCATAGTTATGGTTCTTTTCTGTAGGGGTCTGTGCTTTCCTTTGCTTAAGGGTTAGACCATAAGTTAGTTTCTCTCTTGATCAGTACTTAAAAGTATCACGCTTCAGTAACTTCATATTTCTCCAGAAATTCAAATATATCTAACATATGAATCCCAGTCTATCACAAGAACATATGCAGAATTATGAAAAGGCTGATTTTCATGCTGCACAGAGGACATGAATCCGAGATGGACAAATACAGGCAGAAGTTGTAGAAGGAATATGAAAAATCAGTGAGATTAACCCACATGCAAGGATATTTTAGGTTAATATTCAACACAATGTGCTACAGAAAAGAAATAATGTAACTCTGCTTCCACTCCAATATATATGATCACCAGATTTTCCAATGGAACCACATATTTAAGAGCTTTGATCTCTGCATGAAATATTGAATAGTTGTGAAATGTATGTGTATCCCTGCATGCTATCATGGCAGCACAACTAATGCTGTGTATGTGTCTGTCTGTTTTAACAGATCTTTGTATGCAGACCTGCCTGTGGGTGGGAATTTTATGTCAATGCTAATGTCAAATGCACAGTTAGTGGTTGAAATTCTTCTCTTGGACCCCGTCTACACTGCGCCTTAAATTTGAATTTAACAGTGTTAATTCGAATTAATGGTGCACCCGTCCACACTACAACGCCCTTTAATTCGAATTAAAGGGCTATTTAAATCGATTTTAGTACTCCTTCAAAACCACAGGAGTAACCCTAAAATCGATGTTACAATTCAGATTAGTTAGTGGTGGACGGAATCGACGTTACTGGCCTCCAGAGAGGTCTCCAGAGCAGCACACTGACGTCTTGGAGCAGTATCAAAACTCCGATGCACTGTCACAGGACAGGAAAAGCCCGCGGATTTGAATCAGTTTCCTTGTTTGCCAGCCGTGGGGCTTGGAGCAGCACAGGTTGGACCACGTCGTACATCGCAGCAATTTAAAAATGCAGTCTCTGGAATAGAAAAAGAGCTCCAGCATGGACCAAAAGAGCTAGTATGATCTGATTGCTATCTGGGTGAGGATTCAGTGCTTACAGAACTTCCGTTTGTCAAAACGAATGAAAAACATGTGAAAGATTTTTCAAGTCTATATTGAAAAAGGGCAAGGAGGGACTCGTTGCAAGTAGGATAAAGTCAAAGAACTGAAGGCAGGCATACCAGAAAAGCAGAGAGGCAAACGGAAGGGTTGGACAGGTTCCGAAAACATGAGGTGTCTTGCAGAGCTGAATCGCAATTAGGGGGCTTGGCAACAAGTTACCCACCCGTGCCGTGGTTCAGACAGATCATGTTGCAAATCATCCGTGCTGGAGATTGCAGAGGGGGAGATGACGAAGATGAGAGGGAGGAAGAGATTGCAGATAGCAACAGCTCTCATTATACAACAGCAGCCAGGAGGTTTTTGAGCCCTGATTTACCCTCCCAGCCACAACCAAGCCGCTATGCCAGACAGCGAGGCCTGGAAGGACCTCTGTGATGAATGTTTCATCAATCATGTTCAAACAAGCGTTTTTTAATTATAAATTTGGAAGCATGCGTTGCTCTTCTTAGCCAGTACAGTTACAGGAAACGTGTTAAAGTCTGGGGAATGGAGTGAAAATCCTCCCAAGAAATCTCATGAATTGATATTGGAGGAAATCAAAGAGCTTTATTCAGGAGTTTCGGGGCAGGCAGCCTTATCGTCCCATTGAACAAAACTTTCCCGTCAGGCATGCATGACGTAATTTGAATCATTGTTCACAGAGCATAGGAAGGCTTGTGCTGGCTTCTCTGTCTGTTGGTGAGCATGGGCTCTCCAGCTAACAGCACGCGCTTGTGAGGGTGGAGGGAGGAGCTTTAGGAGGGAGGAGGGGGAGCTGGACTTACCTGCTGCATGGAAGCTGATTATGTATTACAGGACCGGGAACCTGCGTCTGCAGTGTGCTCTGACCCCAGGACGAGGCTCTCGTTTAAAGATTGCAAATTCGACCTTGTAGGAAATCACATGTGTTATGTAGGTGCATGGTTGGTTCACTGTCAATCATTGTTCCTGTAAAATGTATCTTTTTACATACTTCTCTGTACTCTCTTACCCTCCCCCATACAGCTCACACTGTTCTGTACTCCTGCCCATCTGGAAGGCTAGCCACAAAGGCGGAGGAGAGAAGGACTCCCGAGAAATATGTTTTCAGACATTCGATAAGTAAGCCTACGGTACTCGCAGAGTCTCTCTTATGTAGGAGTGGTGGTGCAAAATCCAGAATCCGTCGGACGGGCTGTGTGTGGGGGGCCGTAGGTAGAGAGATCGCTCGAGCGCATGTCCAATTCAGTTGTTGCTGCGTTGCAGCTACTGTCGGTGGGGCAGGAGAAGATCGGTGGGGCTTGAGGGAACAGAGAGATAAGAGGTTGTCAGGAGACCGGCGTGGAAGCATCAGAGGTCGTAGGTGGATCACGGTGCGTGAGGCAACGTTTGGAGCTGCTGTGAACACACTGAGATCCTCAGACGCATGGTGGGTGTCAGGAACAGGCAGCGGGGTTTACAGTGCCACTGCAGCCCATGTTTAACCACCTCGAAACTCCCCAAGTTCATATCTCCCTCACCAGAGTGTTGAATGCGTGGGAGGCTTCTTCACCGAAACTCACCCATGGCAGCCAACCAAAGGCTGACATTAAGCTGAAATGTGCTTCATGGGCTTTTGCTTACCTCCGATCCTCCTCCAAAAGCACACATGCAGGGATACTTGATAATCAGTGCCTCTTTATATATTACTTTCTAATCAGAATACATAAACGGGGGAGGGTGGTTTTTTACAGGGTTTTTTAAGAACTCATGATTTTTAAGCAATAACAAATGACTTTATACTGAATAATGATTTTTCAAATATCTGACTTTATTTCCTTCAGCTAGATGTAATCAAAGGGGGTGGGTGGGTGGAGGATGCTTTTAAAGTCCTTCAGCAAGTGTAAGTAAAGGGGGAGGGTGGGTGCTTACAGGGAGTAGAGAGCGGGGGTTCATCAAGGGGAACAAGCACTGCAGTCACACCTACCCGGCCCGCGGCTGAAACTACTTTTCAAGGCTTCTCTGATGGCGCACGCCTCCTTGGTGTGCTCTCTAATCGCCTGGTGTCTGGCTGCTCGGGTGAGCAGCCAGGTGATTTGCCTCAGCTCCACCCGCCATAAAGGTCTCCCCTTACTGTCACGAGATGTGGAGCACAGCAAGCCGCAATAGCAATGGGACATTCTTTTGGCTGAGGTCTGAGCGAGTAAGTAATGATCGAAAGCGCCCCTTTAAACAGCAAATGCCACTCTACCACCATCCTGCACTTGTCAGCTGTAGTTGAACAGCTCCTGACCACTGTCAGCGCTGGCTGTGATGGCTTCATGAGCCATGGCATCAAGGGGTAGGCTGGTCACCCAGGTAACGACAGCATCTCAACTCGCCACTGTTATTTTCTGGTCTGGAGTAATTTCTGCTGCAGCCGTTTAAGAGAGTAGGTTTCTGAAGACGCGAGCGTCATGAACTCTTCCTGGCCATCCACGTGGATGCTGGTGAAACGTCCTTGTGATCACCGTGCTTGCAGCACCATGGAAAGTACCCTGCGGTTCACGTACTGGTGCCTGGTGCTCTGGGGCCAGATAGGGATATGGGTTCCATCTATGGCTCCTCCACGTTAGGGAATCCCATGCAGCAAAGCCATCCACTATGACCTGCCGTTTCCCAGAGTCACAAACTTTCGTAGCAGCAGCGTAACGATTGCTTTGGCTACTTGCATCACAGCAGCCCCCACGGTAGATTTCCCACTCAAATTGATTCCCGACTGACGGTAGCTGTCTGGAGTGTGCAAGCTTCAGAGGGCTATTGCCACTCGCTTCTGCACTGTGAGGGCTGCTCTCATGTTAGTATCATGGAGTTTCAGGGCAGGGAAAGCAAGTCACAAAGTTCAAAGAAAGTGCTCTTACGCATGCGAAAGTTTTGCAGCCACTGGGAATCGTCCACACTGCAAAACTATGCGTCCACCAGTCTGTGCTTGTTGCCCGTGCCAAATCGGCGTTCAATGGGTAGAAGTGCCCATTACCAGCAGTAGCTCAAAATGCTGGGTCCTACGGTTAAGGAGAATCAGTCTCCATGTCGTCGTCATCATCTCGCTCTTGTCGGTGCTTGCATAGCTGCCGCCGCCTCCTCCTCCTCTACTCCTCCTCTACCCTCTCCTCTGAATTTGCAGCATAGACAGCACGAGAGTGCGCGTGCTGTTTACAACTGCACGATTGCGTTACTGTCTCAGCAGGGTCCATGGTCTCAGCAGGTCCATGCTTGCTGTGCTATGGCGTTTGCTCTCTTCACTCAGAAAAAGGCGCGAAATGGTTGGCTGCTGCTTTCACAAGGGAGGGTGAGCTGTACCCAGCACACCGGGACAATGTTTTTGGTCCAGCAGGCACTGGGCTCTCAACAGGAAGTGGGAACTATGGGATAGCTGTGGAACAGCTACCCACAGTGCACTGCTCCTGAAATCGACGCTAGACGTGGGCCATGGACGCACAAAATCGATTTTAGAATCCTAGTGTGGACGCACTAAATCGATTTTATAAAATCGGTTTTATAAAATCGATTTAAACTAATTCGATTTAATCAGGTAGTGTAGACAAGGCCTTGGTTACACCTGCGCAAATGTGGATTAACTTCACTGACTTCTTTGGAGTGACTTCTTTGGAGTTACTTCTGGATTTACATAGAATTTGACCGATAATATTTAACTCATATTACCAAATGCATGCTACTTCTGTGTTTTTTTTTTCCATCTAACATGTGCTTTGCTGTAGCTATCCAGTTTAGCTCATGCTCCTAGATCGTTCGTTTTTTACTAAACATAATATAGATCCTTATAGTCATTGGTGAAAATTTTTCAAATTTGGATACTTAAAGTTAGGCACTTAAATCTGTGTTTAGACACCCAAATAAGTGACCATAGTTCAGAGGTGATAATCACCCTAAATTAGTTCTGGTGGTGTTCAGTTAGCAATATGATTATCATTATGGGAAAAATAAGAACAGTGCAGAAACTGCAGAATCAAATGGATATATCCAGCGTATTGCACATATTCAGTATGGGCAGAAGCGCTAATAATATTTGCTTCCATTTTTCATAGCTTACTCAGAACTGTTGTAGTCACAAATTACGCAAAGCCCAGTAATAATATTTAATTAGTGCATATTGGTTATAGCATTTTGTGACATGTGGCATGCTTCTCAGTTAGGAAAAATACACTCCTTGGTGAAAATGTCATTGATGTGGTTTTCCCTACAAGAGACAAAGAAATGTCCCAAATGTTCTTCATACAGCAGTTTTCATGCAATTGCATTCTCTAACGTGTGGTGTTCTAAAACAGTGGCCCTCAGCTAGGGGTATGTATGTCCCTAGGGGTATGTATGTCCCTGGGGGTATGCAGAGGTCTTCCAGGGGGTACTCAATTCATCTAGATCAGTGTTTCATAGCTTGCGGGTTGTAGCCTCCACGGTGGTCATGAGATGGGTTTAGGGGGGATCACAAGTGCAGGGCCAGCATTAGGGGGTGGAAACAGGACAGTTGCTTGGGGCCGCAAACAGCTTCATGAGGCCACCTAAGTTAAATGCTTCAGCCCCACCACCTGGGGCTTGGGCTTCAGACAAGGTTCACAAGTGAAAAACAAGTTCAAGTAGCAGACTGACATGTACGTACAATATTTATATTCTAATCAAAATTTATTTTATAATTATGTGGTAAAAATGAGAAAGGAAGCAATTTGTCAGTAATAGTGTGCTGTGACGCTTACAAAATCAGACATAAAAATACAAGTAGTTTTTAAGTGAGGTGAAACTTGGGGGTACTCAAGGCAAATCAACCTCTTGAAAGGTTGAGAACCACTGTTCTAAAACAATTACATAAAAGAGAGAATACATCTGGCCTGCATTCGTGATTTGAAATATCTTGGATTACTTATTAAATGAAGATTATTGCACCCATTAGATCGGTGATATGATTGATGAAAGTTATGCATATGGGTGAGTTGGATTTATTGGTTAATGGACTCAAAGTCCCTAACAGAATTTCACAAACCTTTGTTATGTCCCTGAGTTCTGGATTTTGGACTGTACCTTTGTATTAGCTGGAAGTTTATTTAAATTCCCACATAGGAAGATATATTCCTGTTAACTATCTATCTGAGGAATCCTTTGTGTATTATTTATCCCAGTCAGTACATTAAGTATCCAGTGTTTATGAAATATTCCCCAAATACCATAGAATAATCCATACAGTCAAAGGCACATGATTTTGGGAGCTTGGATTCTGACTTACGTGATTGTTGTGCAACTAAGATCTCAACCATTAATGTTACAATAGTAGTTTTTTGGATAAATATTCATCTGAAGGGGTATCATTTAATATGCAGGACTGGCTCTGTGTGTTCAATAAGACATTTAGCAAGTGTCTGTAGAAAATCTACAAAATACCCTGGAAAATCCCACAAGCCACATTGTGTAGATCCAATATCTTTTTTTTAGGTGATAACACTTTTATTTTAAGTCCATGTCACCATACTAAGTTTCATATTAGTTTATTCATTTCTATTTATTTTTGTGCTGAGGGGAACATACTGTGTATAGTGTAGGGTGATTTGAACTTTAAATTCCTCTATTTAAATGGTTCAGACAGTAGTGCTATTGAAACTTTTTAGAGTGCCTCCAGTTAAAATGCATCCTGAAATGGAGATCACTTATTCTGCATTGTTCTGAAAAGTATGGTGTGAACCGATTAGAGAGTGGGGGGTTTTAATTGAGAGAAATGAGCTGATCAAGAAAACGAACACTGGCAAACATAGAAACCAGTGTTCATTCATTACTGAATAACTGAATGAACCCTCGTCCTTAATACTGCCTAGACCGGAACAAAGACTGTCACTGCATCTAAGGAAGAACAAGTAAAGTTTTAGACAAATAGAAAGCTAGTAGCATTCTGGGTGAAGGGAGATTGAAAAGAGGAAATAAATTTAGGCTAGTTACGGTAGTTAGCATTATTTTCTTTTGCTACTAAATTCCTTTGCTGTCTTGTGAAAAAGGTAGTGATTGAAATGAATGTATTTATTAATTTCATTCTTGTTTCAGTTATTTTTCTCCAGTGACCTCAAATGGATCCTTTTACAGTCTGAAAAGAAAACCGAGCCTGATTCTCCTCTCGTTTGCAGTCCTTGATACCCTGTGTAACCTCACTGGTGTGAAGTAGCTCTCAAATTACACCAGTGTAACTGAGAAGCGCATCAAGCCCAACACACTTAAACTCAGTGGCAGATTTAGAGTTAGTGGGGTCCTGTGCTCAGCTTCATTTTTGGGGCCCCTCCTTGGGACGCAGCCAAGAAAAAGAACATTCTCTCTTATTCCCCCCCACCCCCGTTTTTCATTCTTATTTCTTCATCCTCTTTCTATAAGTAATAGGAACTAAATGAAAATAAAGTGAGGTACCTTGATTGTTTTTGTAGTCTAACTTGTTTTTCCACAGACCACTTGAAAATCACTGAGGGTCTTGGCGGGCCACTTAATGATCTTTCCAATATTATTTTACCATTATCTAACTATTGTAAAGTGATTTGGATAAGAGCGCTTATAAAAAAAAAAAGTAGAAAAACATTGGGGTGCGGGGTCTGGCCACGGCTTGGTGCAGGAGGGGGATCAAGGCTGTGGGTGCATGGTCTGGGAGGAAGTTAGGGTGCAGGCGCAGGCTGGGGGTTGTGGAGGGGTGCAGGAGTCAGGGCATGGTGTGTGGGGGGCTGAGTATGTGTGGGGGATGCAGGATGCAGGAGGCAGGGAGGGCAGGGCGATGGGGGTGTGTGAGAGGGGGTACAGGAGTCAGTGAGGGCAGGAAACTAGGGGTGCAAGAGTCAGGGCTCGGGGTACAGGGTCTGGGAAGGAGTTAGTGTGCAGGAGCAGGTTGGGCTGCAGGGTCTGGCCAGGATTTAGAGTGCGGGAGGGGGCTCAAGGGTGTGGAGCATTTACCTGGGGCAGCTTCTGTTTGGTGCGCGGGGTACAGGTGGGAATGTTAGAGGGGGGCTGCAGGAGCTCCCATTTGGTGCTCAGGGTTGGGAGTGGGGATGTGGAGGGGTGCGGGAGTGGGGGGGGCAGGGATGTGTGAGAGGGTGCAGGAATCAGAGCTGGGGCGCAGGAGCGGGCTAGGGGTTGGAATGCAGGGTCTGGCCAGGAGTTAGGATGCAGGAGGGGGCTCAGGGTTGAAGCAGGATGTTGCGCTGTGGGGCACTTACCTGGGACGGCTCCCGTTTGTTGCGAGAGGTGCAGGTGGGAATGTGGGGAGGGTGCAGAAATCCAGGCATGGCACATTGGATATGTGTGTGGGGTGCAGGAATCAGGGAGGGCAGGGGATTAGGTGTGTGAGAAGGGGGTGCAGGAGGGAGGGCAGAGGGTTAGTGGTGTGAGAGGGGGGTGTGGGAGTCACAGCTGGGGTCATGAGGGTGCTCCTAGCCCCCTGCCCTGAGCAGCTCATGGCAGGGGTATGGGGCCCACCTTTGCTCTGCCCTGCCTCGATTCCATCCCCTTCCCCAAGGGCCTGCCCTCGCCTCTTCTCTGCCTCCTCCCCTAAGCGCGCTGTGGTGGGGCAAGCTCTGGGGGCGGGGGGAAAAGGGCGGGAACGCCACATGTTCTGAGGAGGTGGGAGGAGTTTGGCTGCCGGTGGGGGCAGATTCTGCAGCAGGAGCCCTCAGGACCAAGCTTCTGCCCCCACAGCTGCCCGGCCCTGGGACCCCATATTGATTGAGGGGGTTCTGTGCCAGAACACCCTGTGTTTTACCATAAATGTGCCTCTGCTTAAACTTATATTTGTGGTACCTAACAAATCTCCATTAAAAGGGAAATGGGAGTGGGGAGAGAGGAAGAGAGAGTTTCTCCCTGAGGATATGGTAGAAATGTGTTCCAGCTCATATTGGCACATCCACATTTACATGGCAAAGATTTCTGTTAGACTAATGAGAGATGAGTTTAAGGTGACCATTGCCAGATTTAATTTCTCAATTGTATGTGGAAATAATTAGATTCTCCCTCATGGAAGCAGTAAAAGTAATCACAGCAATAGCATATTGTTATAGTAGAACTTTAATGTAATAAAGATTTATTGATATTTGCCTTACTTTACTACTAACTGATGTGTCTTAGAAGAATAAAAAAAAAAAAGAAAAAGATGCACACCTTAAGGTCAGGAAAAACTGCAGAGACAACTGCCTAAAGAGTTTTTTTTTTTCCTTTTATTCATTCAGACTCAGCCAGGCTACTGCTATAATGAGTTAGTAGCTAATTTTAAGTAGAATATGTGAATTGCCATAGTACTTTAAGAAGTAATAGCCTGCAGTGTTTGTTTTTAACTGGTCTCTTTGTTGTCTATAGTAAACAGGTGAACAGACAGAGGTTGACAGATGAAAGAATTTATCTCTGTGTATTTAAAAAAAACAAAACTAGCCTTAATTTTCAGACGTGACTATTGATTTTGGTGTCTTAATTTTTAGGTGCCCAGTTTGGGAAACCTTAAAGGGGCCTGATTTGGGAGGGTGGGTGCTCAGCATTTTCTGAAAACCTCGCTTGTTTAAAGTTCCTCAAGTTTGGCACCTAAAATCATTAATACTCTCTGAAAATTTACAGCCATAAGCATATGGCCCTCCCCCCAATACAGTAGTTTAACTTCTTGCCTTGCCTTAACATTTAAAAAAAGATTTCCAGTGATGTAAGCTCACAGTCACAGTGGTTGCAGAGAAGCTAGGCTGAGAATAGTCTGACATGGCCACGTACTGCAATAGGCCATTGTACTGCCATTGGAAAGAAAGAGATTCATGACTGAGACAAGACTTTGCTTCTCAACCTGTTACAGGGGTTGCCAAACTGGCTCGCAAGCCACATGCGGCTCTTTTACCATTAAAGTGCAGCTTCCAAGCCCCCCACATGCCCACCCTTCTCGTCCTACCAGACTGGATGGGGAAGGGCTGAGGACCTCTACCTTGCAGTGAGGTAGGGGCTTCTTTCCAGCAAGAGGGAGTCTTGGGGCTTCAGACCTGCAGGGCACACTTGCTTGGGCGCAAGGCTCCAGCAGGAGTGGGGCTGAAGCCCCGAGCCCTGGCTCCTGGCAAGTGTGCCCGAGCTCTCGAATTTCTGAAGATTGTCATATGTGGCTTGGAAGGCCAGTAAGTTTGGCCACCCCGGCATATTAGCCATGAAGCAAGGCACTTGCAATGCCTGCTCTTTCTTTAAAGACCTTTTCTGAGGTCTTTAACTTCAGATAGCTGGTCGCCAGGCTTACGGTTGTTCCTGATATAAGTAACCTTGAAAACACTGGGTGAAATTCTGGCCCCATTCATGTCAATGGGAAAACTCCTATTGATTTCAATAGGGTCAGGATTTCTGCCAGTAATTCTGGATCTGATCATATGGTTTCAGACTTATTCTTTGCCTGGTGCTGTGATATTAGAGCTAGAAATATAGTTACCTCTCCCCTCCACTGTTCCTCAAATTTTTGCAGTGTGCTACCTGCTAATAGTCCACCAGGATGCTGCTGTCTGTTCTTGCTGTGGCTCCATTCTCACGGTCCTCTGTGTATATCATTTGGGATGTGCTTTGGGTCTCTTGAGGTGAAAAGTGTCTGTATGTAAAATAATAATTATTCCTTCTGGTTATGGCATAACTCTTGATGCTTTGATGCACCAGCAACTCTGAAGGTCAGGTATTAAAGGAATGTCCACAACATATACTGATTTTACAGTCTAATACAAATTTCAGATAAAATGAATACTTCCGTATAGAGCTACACTGAATAGTCTACTTACATGAACCTCATCACAATAGCATCTGAGTACTTTGCAGTCATTAATGAATTTTTGTCATCACAACAGTCCTGTGAAGTAGGAAAGTATTACCTCCATTTTACAGACAGGGAGCGGAAGCACAAAGGGCACGAAGCAGGGGCGACTCTGGGTATTTTGCTGCCCCAAGCACAGCAGGCAGGCTGCCTTCGGCGGCACACCTGTGGGAGGTCACCGAAGCCACGGCACCAGCGGACCCTCTGCAGGCAAGCCGCCTAAGGCAATCTGCCTGCTGCCCTCACGGCGACCGGCAGAACGCCCCCCCTGGCTTGCCACCCCAGGCACGCCCTTGGCGTGCTGGTGCCTGGAGCCACCCCTGGCATGAAGCAATTTGCCCAAACTCTCACAGGGAGTCTGTGGCTAAGCCAGGATTGAACTCAGATCTCGAGTCTGAGTCGTATGCCCTATCTCCTAGATCATTCTTCCTACCCTATGAGCTAAAAGGCCTGGTTAATTTTATTGTTTACTTGCAAACAGAAGTCCAGAAAAAGCTATCTGCAAGCCAAATACAGTGTTACTTGACAGCTGTATACTTTCTAAGCAGCTGTATTTTTTAGCAATTAGACTTGGTTTGTGTTCTGCAGTCTGATGTTAATTTCTCTTCCTCTTATCTAGTTTTACTGTTTAGTGCACAATGTACTCCTCTGTACATCTTGTGGTTTACATATGATGATTGCTTTGGCGGATATTATTGCTATTTCTTCTGAAATTAAGGCAATGACGGGACTCATTTAGGGCCTCCAGTAGCACTACAAAAATCAACTGGAATACAGTTGTCTTGTAGTGTCTTCAAATGGATGGAGCTTGATTTCAGGTTGCCATGGAAACCCCTGTGGAGGCTGTACAAATTGTCTTGCCTTGTTTATCCTGATTTAATAACAAGTGGACTTCTACAGCTTGAGACAGTAAACAAGGCATGTTCTTGGCAGGCTCATTAGAGCAGCTAATGCACCGCTAATTTCTAAACTTGGCACCCCCCAAAAAGTGGCATATAGAAAAATATGGTCCAAATTATGGTCTCTGTTGTGACTTTTGTACTCTCAGCTATGTTTAGTGGGAGTAGAGGATGCAGTGGTGCACTGTTCCAGCAGCAGGTGCTGGAGGTGTTCTGTTTGTGGCGGAGAGAAGTAGAGCGAATCCCTGCAAGGATGGTGGGGGGAAACACTGACGCAGCAATTACTATCCTCCTGGAAAAGGTGCAGCATGTGCTCCCCACAGTGCTGGCCACCAGCCACTACAGGGTGCAAAAGGAAGCAAGCCTAGTACCTTAGTCACGGGAGTGCTTCCACTGAAGTCTATGAGGCTGTTTGTGTGCAAGGAAGATGCTACTCAGCATGAGTAAGGCTTGGAGAATCAGACTCTGAAACAGTGTGTTCCATTTCCCTATTCTGCACCCTGTCCTGTTGGCAAGCTCAAGGAAGCATTTGAGACATAAGCCTAAAAAAATACGCAGGGCCAATTTCACAGTTTTCTCCAAAATGGGCTGTTTCGAGTGTGAACCACACAGTTAAGTGGGGAGTTGGAGGTAAGGCACAAAAGTTGTTCCCCATTCCTCAGATGGTTTCTCATGCATGCACCTATGCACAGCCCCTGGCTTGAATTTGGCCCTTAAGAAATAGATGAGTGAAGGTGAGAGAGAGAGAGAGAGCGCAAGCGGGATGAGCACTGACTCAGTGAATGGTTTGAGAAATAGAACAATTTAAGGTAAAGTGAGAAACACTGGAAGAAGAAGATCTCATTTTATGACACCTATCTCTCATTCTCAGTGTGCAGAGTAATAAAATAGAAATAAATGAGCTCTCCAATTTTCAGTGCAAGATATTAGAAAAAAAATGAGAAATTCAAGTTACAGAAAAGATAGTAGGAAATTTTTCAATCCCTTTTTATCCCCATAAATAAAAAAAAGTGTGCTTCCTAATATTGTAGTGTGTTTACGGCAGAATTACATAATGCTCTTGTCTAATGCATCCCAGATTTGCACCGGGAGCTGACCTAAGGAGCTGGGTTTAACATTTTGCTGTCTTCTCCCTGACTTTTATATTTTAGAAGGGGATTGCTTTTCTTTTCTTTACAGGTCCATTGCACATTGTGAAAAGAAACCATGTCTCTTTAAACTGTCTGAAATTAACACTGAGGCTGTATTCACTTTTGCCACTTTCCCCTGTTGGGAAAAAGCTAGAGAAGCCTATTTGGTTTCTAACTATACTGTGGGTGATGGGGCTGCTATAGAGTAGAGTGTGGGAAGAGAGGGTCAGGGTGCAGAGGGAGAATTCATTTCCCCTCCATTCACAGACATGGGGTCCTAAGCTGAGAATATATAGCTCTATAGCAGTGGTCCCCAACCTTTCAGTGTGGGCGGGCGCTGGATGACTAACCACCGAAATGCCACCGAGGAGCACAGCCACTGGACAAGCAGCCCCCAAAGTGCCGCTGACAAGTGGCAATGCCAAGAAGCGTCGCTGCTGATATGCTGCCGAGAAGCAGTGTCATCAAGAGGTGTCGCCGCCAAGAAGCAGCAGCGTTTCGGCGGTGACGCTTGTTGGCAGCATTTTGGTAGCTGCTTGTCCATCGGTTGTGCTTCTCGGCGGTGGGGTGCAGTAGGAGGGCACGCATAGGTGCCCTGGTGGGCATCATGGCACTCACGGGCACCTCGTTGGGGACCACTGCTCTACAGTATACGTCAAGGGAGGGGAAAAGAGAAAAAAATGGGCAAAAGAGGAGACGAAGCGCAAATGGGGGGGGGGTCTATTTTTGATCCATTCAAGAAGGCAATTGTCCACCAATCTGCTGCTTGAAGTTGTAGCATATTCCCTTTTATTTCCCATGTTGTGGTTATATGTAAAGGCACAATGAAGGGGGAGGGGAAGGCAGAGTGCCCAGATCCCCCACCCTTGGCCATAGACACTATGTATTCCTGTGCACTCTGTACCCTGAGCTCTGCATCTGAGGGTGCCCTTTGCTCCCTGAGCTTCTGAGACACAAACCCAGAGTGGGGCAAACATGGGACTATAAAGGGATGGGGCCAGGGCAACCTCCTCCCCAACAGGTCAGTGCCTGGGGGTCCCAGTGCCCAGTAGTAGTGCTAGGCCTGAACGGGGCGGAAGGGGGGGCGCTTCCTCTGAATTGGCAAGTGCCAGGCCTGGGTGGGGGTGCTCGACAGTGAATCAGTGCAGTGGGGAGTTCAGGGCTTGGAGCCAGGGCAGAGCCAGAGCCAGGTGATGCTGGGAGCTAGACAGCAGGTCCTCCTGAATAGCGGTGCCCCCCACAGGCAGCAGGAGCTGGACACAAGTAGTGGAGAGGTGAGAATGGCGCAGCCTCTGTGGGGAGTCACCTTCTGCTCCCCTGGAACTCCTCACACTGCCCCTAATGTCTCCCAGTTTTCCCCTACTGCACGCCAGCACCCTATCCCCCACCCATGCCTCTCTCTGTCCCCTCCCTCCCCAGCCTTCTCTTTCTTCTGGGACTCAGCTCCCCTGGGGCACTGTACACCTTTTTGTGGTGACTTCTGCTACTTGGCAGGTAACCTGAATTCCCTCCTTAGGAAACCTCAGGTTGCACCCCTGTTTACATGACATGAAAGATCTTTACCCCAACTTCAAGAGGGAGCGTAAACCGGTCGTCTCTGCTCACTCTCTTGTTAGGCATTAAATATTTGTAAACTTGATATTCTTGGCATTGTGTGTGTTCCACCGGTGGGCTCTCTACCCATCGTCAGTGAGCCAGCCCTAACCCAGAGGGTCTCTGGCCCTTGCCCAGTTTCTACCAGCTGTCTGACTGAGGCATGCTGCAGGACTGGGGAGTGGAAGGAGAAGGTGGGATGGGATTGTCTGACTAACTTGAAAAAGAGAACATGGAAGCCGTATGGAACTCCTTAGAGGTGTTTGGCTCACCTTTAGGTGAAAAGGGCAGGGCTACCCAAACCCAAAAGGAAAGGATGCAACCTAGTAGTCCAGCACGAATAATATAAAGGACTCTTGGCAACTGCTGCTACTTGAATGTCCAGAAACTGCTTGGCATCAAAAAGCCCTCATTTGTGAATCTCAGTAACCAAAGATGGGCATAGCCCCATGCAATCATGTCAGCTACCAGGGATGCCACCAGAATTTTCTTAAGGAGGAGGCCCAAAGCGCTCTATCCTCTGTCCTGCACTCAGCCACAAGCTCTTTCCCCTGCACTCAGCCACAAGTTCCCAGCCTCAAACACTCCCTCCCCTGCTTTTCCCCACACTCAGCCCTGAGCTCTCCACCTACTACTCTCCATATCCAGTCCTGAGCGCTCACATTACCTTTGCACCCAGACCCACACTCTCCTCTGCACCCAGCTGCGCATACACTTTCCCTCCCCCCGCTGCCACCCACCCAGCTCCAAGCTTTCCCCATTGCACCCAGCCCCAGGATATCCCCATCCCACACCCAACCCCATGCTTTCCCCCACATCATGTCTGAGCTCTCCTCTCTGTCCCCACTCCACAGCTAGTCCTGAGCCGTTACCCAGAGAGGTGGTAGGGCTGAAGAGCACTATCCCCACCACCAAGATTGGATGTTTTTCTGAAAGATCTGCTCTGGGAATTATTTTGGTGACATTCTGTGGCCTGTGCTATACAGGAGATAAAGTTAGATGATCCTAAGCTAGACTTTCTGGCCTTTGAATCTAGGAATAACCAGGGGCCAGGCAGTTCTGGGAGCCCCAGACTGCATCCTAGTTCTGCTTCCCCATGAAGCACCAAAAGCTCATATCTAGTCACCCCACCTTCCTGTGACTGGGGGTTCCCAGTGTCCCCTGCTCAGCTTGTCCCTGGGGACTGGGGATGCCTAGTGCCCATGGGCACCAGAAGAACTGCAAAGATTTTTTTGGTGAGGGGAGGGAAGCAGGTGCATGGAGTCACAGTGTCACCCAATTTCACCCAGCTACTCCCCTGCTCCCTGTCCTGTTGGAGGGGCAGCCAGGTCAAATCTGAATGGTGTTGTGACCTTGCACATGGGGTTGTAGCACCGTCTGGCTACCCCTCTGTCATGATGAAGGGGCATCCAGGCCAAATCTCTAGCTCTGGTCAGGGGCCAAGCGGGGGCCTCCTCCACTCTTGGGGAACCCCTGGCTGCTGCTATAAACTCTGCTGTTTATCCAACTTCTTCCCATGCCCTATTGGCATTGCCTTGGCTTTATCTGAATTTTGTCTCAGCCAGCTAGCTCTCATCTATGTCACTGTTTCCATGAAACATGGATGCAGGGCAGCCCATACCACCTCATGAAACCGTCTAATGGACTCAAAATATACATTGACACATGCTTTAAAAATAATGAAACTTATATATGTAACTTGTAAGACTGTAGCGCAAAGGCGTAACATTAAACAAGATTAAATGAGTTACAGTTCCTCAGCCACACTTACCCATCTTCTCTGCTGAACAGAGGGTTAATATTTGTTCCCCCATATTGATTTGATGCTGTCACACAATTAGCCCACAAAATTACAGCAGCCAACCCACTCTAACTATAATTCTTCCTAACTAGCCATTGCTTTTATCCTCTACATACCACGTAACCACATAGAAAGTCCTAATATTTCAAGTCTTTGTAAGCATAAATGTGTAACTATTACAACTTTTAGGTACATGATGGGTGCACAGTACTTCAAATACCAAGGCCAAAGTGTTTGAGTACTATTATGTCATAGAGTAACATAAGAACACAGCACACATTTTTTTTCTCCTCAGAACTATGACTACAGGATAAATCTCTAAAAAAAATTAAAAAAAGGATCAATAATTCTTTTTTTTGATGTCATCGTGTGTAGGTTAATTCTCTCTTCCTTTCATGAATGTAAAAAATCCAGAAGCCATTATCAATTTAACTGAACAGCTCTCTCCCTTGATACAAAAAATATTTACACAGAGGAAGATTCAGTTTGTTTCCAACTCTACACTGTATTTTCTGTATCTCTGTTGGGGAGGAAGAAAGCATTTGGCCTTAAAATATGGAGCTCCTAATAAAATGAAAATGTTCTTTGGAATCTCTGACATGCAGAAATGCTGTGTGTGGTTTATAAAAAAAAAATCAAATGTTGAGAGAAAGAGAGAGGTCTGGAAGACGTTTGTTGCTCTGGCATGTGTCTTAGTTTGAAAAATTTTAAATATTGAATAGAAAGAGAATGGAAGAATTAACTGTACCCTGTGATCTGCTAGTAATCCAACAATTCTTATGAAAGAAAGAAATTGTAGTAATCTCATATTTCATATATACAACAGGGCATTTTAACTTCCTCAGTTTCTGAAAATGATTGATTTTTTTTTCCTTATGAATATTTTTCCTACCTATGTAATAAAGGATCATCTGCACAAGGGCTATAGGGATTACTCCATTTTGTCTTCAGAACAAATGCAAACACACAGTTATGCTGTGAATGGTATATGATCTGGCCTTCTGAGGTAGAGGTGTGTGTGTGTGTGTGTGTGTGTGTGTGTGTGTGTGTAAAAGCAGTGTTTTTTTAATCACATCTCTAAGGAGTATATCAGCATGAATATTAAATTACTGTTCCTTACTGCAGGGTATCTTATTGGAAGGCTAAGACTGTCTTTCTGATACAAAGCTGTATGCCAAATTGGCCTAAGGAACAATGGGATAATCTGGTTTGACAAACTTGTGATTGTTTTTTACCATCTTGGTTCATGTTCATAAAAGAAAGAGGATTGTTATCCTATTGGTTTTTCTGTGTCTCTGATCTCCATCATGTGCTCTCATAATTAGATCATCTGGAAGAGAAAATAATTGATCTTGCAAAGCATCCACATTCAGCCAATTTGATTGCCATGGCCAAAACCTGCTGCATTAAAATAAATCCCTACATCAAATATACTGTTTACTTCTGACTGTGGACAAGAGGTAGTGACTAGGAGTGAGACAGAGAGTTGATGGGAGAGAGAAGAAATAGGAAAGGCTGCTTTTCTGTGATGTCATTCTATATATCATTATCATATATTATTTGTAGCACCTAGTGGCTACAACCAACACTGGGGACCTGTCTCTTTAGGCACTGTACAGACACATAGAAAGAAACAGTACCTGCACTGAATAGCTGATATTTTGTTGTCTAAACTCTTAATAAGTTTTTAAAACCTTGGAGAATGAAGCTTGAGTCTTCGGGATTTTGTCTCTCTGTGTGTTTTTACATAGAGCATTCAAAGTTAATATTAAGCAAATGATTCTGTAGTGAAAATGCATTTCACATTTAATAGGGTCCTAAAGCTTACGGGCCTTTTCAAGGCTTCTAGAGACAGTATGGAAGGTTCTGACCACACAGTTTTGTTGTTTTTAAAAAGCTGCTCTTGTTCTGTATAGGTCTTATACTTTAAAATGATGGAGTCTCTTTTTCTTGTAGGTATGTCAGCAGCGAAGCTGCTGGCTGAATCTGGGCTTAATGTTCTGGTTCTAGAGGCCCGTAACAGAGTTGGAGGAAGGACTTTCACGGTTAGGGTAAGTGCTTTTTGACAGCAGTAACACTTGATTTTGTGGGTGCATAGTGCCACTTCTGCCATTGCCAAGAAATGGGCTAAGGATGGAAAGAGGTTCTGAATAATGTGGATCTTTAAAATGGGTATAAATATAGAGGTTGCTTATTAAAAAACTACATCCCATTTTGATTATGTGGCATGTACAGTGGTTGACAATGTGCTTAACGTATATCAGACACTGAATTTGAAAATATTCCCTTCCTCCTTCACATACAAGTTAGACTTCTGTCCATTGCAGAGGAGAGTCCAAATCATTATTCCTTTATATACATGTGCCAGTGGAAGGAAGTTGCCAGGCCAATACAATAATAGCTAATTCTCATTGGGTATTGTTATGATGTCAGAAAATACAGGGTTGCTATAGATGCCGTACACAGCCAGGATCATATTGTAGAAAGATGTATGTTTGGAAAAACCAAAGGTGGTGTTTTAGGGCAAATGGGCAGTCTTTCTACATGGGTACAATCCACTAGAAGATGTAAACTTTCACAGATCTGTGACAAGAATCAATCAAGGCTCTTGAATATTAATGTGACATAAAGCTCTTCATTAAAGCTCAGAGCTGTCTTTTTATTGCCATTTCTCTGTAAGGCTATCTGGAACAAAACTATTACAGAAACGTACTGTACTTTGTTTCCCAACTACACTGTTTGCCATTAACAAAATAAGCGTTTACCTGAGATACCACACTGTGATGTACAAAAATTGCAGCTATTTCTCAATCTAAATATAGAGAGATGCTTAAGTATGTCAGACACCGCTGTCTGGTAACTGGGGATAAATATTAGCATTCAATAGCAACCGTTGTACTAGAAACCCCAGCACATAAACTACATCCTTCTATGACATTAAAGATGCTTCATTTAAAACACTTGCTATAAATAAAATCGAACAGAATTATTGTCTTGGGAAATCGCCTGCTAACAATAGTATGTGTCTCTTACTTTTTGCTTTCTTCCCAAGTGTATCTGATGATGTGCAAAGTTCTGCCTGGAGCTCCTTCACTGCCAGGCACTAATGCAGCAGTGTTACATGTTCACACTGTATTATATCCCAGTCAGGGGTGAAAGTAGCTTAAAGGACTTGCTGGTACTCCAGAGTCCTGCAGAGGGGGAGGGGCTCAATCAGAAGAGGCGTGGCCTCTATCGGAAGAGGTGGGGCCTTTAAATCCTGGGACTTTTAAATCAGGATTTAAATGGGTCAAGGATTCAGCTGAAGCTAGGGGCTGGGCCCTTTAAATCACCCCCAGAGCTCCCAGCTGCAAAAGCAGCTGGGAGCCCTGGGGTTTGGGCAGAGGTGTAAATAATTTACATTTCTTACCCATAGGGTCCAATCGCAAGCAACCCACCCACCTCTCCTACGTACTTCATGGATCCCTCCCATTGCATGACAGAGAAAATAAAGTTACTATTACTACTACCAGGACTGTCTGTAATAACACTTTACTATTGGAATAAGCCTGAAAAAGTGAAAACTCACTGTCACATTTTTCTCCGTGTCTTCCCTCCTCCTCCAGCCAGGCTGCTGATGCTAGGATCCATCCTTTCTCCCTGCCTGGCACTGAGCAGCAGCTTCAGGGGCTTCCCTCTAGCTTGCAGCAAGGAGCAGGGAGACTGGCTGAGGGAGGGAGGGAGAAGCCTGCCTCCTGCATAAGAACAGTTTAAACTCAGCTGTTCCCTGTGTGGTTCAGTAACATTTCAAAGAGGATCTGCAAGCAGTTTGGACATCACAACCATGATCCTCGGCTGGGGAGGGAACGAGATAGATTTGAACTTGGAAATGGTTCCTGATTTTGATTGTGTTTTTTGTGTATAGGAGATCCCTCATCTTGGGGGCAGAAAAGAACTCCCCTGCCATGGTCACACACATTCTCCCCTCCCCCCCCCCCAACAACAACTGGGAGTGAAATTAACAAGGGTGCCAGAAATGGCTTCTAACCCTGGGGGCTGAACTGCACAGGGAACAGCTGAGTTTAAACTGTCCTTATGCAGGCAGCAGCAGTAGGCATCTCAGCCAGTGTCTCTACTGCAAGCTAAAGCCTAGAAGAGAATCCCTGCTCGGGGAGGGGGAATGCAGAGCCTTTTCTGCAGCCTGGCTGGAGGAGGGGGAGGGAGGAGATAAGAAACCAATGTGACAGTGAGTTTTCCCCTTCCACCTGCTTTTATTAGCTCTGGATTTAAGTTGTGCAGCCAAATGCTTGTATATGTTGTGTATATTAGTATTGGAGAGAGATCCCCTCATCCCCGGAGGCAGACAAGGACTGCCCCTGCCATGGTCAAACACACCCTCCCCACTCCCCCCAGCTACTGTGAGTGAAATTAACAAGGATGCCAGAAACCACTCCTAACTCCGAGGGCTGAACCACTCAGGGAACAGCTGAGTTTAAACTATTCTTATGCAGGGGGCAGGCTTCTCCCTCCCTCAGCCAGTCTCCTTTTCTTACCGGTCCTCCATACCGGCCCGTACCGGCTTACTTTCACCTCTGAGTCCAGTCCTATGGTGCTGGAGAAGGGATTATTGTTTTCAAATACCTCCCGATGAGGTGCTCAGATACAACAGAGCTAGGGGCCATGTAAGTATCTAGATAGAGACAGCAAGCTTTGCTAACAGATCGATTTTCAGATTGTAAGTATTAATAGAGGAAAACTTCTGCAAAGATTGGGGGAGCCTCTTTTTCAGTACAGAAACACAGTACAATATGGATTCTGAAAAGGTAGGGGATAGATTATTTTTTTTTAATGGCCATTTATTTAGATTTGAACATTGCATCTCATACGCTAAGAACCTCAAATGATTAAAAAGACAATAGGGAAAACTATATTGAAATACTGAAAATAATAATTATCAAACTGTCATGACAGCATTACCATGAGCTCACAGTTCATCATTGTTTAATAGTCCTCTTTGTGTCTCATAACTCTCCTCATCAGAACTATGTGCTTGGTTCTACTCATTAACATTTGGGCACAACTGTGTTAAGGCCTGGAGAATTCTAATTTGCAGTGTTTGACACTCACTTTGCACCAGTTTTGCACAAGTGTAAATAACTTCATAATGTGGACCGCAGTGGAGAATCAGGCACTAACTTTCTTTGCTGTGGCAGGAAATGAACAGTGAGACAATAGGGCCTCTTGAATTTGTTGTTAAAGGACTCGATCCTGCACGTGCTTGAGTCATTGGAGTTTTGTTGTTGACCACAATGCATGTAGGACAGAGGTTATTGTAGAGATTTTGAAATATCCAAGACCACCTTCCAGTTCCTAGAGCTTTCTGTTGCAGGCCATCCTCTAGCCTTTCTAATTCTCGCAATTTTTCTTTTGACAGAACAAGCAAGTTAACTATGTAGACGTTGGTGGAGCATATATAGGACCTACGCAAAACCGAATCCTCCGATTGGCCAAGGAACTGGGTATAGAGACGTTTAAAGTCAATGTAGCACAGCGTCTTATCCATTATGTGAAGGTAAGATTTAAATATTTTCTGCATGCAGCTAATAAGAGTGTTAAACTTTGAAAAGTTCTGGCATTTGTGAAGAGAGTCCTGTCCTAAAGTGCCTCTTTGGTAGTTCAGTATGCATTTATCTGTAGTAGATATTGCTTTTCCATTTTGATTTATTTGCAATTGAAACAAAGATTTTCTTTTTAAGTATAAAAATGTAATAAGAAAAGCCAAAAAGGAGTTTGAAGAACAGTTAGCCAAAAACTCAAAAGGTAGTAACAAAATGTTTTTTAAGTACATCAGAAGCAGGAAGCCTGCTAAGCAACCAGTGAGGCCCCTGGATGATCCAGATACAAAAGGAGCACTTAAAGACAATAAAGTCATTGTGGAGAAACTAAATGAATTCTTTGCTTCAGTCTTCACAGCTGAGGATGTTAGGGAGATTCCCAAACCTGAGCCATCCTTTGTAGGTGACAGATCTGAGGAATTGTCACAGATTGAGGTGTCATTGGAGGTGGTTTTGGAATTAATTGATAAACTTAACAGTAACAAGTCACTAGGACCAGATGGCATTCACCCAAGAGTTCTGGAAGAACTCAAATGTGAAATTGTGGAACTACTAACTATGGTACTTTAAATCAGCTTTGGTATCCAGTGACTGGAAAATACCTAATGTAACACCAATATTTAAAAAGGGCTCTAGAGGTGATCCCAGCAATTACAGACCGGTAAGTCTAACGTCAGTACTGGGCAAATTAGTTGAAATAATAGTAAAGAATAAAATTGTCAGACACATAGAAGAAAATAAATTGTTGGGCAAAAGTCAACATGGTTTCTGTAAAGGGAAACCGTGTCTTACTAATCTATTAGAATTCTTTGAAGGGGTCAACAAACATGGACAAGGGAGATCCAGTGGACGAAGTGTACTTAGATTTCCAGAAAGCCTTTAACCAGGTCCCTCACCAAAGGTTCTTATGTAAATTAAGTTGTATGGGATAAGAGGGAAGATCCTTTCACGGACTGAGATCTAGTTAAAAGACAGGGAACAAAGGGTAGGAATAAATGGTAAATTTTCTGAATGGAGAGGGGTAACTAGTGGTTTTCCCCAAGGGTCAGTCCTAGGACCAATCCTATTCAACTTATTCATAAATGATCTGGAGAAAGGGTAAACAGTGAGGTGGCAAAGTTTGCAGATGATATTAAACTGCTCAAGATATTTAAGACTAAAGCAGACTATGAAGAACTTTAAAAAGATCTCGCAATACTAAAGTAATTGGGCAACAAAATGGCAAATGAAATTTAATGTGGATAAATGTAAAGAAATGTACAATGGAAAAAAATAGCGCCAACTATACGTACAATATGATGGGGGCTAATTTAGCTACAACTAATCAGGAGAGAGATCTTGGAGTCATCATGGATAGTTCTCTGAAGACGTCCATGCAGTGTGCAGCAGTAGTCAAAAAAGCAAACAGGATGTAAGGAATCATTAAAAAAGGGATAGAGAATAAGACTGAGAATATATTATTGCCCTTATATAAATCCATGGTACGCCCACATCTTGAATACTGCATACAGATGTGGTGGTCTCATCTCAAAAAAGCTATACTGGCATTAGAAAAGGTTCAAAGAAGGGCAACTAAAATGATTAGGGGTTTGGAACAGGTCCCATATCGGCAGAGCTTAGAGAGGCTAGGATTTTTCAGCTTGAAAAAGAGGAGACTAAGAGGGGATATGATAAAGGTATATAAAATCATGAGTGGTCTGGAGAAAGTGAATAAGGAAAAGTTATTTACTTATTCCCATAATATAAGAATTAGGGGCCACCAAATGAAATTAGTGGGCAGCAGGTTTAAAACAAATAAAAGGACGTTCTTCACACAGTGCATAGTTAACCTGTGGAACTCCTTGCCTGAGGAGGTTGTGAAGGCTAAGACTATAACAGGGTTTAAAAGAGAACTAGATAAATTCATGGAGGTCAAGTCTATTAGTGGCTATTAGCCAGGATAGGTAAGGAATGGTGTCCCTAATCTCTGTCAGAAGGTGGAGATGGATGGCAAGAGAGAGATCACTTATGTTCTTAATTTATGTAAAATATATTCAGTCCACAGGTGCTGGGGGGAGCAAAGGCTATTACCATCCTCTCCCTTTAAACAAGGGGTACCATGCTCCCCCCCCCACACTTTAGAGAACCTGACCCCAGCAAGGGCTCAGGGGCTCCACCAACACCTTTTGTCTCCTGACTGGAGATGGGTGCAGTAATGGCAGCATCCCCTCCTCTGTTATCATGATAGAGGGATGACCATGCCAAATTTGAGTGGCATTTCTACCCCATGTTTCCTCCTCAATTTTGCAGTCCTTCCAGCACCCATGATTCAGTCAGACTTGCAATTTTAAGACAGGACACATTTGGTACTTAATTATTTTTGAAAATATGCTTTGTGGAGCTCCAATATTTCTGGATGGCTGTCCAATCTTTTGCATCCTGTTTTCAGAAACTCTTGTGAATCTAATCAGAAGCATTTATAGCATCTGTAAGCAGCAGTATGTGAAAGTTCTTTACTCTTTAATTTTTTTATTTTTCTGATATAACCTTGTAAAATGGGGGGGGATGCCCATATAGGTTTTGAGCCCCAAAGAGCCCCACAAAGAGTAAATGCCAAACAAAGAGATACTTCTCTGGCAACAATTTACATTTTTAGCTATGTCCAAATCTAAACAAAATGACAATTCCCATGCCTGCTTGGCCACACTACCTACTTTTTTTATTTCCGTGAAATTCTGCATAAATCTTCCCTTTAAATGAAGTGACACCAAGATAATAGCTGATCAGTTCTGCAAGTTGCCTGCTGCTTGGGCAAGTGGCCATTTTCATTGAACAAACAGCAGTTTTATGCAATGTTATTTCTTCCTCGCTGAAGAAAAACACAGAACAGCTGAATATTGGAAGTGGGCCTTTAGAAACAGAGTTTCTAATACGAAATGCCTGGAAGACGCAGTCATGGAAGCACAAAAACAGTTTTGTGTTTTAAATTATTTAAATTTATTTTTAAAACACATTTTATTTTTCTAATGACACTCAAAATATGCCATGTAAATATTTTCAGAAATGTAAATTATTTGCCTAACACTGTTATATAAATAAAATCCTATAAAGAACATGTAGGATAATACCAGATATAACATACTTGTCACAGTAACAAGGCTAACTGCACTTCTGACCCCTTCTGATCTCTTTGAGATCACTTCCTCTCAGGTCTCAAGCCTCTAGCCATCACCTCTCTTGGGGTGGAATCATGGGATTCTCAGATCAGGCCTTTGCTGTAGTCCCCAGTGATCCACCATGATTAATTCAGCAGGCCTGATTTAGGTTCACATCCTGCAGTTCTGTTCCCCCTGGGAGCAGTGACAGTAGTAAACAATGACCAGATAGCTTCCTTAAAGCAAAATATTATCTATTTAGAACCAAACCATTTAAGAGAAAACAGATCTTAAAAACTATAAAACATACTACATGTATGTCTAGCCTACAAGGCATTTACTATCTTTCACAAGGGGATACTGGTGGTTCTAAGCTTCCTAAGGTCTCCTGAGACTTCTAGGGTTAGCATAATTTGTTCCCTTAACTCTCAATCCATTTCTTTCCCCCTGCTACATGAAGAGTCTCCTTTAAAAGCTGCTTAGTCATTGTGATCACCCCACGTCCCGGAGATCAAGTCAGCTTTTAAATATTTGTAGCTCTTTGATCTAATAATTCCTAGTCTTGGCAGAAGAAGGCTTGAAACTTTGTTGGAGGCAGGATTCAAAGTCCTTGAAGTAGATAGCTTTGCCCATTGCCTTGCAAGTGTGTGCTGGGGTGTCCATATCTGGGCCATTGTCTTCTTCCGATTTGTTTTTCCCCCAGTCGCCACTTAAGCTAGCTCAGTACATTCATACAGGGAAGTCTTAACCCAATTGCACAATAACTTCCCCTCACTGAGCAGGTCACATGCAGTGTTCCTAAAACAGTCATCTCAATATTCTTAGATTAAATACTGTAGGAACGGATATGTAATATAGCATTATTACATCTCAATATTCCTAGGTTATTACATAGCAGCTCCACCTCTGTTATAATGCTTCCATAATAAATTGACCAGATTTTCAGCCTCTGTAAATTGGTGTAGCTCCACTGACTTCACTCAAGCTATGCTGATTGCGCTACTTGAGCATCTAGCCTACTGTATTTAATTTAAACTCAAATATGGGCTCCTTTGCTTCTTAAATGGCCCTGCCTGTCCTCTGTGTGCTAAGAGCCTCTAATCAGATACATGAATTCAGACCTTAAATCCATTTTGACACTGTAGATCCAGATTTCTTTGTCCCAGGTTTCATTATCCGTGCTTTAGCTGATGACCATGCTTCTCCCATAAGCTTCCTTTGTTGTAGAAGTGTGTTCCTGAATAAGAAGCAGAATTACCAGCTTGTCAACTATCCTACATAATGTGGGCTAGTCCTGGAGTTGGCCTTGCAGTCCTGCTGAGCTCCTTTTTTTCTATATGTGGGGCTCCTGAAATCTCAGAACACAGCAACAGAAAGCAGATTAAGCTCTTAACATACCTACTGCCTTAGGCGCTAAATAAATAAAGCCTCCCTTTCTCCAATAAGATTGCTATTCCAGGTGCTGGAAAGAAGAACAATTAGAAGTTGCTTCTTTTCTCTATCAGCGGTTCCCCTTCCTCTTCGTCCTCCTTTAGTGTATCATCATTGGGTGTTGCACTGTAGCACAAAGATCCCACCCATCACTGGTTGTCTCATGTAACCTTGGGTTCATCTACATTGGGAGTGTGATTCCCAGCTCAAGGAAACATACTTGTGCTAGCTCTCATCGAGCTAGTGTGCTAACAATAGACCGTAGCAGTGACTGTGAGAGTGGCAAGATGGGCTAGTTACCCCAAGTACATACCATGAATTTCTGACAGGCATGTAATCAGGGTGGATAGCCCCTCCTGCCACTTGCACTGTGGTGGTTACGTTCTTTTTTTTTTTTTTTTTTTCTCTAGCTGAGTGACTTCTAGTTTACGTATTTCTCCTTGAGCTAAAAGTTGAAACCAAAGCTCCGAGAGTAGACATATCAATCTCAGATATCCCCCTTGTCTTTGTGGGAGGCACATAAACACTAGGACAGAACCTGACAGCACGGTCTATTTCTCTCTCCCTCCCCGTAATTCCAGGCCTCAACTGCTTGCTTTTTTCCCCTGGGATCTCCATTACTCTCTTTCTTCATTCCCTTGGGATTTTGTGTTATATCACATTCTCAGATGGCAACTACACTCTCTCCCTTTGAATCCATTCTCAAGATCTATTTCTACTGTGATGCATACAAGAAGTTAGCTACCTAATATTGACTAGGTTGAGGGGCATTCAAGGCAATATATATATATAAAAAAAAAAATTCCCCTCTCACCCGTATGGGTGGTATGTGTCTTCCTCAACCTCGGGTCCTCTACCAGAGGCCTGGGAGTTTGAGGGTTCTGCGCAGTATCTTAGCTGTTCCTAGCACTGCACTCTTCTGGACAGAGAGCTCTGATGTTGTTCCTGGGATCTGTTGGAGCCACTCACCCAGCTTAGGAGTCACAGCCCCGAGGGCTCCTACCACCACTGGGACCACTTTGGCCTTCACTTTCCACATCCTCTCTAGTTCCTCTTTCAGGCCCTGGTACTTCTCCAGCTTCTCATATTCCTTCTTCCTGATGTTGCTGTCACTTGGCACTGCTATATCTATCACCACCGCTGTCTTCTGGTCCTTGTCTATTACCACGATGTCTGGTTGATTGGCCAGTACCTGCCTGTCCGTCTGGATCTGGAAGTCCCACAGAATCTTAGCCCTGCTATTCTCCACAACCTTCTGTGGAATCTCCCATCTGGTCTTGGGAGGGTCTAGCCCATATGCTGTGCAGATGTTCCTGTACACAATGCCAGCCACTTGGTTGTGCCTTGAATGCCCCTCAGCCTTGTATGTTTTATCTCTCTTCCTCCTATTCATATGTTTCTTGGCTTCTTAAATTATGAGCGCTTCAGGGTAGAGGCTGAGTCTTCATGAGTGTAGAGTTGGTCAGCAGACTATTTGATACATGGAATTATGGGCATGAAATTCCTTTATTCATCTAGAAAATATTTGCAATGTAAATTACCAGGTTAATTAATTGTCATTTGTGGGTTTGCTACCAAGTTCCGGGTTTGAACGGAAAGCACTCAGAGGAAAGATGGAAAACATTTCTCTTTAACTATAATATAGTATCTCTCTCAGCTAAGGGTTATCATACTGTTTGTTTAGCTGTGGTTAAACAGAGAGGTCCATTCCCAAGTGCTTGTTTCTGAAGTTCACATTCCAACTGTGCTGAGATCAGAGAGGGGAATGACCAGATTGTTCAAGAAGCCCAAGCCAGGTTTAGACTTTGCTGTGACAGTTTCAGCCATTCATGCCCACCACAGATTCACAGAGATTTTTTTATTCAGCAGTTTCCCACAAGTCAGGAGGCTTTGCTCTAGGATAACACTTGGAATCATTTAATTTAGAAGCAAGGGAATTTAGCTAGGAAGCAACTAAAGGGATTTAAAGTACTCCAAGACATTCTGTGAATTTCACTGGGGAAGGAATTTTTCAAGTGTATTATACTAATTGCACTTTTAAAGAACCATGAGCTTTCACTGGTAGATGGATTTCCTTTGCAGCCACGGTGTACCTGAAAAATCCAAATCCAAACCTGCTGTCCGTCTTTTCCCATTTTTTTTGTTCTCCCTTTTTCTATAGAAAGAACACCACTTGTTACCATGTCAACCAACATGAGTCAAAAGCTAGTTCATATCCTGAAACACTAAATATATTTGGTTTTGGCATGTAGATTTTGCTTAGCTGCTAGGCTGTCTTTCTAGCAAGCCTGTTCTTTATTTATTGTCCCCCATGGCCATTATGAATGTTTTAGAAATGAGGGAGAATAAGGGAACTTCTTCCTTCACAGATTTGGTTGACAGTGTTGGGTTTTTTTTTTTTTCATCTGATATCTGTTACTTTCTTCGAAAGTCCCATTATCCTCTATTGTCACTTTCATGTCAGTTGAACAGGAGCCTCTAGAAATCATAGCTCTTGGTGCATTGCTATTGTGTTAAATGAAACTCTTCTTACAAAATGTGCAACCTGTTTGTGTCTGTCTGCAGCATTCACACTGATATACAAAATCAGGGATTTTTTTTTTTTTTTCAATTTTGGTTGTGCTGCATTTACTCAGCATTTTCAAGGCATATGAACTTCTGGCAAATGGCAATCATTTGTATGTAAAGCGTGGTGTCTTATATAGAGCTTCTTCCTCCACACTAAGGATACGTCTATACTGCAGCTTGGAGCATGCTTGTACGCAGACACACACTAGCTCTACTCAAGCTAGCACATTAAAAATAGCAGCGTAGCTGGGGGTAGCATGGGTGGCAGCTCAGGCTAGCTTCCTGAATAGAAACCCTCCCAGACCTTTTGGGTACATACTTCGGTAGCTAGCCCAAACTGCCCCTAGCTACTTTTTAGTGCAGTAGCTCAAGGAGAACTAGCATGTCTGTTTCCATACACGGGGACACGTGCTACCAGTGTGGATGTACCCTAAGAATAAAAGATGAAAGAGCAGCCAGCAAGGGTGTGAGCAAGTCGGTGTAGAGATTTGTGAACTGCAGAATCAGCTTCAGTAAGGGGAACAACAGACATTCTAAATCTGAATGTCCTTGTCCTTTATGCACGAGCACTTGGGAAGAAGGGCACGATGGCATAAGGAGCTACCTCTCAATCCCCAACTGTTTGCGTTATGCAAGGCCCAAGAACAGTCTCAGTCCCTGCATTCAGGGGAACACAGGGGCTGCTCCTTCTAGGTACCACCAGGGTGTACATTGCCCCAAAGGAGGCGTGGGGAAAGAGACAGGTTTCAAAACACACACACACACCCCTGCCCCCCCCCCAGGATCAGTAGACAGGAGTAGGCCGTGCCATCCTCAAGGTGGGTGTAACTGTGCACTTCCCTTGCACGTTTCGAAGCTCGGGGTGGGATTGCATCTCCCTGAACTTTGCTTGGGGTGGAATGGCTCCAAAGTGCATCCTACCTAGGACTAAATGCCACCATTTAGCCCTGTATGTGCACAGTGCAGCTCTAACAGAGAGCTTCTCTCCAAATTGCTTTTGCTAAGCACTGAGCTATGGAGCATCAGATTGTTTTCTTTTGTTTGGTGTGAGGTAACTAAGTCAGGCAGGCAGCAGGATTAAAAGTCAGTAGGAAAATGCTCAGCACCCTAGGGAAAGAAAAATTAAATAAACTCTGTGGGTTAGTCAGGCAGCCAGGCTGTTAGCACAGGAGCGAAGCCAGAAGGTTATTTGCTTTTCAGTTAAGGAATCAGTAGTTCAAGGTAATCCACCGAGAACATTATAACTAGTATAAAAATGAGATAATTTCAACCCTTGCTCACTGCAATTAACCCCTCTGTAAAGAACAAAGACTCCACTGATGTCCTGCTTGAGATGTGAAAAGTTTTAAAAGCGGTTATGTAAACTCTTGGGCCAATAACCACTTGGCCTGGATTCCCCCCTCCCCTGGAAACACCCATGCAAGAAGGTGGCATGGGGATGGAAGATGTTCAGAAACTACAGTGATGGGCACCAGGATAAGCATCTGCATAGATAGATCAATGATTTCCCCCTTGGAGCTTTCCTAGTACACCTCTACCCCAATTATAACATGATCAGATATTATGTGGTGTGACAAAGTTCCTCCTCCACCTTGGTGGGTCCTGCGCTTATTGGTGGATTTGTTCACCTCAGTGATCTTCCCCTCTTGTGGAACCCACAGTCTGAGTCAGCTCCTCCTGTGTCTGATCAGGAGTTGGGAGGTTTGGGGGGAACCAGGCCTGCCTCTACTCGCGGTTCAGCCCAGAGCCCTGTGGATCGCAGCTGTCTATAGTGCCTCCCGTAACAGCTGCAGGACAGCTACACCTTCCTGGGCTACTTCCCCATGGCCTCTCCAGACACCTTCTTTATCTCACCACAGGACCTTCCTCCTGGTGTGTGATAACGCTTGTCCTCCTCAATCCTCCAGCAGTACACTCTCTCACTCTCAGCTCCTTGTCTTCTTGCTCCCGCTCCTCACACACACTCCTTCTCCTCTCTGCCTGACTGGAGTGAGCTCCTTTTTAAACTCAGGTGCTCTGATTAGCCTGCCCTGATTGGCTGCAGGTGTTCTAATTAAAGTAGCTATCTCTACTGCCTTCTAGAAAGATCTTAATTGGCTCCAGGTGCCTTGATTAACCTGGAGCAACTGCCATTTGGTTACCAGGGTACTAGGGATTTGTTTAGCCTGGTGCTAACATACCTGTTTCTCAATACTTTACTGTAGCCATCTGGCCTTGCCCCATCACAGCGGTAAAGCAGTGCTCTGGGGGGACGGGGCTGCGCGCTCTGGCAGATCAAAGCAAGTTCGATATAACACAGTTTCACCTATAATGCAGTAAGATTTTTTGGCTCCCAAGGACAGCGTTATATCGGGGTAAGGGTGTATCAGTCCTTTGGGTTGAAGTAGCAGCTTCCCTCCCCTCTGTCTCGGATGCTCCACAGATCTCCTGAAGTCTCCAGTAGGCCCAGGCCATCTGCATAGAGGTCCTGTGTCTACATGCCAGATTTAGGGTCCTCTAATCCCAGCCCCACCGTCTCCCTGGCAGCGTGGCTCCATTGGAGCCATATAGTCAAGGACTTCCCCAGCTGCTGCTTCCTCCAGGATCCCACTCTTCCTGAAGTTACTTTCCCTGGCACAGAAGAACTACATAGAAGTTAACGCAGCCTCATGCTGTATTAATTGTCCACTGTTCTAATTCATTGGTTTGATGGGAGTAAAAGGTGCATCCCGCTTGATTCTTCCCCGCTCCTGAACACAGCACATCATTTCACCATCTACAGATCCCAGACTTCACTGAGGTCTCTCCACAGTGTCCAGGCCAGCCAAGAAGGTTATTGCTGTAGAAGTCACCAGCACCACACAAACCCTCCCACACCTCTACCTTTCTTTGTGGGAGACAAGGGAGTAATTCTCAGGGAAAGATCCAGCCCCTGTGATTAGAAACTCTAGAGTTTAGCAGGTGAAAGGAAGTAAATAAAGGAGCCCAGTGATCCTTACTGCTACTTTCTTTAGAGAGCCAGTTTGTCACATCTGGCGTGGGGCATGGAAGGGCATGGAAGCATTCGTTGTGTGCCAGAGCTCTGTCTGGATTCAAAGACAAGGCTCACACACCGTATGTGTTAGTTGTGCTGATGCAGCTGGTCCTCCTTGCTCAGGCTGTCAGTGCTGTTGGTCAGCAGAAGAAGTTAGTCTTCAGAGCTGCTGATCAAACACCTCAGCCAAAGTCTAATCCTCGGCCCACCAGTGTCAATAGAAATTTTGTCATTGACTTCGTAGGGCCCAGGATTTGGCCCCCTAAATACCATTAAAATTCCAGTCAGTTACCAAAAGCTGTTAAATATCAAGCCAGTGCTATTGCCTCAGATTAGCTACAGAAAATAAATAAAAGCCCAATAATTTCAGTATTTGGCTTGTGAGCTCTTTGAGGCCGGGACTGCCCTTTTGTTCTGTGTTTGAATAGTGCCTAGCACAGTGGGGTCCTGGTCTGAGACGGGGGCTCCTAGATGCTATACTGCAATACCAAAGAATAGTAAATAAAAGAAGAAATGAGTGTCAGAAATAACGCCAAACATTTCTAGACTTGCTCTGAATAGGCTTACATTGCATGGTGGCTAAAATACTAGCAGCTGGTCTGCACTAGCTCTAGCACTAGTGTGCCTACCCGTGGAGCTGAACCGGGGCTAGTGCAGCAGTGGGAAACATGAGGAGAACACTAGTGTAGACGCAGCCTAGAGAGTGTGCTGATTCTGTCTGTCACATTCAGCGTTAACTGCAGTAAATCAGAGCAGAGTTTTTGGAGTATCTGAGCATTTTGCTGCCTAATTCAATTAAATCAACAGCTAAAATTGCAGAGCTGCTTTGGGAAAAGGCCTATACTAGAGTTACTGTGAGCTAGTATTATCTGGCTCTTGCAGCGGACACCGATAAAGGAGTGCCTCGGTTTAAATAAGCAATGGGAGGGATTTATTATGAAAATAAATTATCACTTTCACAAAAGTGATTCTGCCACTTTAAAAAAAATAAAACACTTTCTGGGACTGAGTAAAATAGGCTTAAAATGTGAAGTGTTGTATGTTAGCTAGTCCATTCCCAATGGAAGTTCAGTACCCATATTGCCAGGTTGTGTAAAGGAAGGTCTTTATTACATAGTAAACAGAAACCAAGCTTCTTTCAAAGAGAAAATATCTCCTTCTTGTCTCTATCTTGGCTTTCTGTAGCTAAGAGTTGGGTAAGGTTTGTTCCACCTTTTATCTGTGCAGCAGATAGAGCTGTGGCAAGTTTTCATATTGTCATTCATTCTGAAGGGAGAGTTTATTTCTGCTCGTTCCTGCGCTGTGACCTCTGCGTTGCAATACCTGGCTTTGTAGCCTCAATAATAATTAATCTTTAAGGCAATGAGATGGTGAACTTAAACCTTGCCCTTTGCCTTTCAGTGGCATTCACTTTGTTTTATGGTGAGAGAGTGTGTATGAGAGGCAACTAGAGTCCTGATTAATAATAATTAAGCTTCACAAATACAGTATATGATAACGTTTTTTTTAAACAAAGCAGTAAGAAAGATTTTTAAAAAAACAAATAATTTGCTACTTCCTATAGCTTTTATCCATTATGAATAGAATCAGTTTACCAAGCTAGGATTTCTGCTGTACTAGCCAATACATGATGATTCAGCTTCCATCCATTTGTATCTGGTCCACCCTACAGCACAGCTTGTTCTCTTCCAAATTCCACTTTAGAGCTGCTGGCCAAAGAGAAGGAGGAAGCAGTTTGTCTCAGTCCAGATAACTACCTTGCAGCTGGTTCATGGGAGCCAGGGGCGGCTCCAGGCCCCAGCACGCCAAGCGCATGCTTGGGGTGGCAAGCCGCGGGGGCAGCAGGCAGGCTGCCTTTGGCGGCTTGTCTGCGGAGGGTCCGCTGGTCCCGCGGCTTCGACGGACCTCCCACAGGTGCACCACCGAAGCCGCGGGACCAGCGGACCCTGCGTAGGCAAGCCACCAAAGGCAGCCTGCCTGCCGTGCTTGGGGCGGCAAAATGCCTAGAGCCACCCCTGATGGGAGCATTCATTCTATTTTAGTAGCAGCAAGTGCACATAATGCAGCCACACTGGAGGGATGTGGAGAAGAGATTATGGGCAGCCATTCCCACCCCACCCTCTCCTAAAAAAAGATGGGGGAGAAATTGTGGCCCAGATGGTTGAGAATGTGTACAAAACAACGCTGAGCTAAACAAGCTTCATATCAGTACCCAGAGGGAGTGAGCCCTGTTTCAACTGCTCAACATAATTTGGAAAAAAAAAACAAAACCGTAAGGACCTTTGGAGCCTGAGCAGGACTGAGAGTGGGAGGAGGTGATAGTGTCTCCAGGCATTATACCTAGCTGGGCCAGGAGCTGGCATGGTACCTCCTAGATTTGCTGTGAGTGCACATTCACTAACCAGCTCTTGCTACAGTTGGGACAAAGGTATAGCCCACATTCCCCATCCCATCCCAGAGCAGCCCTTTGGCCTCAAGTCATTGTGTGGAGATAGAAGGATCATGACTACACCTTACTGAGGGAGCAAATGGTACTGGCTGTGCCAGGAGAGCCCACCCCACCCTCCCTGTGCGGTACTATGACTGCCTCCTGTAGTCTCCCATCTCAGCACATCTACACTAGGAAAGCCATAATTTGACCCTGAATCTTGAGGTTTGGCTTCTTGACTAGTCTCACCAACTCAGATGGTGAAATGCCCTTTTGTAGGGTTTTGGTGTTAGGATCTTTGCAGAAAGCCAGTCCGAGGAGACTTAATAGGGCATGCCCATACAACACAAAGTCAGTGGGAATTTGGCCATTGATTTCAATAGGAGCAGGAGGAGGTTCTAAGTGATTTGGTGAGGAAAAAATGTTGACTGTTGATTCAGCTCCAGCTAAGAGCTGTCAAGAGAACCAGCTGTTCAGATGTATGTCATTTCTTGTATGTACTTCTTTTTAATTATTTCCTGGGGTCATCTTAAGTAGCCTGTATAGCTGCAGCAGTTTCCTGGCGTATTCATAACAAGAATTATTTTCTGAAGCCAAAAACATCTGGAGGGTTTTTTTTGTATTGGTTTGTTTTTAGTATAGAATTTTCATGTGCTAATGTTCTCAGGATGCATCATATCACAAAGGAATATGGCCAAGTTTCTACGCCTAGTGACTGATGATTGGTGACTGCAGTCAAAAATATTCAGATAGTTCTGAAACCTATTTAGAGTTTATCCAAACTTTTGGTTGCTTGCTCAGTGTGAATCACTAAATCATCTCAGTTTCAACCATCAGTAACAGGCTTAGCAGCAAGGAATACTTAACATTTAGGACTTGTCTTCCTGAGGAGTTATTCCAGAATAGCTATTTCCTGTGTGTGGATATTTTGTGCATTAAGACATTCTTATTCTGGAATAAGAGCATCCATACATGGAGTTAATCAGGAATCGATAATCTATTTTAAAATCACACCCTACCTTATTCCAGATTATTTTTATGTGTAGACAAGCCCTCAGGCATGGCTGAAATCTGCTCTATTATCTGAAACCAGATGCTACAAAAACTGAATTTTGGGATCCAATTAAGACAACTTGGTTTTCTTGTTTGTCACCTGGCCTACTTGTTGATCGGCATTTCGCACAGCAGAAATTTGCCCAGGATTCATTTACAAAGAATTTTTGGGTTGAAAGTTAATTATAATATTGCTTTGGTAATTGCAATTTCTGTTTACTTTGTGCTGCCGTGAAGCCTTGGTCCATTTGGTGTGTTGTATCTCAGTTGGCTCCCTTTATTTGTGCATTTCAGGGGAAGTCCTACCCATTCCGGGGTGCATTCCCTCCAGTATGGAATCCCATAGCTTACCTGGATTATAACAATCTGTGGAGGACAATGGATGAAATGGGGAAAGAGGTATGATATAAATGCAGACTGCATATATATCTATTATGAGATTACACCATTGATCTTGGTATCATAGGGAATAGGCTTTTTAATATGAAGGTTCAGAAAAACCCTTTCAGATTTCCCATATGGAGTGTCAGATAACAACCACAAACACCGAACGATGTCAGGGCACGTACACTGAAAGGGTAGATGAGATTTTATGGCTAAAGATTGGAGGCTGAAATGTGCTATTTTACTAAAGGACTTTTAAATATGTCAAACCTTGGACCATGGAGGAGTAGACTGTGTTTAGACAGTCTACTCTTTGTAAAGGGTATAGCTGCAGGGCCCCAGGAAAAGCAGTGTATGTCACAGAGGTAAGATTCCTGCCTGGCTTGAGGAGAATAGCAATATGTTACTAATCCAGACCAGTAGGGGCGTACTGCCTCCTGTGGTGGCGCAACTGTGCTGTCCAATGTATTGGGAAAGAGGCAAAGTCTGTACTCTGCCCACGTGCTCAAGGGTGGGGCAAAGCAGCGGATGTGCTTAGCACTTGCGTACCCCTACTGAAGGTCCAGGAAGGCCAGGCCAGGAGTTGAGGGGGAGGAGAAGTGGGGGCTTACTATCTTTCCCTAGAAATACCTGTTATGATGATATTGATGTTCATGGGCAGCTGTGTAAGATGGACTACAGGCTAGTTAACAGTGATGTTATTTTTAAAATAAAAATTTGTAAATGCTTCAGAAATGGAAGTTTAAAAATTCTTGACCATCCACTGTGCAAAAAAAATCTCTGCAGAGGATTCCAAACTTTCAAATATCTGTCAACTGTTCCATAACCCTACTACTGAACTGGGGACCAATCTGGCAAAGACTTACACACATCAATAACTTTCCTCACACAAGGACGAGTTACTCACATGTGTAAGGTTTTTCAGGATCAGGTACTGCATTATGATGTACCTACACTGAATGCTTTCTCCCAGAAATCTCTGATATTACCTTTTTTTTTGACAAGATTCAAATAAACAGTAGTGCATTCCTGTGTTGAGACTTGTAGGCAGCAGATCGTCGTCAAATGTGTAGTTCAGTTTTACAGTGTACATAAAAGGCCAGATTGTGCCCTCAGTTATATTCTGGGTTTGCACGAGTGTATCTATTGATGAAACAGAGAGGCCAGATTTACACCAGTGTACCAGTAGGTGGGAGCAGATTTGACCCACTATATTAGCAGGCCTGGGATAGCAAACTAAATATGACTAGGTAGTAATATACTATGCACTAAGTCTAATATTTTGACTTCATTTGTAGATCCCTGCTGATGCACCCTGGGCGGCCCCACATGCTGCAGAATGGGACAAAATGACAATGAAAGAGTTGACTGACAAAATTTGCTGGACCAAGTAGATAACATTTTATTAACTTTAAAATCCTCTAGCTTCCTTGGCACATTATATGATGGGGTGTAAAGTGCACTTACGGAGGTCTTGATCATGCTTCTGTTGACTTCAAGTGGGTCAGGTCAGACTTCAGTTTTGGAGATGACACAAAGGGAAAAGGGATTGTAATCACTTAAGAGGAGAGAGTTAAAAGTATAGAATGAGCCTGACAAATTAGAAGTTTCTAAAATCACTGAAATGAGATTCAGTAAGGACGAATGCAAGGTGGCTAATGTATGAAGAAATAATTGAATGCTCAAGCAAAGAATAGAAGATAACTGGGTAGAAAGTAGGAAGAGGGAAGGTTATAAAGGTATAGTGGATGATAAATTGAATGCATTAACAGTGCTATGCTGTCACAAAGGCAGCAAATGTGATACTAGATTGTCTCAACAGAATTCCCCATGTAAAACAAGTTAAATGATTTTCTTTTTGCTCAGCATTAGTGAGGCCACAACTAGCGTAATTTTTGGCAGTGTGATATATAAAAAAAATTGACAAATTAGGCAAGCCCAAACATCATAAATAAAAATGATATATGGGTTTTACAGCAGATGGTCTATGAGGGCAGATTAAGAGAGTTGAACATGCAAGGAGCTGAGCGTCTCCTATGAGAACTGAGCAGTTCTCCTGTTCGGCACCTGGCAGCACCAGGGTCTTAGATTGTAAGCTTCTGTGGGAATGGGCATTGTCTTTTCCTTGTCTATAAAGTGCTATGCACATTCCAGGTGCTATGTGAATTAAAACACCACTGCATGGATGTGGAGTCAATACCTCCAGTTGTGGTCTGCTCTTCCTTACCCATCTCATAGAATCCTCACTATAATAAGGCAAACAGAACCAGGTAGACTGTATTAAACATATCCTAGCTGGCTGTGCCATTTCCTTACACTGTACTAGAATAGCTTCCTCCTCTATATTTAATACAGTACCTTTTATTTAGGCAGCTCAGCACTGTTTGCCTTTTCTTTCTTACTACTATTTAGCACTATATCAAAGATTTCAGACTATTTCTCCCTCAAGGTATTGTGCTTCTCCGAATCCTTCTCCTGCTCGAAGTCTTACAGAATATGGCCACTAGGTTTCTGTCCTGATCATTATTGCACAATATTTTCCATACAGTTAATTTTATAAGCCACTTGTCTGCCCATGCATTTAGTCCAGTGGTTCTCAACCCCCAGCCCAATCAGCACACAGCTGCGGCCCATGTGACATCCTCAGGGCCATACAGGTAGTATATATACACATGTGGATGCAGCCCACATAACACACACAGAGCTGCTTATGCGGCCCACAATGGTAATAGGTTGCAAACCACTGTTGTAGTCTTTGCAAGTAATTCTGAGCAACTCTTTCTAGACCAAATGGACTTGCTTCTAAGTCAATAACTCACAGATGTATAAGCAGTACTAGATTTATAATAATCTGTATGCTACGGTGCTTCTGTGCAATGTGAACAAAACTGATTCTATTGCTGAGTCTTGTAATCTTAATAGGGATGCTGAGCTGAGATATGCTGAAAAACTCAAAACTCTCTGTTTTATTCTCTTCAACCAATCAAAGTTCCTAGCTGCTGCTCAGAATGGTAGTATTACAAGTAGGAAACTGATCTTTCTGCATGCTGGGTGCTTTCAGATCCACACCAATAACTTGTAAAGGCAAGTAAAGTTCATGGCTAAGAAAATAAATCTACCCTCAGAACCAAAGTAAGAAAAAGCTGTAAAAGTTCACAAGTTACATATTCCGTCAGAGATAGCTTGCTAAGTTGGTTACCTCAGCAAATCAATAGAGATTCTCTCTGTTAATGAAACTTTATCTGGAAGCACTTTGACTCTTTTTCATAAATGATCAAACTTAGTATATGCTAATTAACAAATCACAAGTGAAATACAGGTGAATGGTCTAATTCTCTGTTGGTGTAACACTGTTGTGTTCAGTGGTGTTACACCAGCAGGGAATTTGGCCCTGTGTGTATATATATTTACTATGATTGCTGCCGTTGCTGCACATTGTAGAACTTAAATTCGACTAGGCAATAAAATTTATTGCAGTGACAGGTGGCAGAGTAAGGAGTGGCCTTGGAAATGTACTCCTTAAGCTACCAGGGATGTATCAAACCGTGGGAGTGGTGTACTTGATGAGCTCCTCATGAAGGAGAAAGGAAGAAGATCTCCGCTAACTGGCTATCGAATGCATCTCCTGTTGAGAAAATATTTGTTTTGTGGCAGTAGTGGCAACTGGGAAACTAGTTAAGAAGCAGGATAAATAAGAATGAGTAAATGGTAGGGAGGTTCATATAAACATATTCAAATAGTCCTTTCTACAGGCCAAAAATTGAACTGAGCAAAAAATGATCTGTGTGCTTTTAGGTAATAACCTTGTTCAAAGAGAAATAATGAAAAACTAATAATAGCCAACAGCAAAGTAGTATTTATTAGAGCTTAGTAAATAATTGAATTTAATTTCACTGGCTAACAACAACAAAACCTGTTCTGAACCAAAACAGAATTGTTATGGTTTTTCTCACCAAAACAAAAAGAACACACAGACATTTTGTTCAGGCGCAATGAAATATTTTAAATATTGTTTTGAAATCATATTTCATTTTGAAAGCGTAGTTTCAAAACAAAATGTCAAAGCCAAAACATTTTGACATTTGCAAAAAAAATTCCCTTTTTTTTCAGCTGAAACTATTAAGTTCAACCTGAATTTGTGATTTGGTTCAGGGTCCTGAAAAATGCATTTTTGGTGAATGTACCAATTATCCAAAAACTTTTACCGCTCTAATATCTACTTCCTAACCCTGTTGTCTGTGCTTTTATTTTGCATACAGAGCTGCCAGAGAGTTTGCTACTCTCTTTGTGAACATCAATGTCACCTCTGAGCCACATGAGGTCTCTGCTCTCTGGTTCCTGTGGTACGTGAAGCTGTGTGGGGGGACAACCAGGATATTTTCCGTAACCAATGGGGGGCAGGTACAGAATGTCATACGTTTCCTTTCTTGAGACCGTAATGAACAAGTGTGGTGTTCCTTTCCACAAACTTAACACATTCTCTGCAGTTAATGAAAAGATGAATAATCAGTTTACACAGTGCAAGTGTTCAATATGTGTTTGAAGGTGTCAAATTATCTATGGGAGCTTGGTACAATGTGACATCTAATCGATCTAGGCCTCAAGTTAAATCAGGACAATTTATTTAATTTCCCTCCCCAGTCTCTTCAACATATAGGTTTTTTTGTTTGTTTTTTCTGCTACTGTAATATCTGCCACTTTGGTTTATATGGTCACTTATCATTGAATGTATGTGTGCCTTTCAAGCATACAAAGCAAGTGTACTTCAAACTAAAGTGTAGTAAAAGTTTACTTGGATAACTTGATTAGTTAACTCAAAACAACTCTTGAAAATCTGGCCTTTTTTGTGGGCTCTGTGCACTTGAAAATCTGACCCTGATCTTCTCATGTGTTAACAGAATTTATTATAGACTCTACTCTCATGATGATTTCTTGATGGGGTTTTTTGTTTCCAGGAGCGGAAGTTTGTTGGGGGTTCTGGTCAGATTACCGAAAAGATAATGGAACGCCTCCAAGGCAGAGTTAAACTGGAGAGGCCTGTAGTTCGCATTGATCAGTCAGGTGATAATGTCATTGTGGAGACTCTAAATCATGAGATATATGAGGTAATTCAATAAAAATATAGTAATTTGCATTTACTGTGGTGGGGGGGGAGAGGAGGGAATGTCTGCGGCAGCTCTTAGCCAAATGTAATCAGCACCATGCATTTGTGCGTCTTTGCTTCTCAGACTCCCCTGAAAGTCTTTGAAATCTACTTTACTGATTTATTTATGACGGGGTCTTATATTAGTGTATTGTTAATTGGCTCCTGACATTAGTCTACCTTCTCTCTGCTTTATTTTATTGTGTTATTTTATATAATAGCGCCCACAAATGTCATCTTAAATAAAGGAAAATAATATTTCTGTTCATATCTAAGATTGCAGGTGTGTGTGTTATATATCAGTGCCTTATTTTTCAGGGCAGTTATGTGATTAGTGCCATCCCCCCAGGCCTGACTACAAAGATCCATTTCAACCCAGAACTACCATCAGAGAGAAACCAGTTAATTCACCGTCTTCCGATGGGTTCTGTCATTAAATGTATGATGTACTATAAAGAGGCCTTCTGGAAGAAGATGGGTACGTGGGTATCAACTACGGGGGAAAATGAAGAACTTGGGAATTTAGTGCTACACTAACTTCAAAGTCATGGATTTATCATCTTTAAGTGTTGGAGAATGTACAAAAAAAAAATTGTTTCCAAAACTATGTGTGAGGATGCTTCATTTCCAACATCAGAACAGCCACCATTGCATTAAACAGGTGGATTTTTTTTTTCATGTTATGAGGATTTCTCTCTCTTCAGCTAGCCACTAAGTCATTCAAGTGTTGCCACTACAGAGTTTCTTGCACCTACCTCTGAAGCATCTGATCACTGTTAGAGGCAAGATACTAGACTGGGTGGACCAGGGTTCCGATCCACTATGGCAAATCCTATGTTATGTCCTACCCCTTCTGTATCTACCCTACTTCTGTGTAATGCCTGTTGAGAATTCCACAAGGAGTACAAGATTGAGTCTCCCCTGATTAGACTTGCCAAGAATAGGGTTCTGGTGTTTTCGGCAAGCTATTTGAGGAACAAATATACTATATTTCTACTAGTCTGCATTTTTTTTTGTAGTTCCTGTTATTTGGTAAGAGTAAGTCTCAATAACTTTCTGTGAGTCACAAATAAATTCATACAAAGCAACAAAGTCCCCATTTAAAAACAAATTAGTATATGTGTATACACGCAGTTTGGGAAACTACTGACAGGGAGAGAGAGAATGCTAGAAGAAGGTTCCAGATTTCTAGGTGTTATCAGTGAATGAAGAACAGCTATGCATTTACTTTTCAGTGAAGTTTTTTCATTACTACCAATACATAGCACTCAGCAGTTACTATATCTGTTTCCTTTCTCCTGTCAGACTACTGTGCCAGCATGCTTATTGAGGACGAAGAAGCGCCAATTTCAATAACCTTAGATGATTCCAAACCTGATGGATCGGTGCCTGCCATTATAGGGTAAGGCACCCCTAGTCCATGTTCCTAGATTTATAGATGCTTGTGAAAGGACTTGCGGAGGGGATTGGAAAGCATGCAAATCACTATAGGAGATATTCACCCATTATGAGGATACATGCAGGGCACTCTGGGCCAACTGCAGTCTTTTGGCATCCTCTTGTGTGGGATAAAGTAGCTATGCAGCCCCTTCAAGCCTCTGCATTCCTTAGAGCGAGGCTTTGCACCAGCTGTAAGTAGGCCAGTGCAGAGGAGGCTGGTGGGAAGAGAGGTACATTGTCCAATGTGCCTATTCCCATGGTTGAAGTTAAGCACACATTTAAGGGTTTTGCTGATTTGGGCCCATAGAAATTAAATCCCTTACTCAGATTTACCAAGCATCTTGCTCCAGCTACACGGGAGCTTCTCTTTTGGCCATGCTGAATACTGAAAATGCAGTTGACAGAGGCCATTGTTTGTCTTGAATCTGCAATGCACTGAAGAGATGAAGGACTGTTCCCTCACAACATCTTGTAATTCAGTCAAAGCACAGCTGTTCGGTGACAGATTTAGAATTCTGGAGAAACTGCCAAGTATTTAGCATTTCATTTTGGAAGGGGAGCTGGAAAATGTGTAACAGCATTTAGTGGCGTTTGAAAAGAGTGAATTAAGTGAATATAAATTAAAAAAAAAAACTTTACAGAATGTTTCCATTTTAAATCCAAGGTGAACCTTCCAAATCAGCTGAAAAAACACTTTGTGTTTGTGTGTGTGTGTGTATATATACACACCACATAATTGCATGTGCAGTACCATACAGAGAAAGCCAAACACTCCTAGTGAATTGTGTAACATTGTGGATACACAGTTCTAAAATATCCTTATTTTGGACACCATGAAACCCCCTAACATTCCTCTCAAGTTACTGCCAACAACAGGAATGTAAATGTTTTTTCTTGCTACTAAAATCAAGTTGGGGTCATCTCTTTGCTAGTATGCACAACTTTATAAAGGATTCCAGGAGCCAAATTTACCCAAGGTGCAATCCCATTGAAGTCAATGGAATTATTCCAGGAATCAATTTGACTCTAGCAATTACTGATAGGAATGTGACTGTAGCCTTCTAAACTGTTTGTCATAAAATATATGTTGTGTCTACTGTAGCCTCACTCCCCTGCAGCTGACCTAATCATGGATCTTTTAATAAAATAAATTGTATTGGCTTTGTGGGAGGGGCAGCTACGTGGGAACTTAGAGGGACTAGAAAACTAAAGCCCAGTTCAAGGAAACTCAAGTCTCAATCTTAGCCAATTTTGGATTTAGATCTCGATATGGAAAGAGAGGCTGCACGTGTTGTGTTGGTTGATTCTCTCCTCACACTGGATGAAGATCAGGGTGTTGCCTAATTCTGTTCCCACTGAAGTCAGTGGGCATTGTCCCGCTCACTTTAGTGGGAGGAGAATTAGGCCAATGCAAAGCAATTTTGAAAATTCCACCACAGAGGTATCTATTGATTCTTCTAGAACTGGGAGCTATCTTTGATACCAGTTATCATAGGGTACTATTGACCCCTGTGCAGACCCTAACAGGGGTAGATGAAGTTGCTTTCAAAGGGCTCGGCCCCTTTCTGAGATCTCCCCAGATTCTCCCTTGTCAGTAGTCCATGCCTCCCTCACCTTAAGACTGAATTGCTGTAATATGCTGTACCTGGGGCTACACCTACAACTCACTAGGCAGCTTCAGCTAGCACAGCACATGGTAATCAGTTTTGTTAGCTTCCTCCAAGGGGCACTTTACTCCTGTGCTCTTTGTACAAGCTGATCATTTCCGGATATAATGCAAGAAGCTATTGAATATGGATAAATGTATTCTGTGATAATTAAGCTTTTTATATGATTAAAGAATTACTTACCAGTAGTGGGTTTGTCTCACTCATTGTGAAGTTTTTTTAAGCAAAGACTTTATGCCCACGCTTTGTAAATCAGTCTGTATTGACACTGCACAATACTTGTGTCCTCTTTTTCTTTAGTTTTATCCTTACAAGAAAGGCCTATAGACTTGCAAGTGTCAGCAAAGAAGAGAGGTAAGAACTTAAAAATTTCATAGAGTTGTTCTTTAGGATGCTTCACCGAGTAATTTTATATGCACATAAAGCAACTACCGATAACAGTATTCCCCAAACTCCGAGGTCTAAACTCAGCTTGCGTAAGCAGGCACAGCCCCCACTGATTCCAGTTTAAGGATATTTTAAAGGGTCCACATGCTATCTGTTTTTTCATGTTATCACTAACACATTATCTTTCACAGATAGTCTTGGGGCACTGTTTTTGTCTGTGACAACTGCTGGTTACTGCAAAGATTCCAAAATGCTTCCTTCCTTCCTGACCATTTTCACATAGCTGGTCCATTAGTGAAATGAAGGGAGTGCTGAGGTACATAACCTTTGGTGTCCTTCCCCTACACGCCAGACAGAAATATTCCAACATTTATTATTAATTACATAAATGTGTAAACATCTGTGTCTACAACAGTACTATTTCCACAACCATATATGAAAGAAGAGTCCAGTTTGAAGCCTGTTCTGTTATTCATAATAAATAAAATACCATTAAGTATTTTACAGGTCAAAATCTGCTCAGTTACCCTGTTGTAAATCTGGAGTGATTCCACTGACTTCATTGGAAGTATTCCAGACTTATACCGGTGAACCTGAGTATAATTTGACTCTGCATCCTCAGATAACTGTACAAACATTTATTTAATGGCACGCAGTCCAACATGAGCCTCCCAAATGTGATATCAGGATTTTACACTTAGGCATTGGTGTTGGAAAATTTGGCCTAAGAGTATGAACTTGGAAACTGTTACACATACAAAAATAACTTTAACATGTATTGAAACAGATTTTAACGTTAAGAACAGCAGCAAAGAATGAGGTTCTTTTTCATTTGTTTTCTGATCACTTTATATTTGTGTTTAGGAAGAGAAAAATCTGTGAACTGTATGCCAAAGTGATGGGCTCAGAAGAGGCTTTACATGTGAGAAACCACTGCCTGTTCTTTTATTTACCTTGTGGTAGTGCTACTTGTTTCTTCTGAATGGTGAAGCAAGGACAAAGTTTACATTTTAGTTCTCAAAAGCAGTGCATGTTATGCCATATGATACCCACTTCCCCAGCTGCTGATGAACCCTAAACACAAGAGGGAGACAAGAACTGTCTCTATACCAGAAAAGAAGATAAGAATTGTCAAAAGTTATCTATATTATATGGGAGGGCAATGCTCCAAAGAAGTAGAAACCTGCTCATTTTGTGCTGTTGGATAATATTAACAGAATGCAGTGGCAGTCCTGTATCAGCATTGTGTAAAAAAAAATATATATATAAAATAAATTCCCCTCTCACCCCTATGGGTGGTATGTGTCTTCCTCAACCTCGGGTCCTCTACCAGAGGCCTGGGAGTTTGAGGGTTCTGCGCAGTATCTTAGCTGTTCCTAGCACTGCACTCTTCTGGACAGAGAGCTCTGATGTTGTTCCTGGGATCTGTTGGAGCCACTCACCCAGCTTAGGAGTCACAGCCCCGAGTGCTCCTACCACCACTGGGACCACTTTGGCCTTCACTTTCCACATCCTCTCTAGTTCCTCTTTCAGGCCCTGGTACTTCTCCAGCTTCTCATATTCCTTCTTCCTGATGTTGCTGTCACTTGGCACTGCTATATCTATCACCACCGCTGTCTTCTGGTCCTTGTCTATTACCACGATGTCTGGTTGATTGGCCAGTACCTGCCTGTCCGTCTGGATCTGGAAGTCCCACAGAATCTTAGCCCTGCTATTCTCCGCAACCTTCTGTGGAATCTCCCATCTGGTCTTGGGAGGGTCTAGCCCATACGCTGTGCAGATGTTCCTGTACACAATGCCAGCCACTTGGTTGTGCCGTTCAGTGTATGCTGTTCCTGCCTGCATCTTACATCCTGCCACTATGTGTTGGACTGTCTCTGAGGCCTCTCTGCACAGTCTGCACCTTGGGTCCTCTCTAGTGTGGTAGACCCCTGCTTCAATGGATCTGGTGCTCAGTGCCTGTTCCTGTGCTGCTATGATCAGTGCCTCAGTGCTGTCTTTTAGTCCAGCCCTTTCCAGCCACTGGTAGGATTTCCCAATGTCAGCCACCTCAGCTATCTGTCGATGGTACATCCCATGAAGGGTCTTGTCTTGCCATGGCACTTCTTCTGCTTGGTCTTCCTCCCATGTCTGCTGCTGCCTCAGGCATTCTCTCAGCAGCTCATCTTTGGGGGCCATCTTACTGATGTACTCCTGGATGTTCCAGGTTTCATCCAGGATAGTGGCCTTGACGCTCACCAAGCCCCGCCCGCCTTCTTTCCGGCTGGTATACAGTCTCTGGGTGTTGGACTTGGGGTGGAAACCTCCGTGCATTGTGAGGAGCTTCCGGGTTTTCACATCGGCAGCTTCCATGTCCTCCTTTGGCCAGCTCACTATACCGGCAGGGTATCTGATGACCGGCAGGGCGTATCCGTTGATGGCGTGGATCTTGTTCTTCCCACTGAGCTGGCTCTTCAGGACCTGTCTTATCCTTTGGTGATACTTGGATGTTGCTGTCTTCCTTGCCTCCTCATCGTGGTTTCCATGTGACTGTGGGATGCCAAGGTACTTGTAGCTGGTCTGTATGTCTGCTATGTGGCCCGCTGGTAGTTCCACCCCATCAGTCTTGACTACCTTCCCTCTCTTCACTACCATCCGGCCACACTTCTCCAGTCCGAATGACATCCCGATATCCTCACTGTAGATCCGCGTCAGGTGGATTAGCGAGTCGATGTCTCGTTCATTCTTAGCATACAGCTTGATGTCATCCATGTAGAGGAGGTGGCTGATGGTAGTTCCACTCCTGAACCTGTACCCGTATCCAGTCCTTGTGATTATCTGGCTGAGGGGGTTTAAGCCTATGCAGAACAGCAGCGGGGACAGTGCATCACCTTAGTATATGCCGCACTTGATGGCCACTTGTGCAAGCTGCCTTGAGTTGACTTCCAGTGTTGTCTTCCATAGTCCCATTGAGTTCTTGAGGAAGGTCCTTAGTGTCCTGTTGACTTTGTATAGCGCCAGACATTCACAGATCCACGTGTGCGGCATTGAGTCGTAGGCTTTCCTGTAGTCAATCCAGGCTGTGCTCAGATTGGTCTGTCTAGACCTTGAGTCTTGGGCGACTGCTCTATCTATGAGCAACTGGTGTTTTGAGCCTCTGGTGTTGTTCCCAATGCCCTTCTGAGCTGTGCTCATGTACTGGCCCATGTGGTCCTGTAGCTTGGCAGCTATGATGCCTGATAGGACTTTCCATGTTGTGGGGAGGCAGGTTATTGGCCGGTAGTTGGACGGTTCTGTCCCCTTGCAGGGGTCTTTCATGATCAGCACTGTCCTTCCTTGTGTTAGCCAGTTTGGGTGGGAGCCTGCTGCTAGCAGCTGGTTCATCTGTGCTGCTAGGCGTTCATGCACTGCTGTTAGTTTCTTTAGCCAGTAGGTGTGGATCATGTCTGGTCCAGGTGCTGTCCAGCTCTTCATGTTCTTGACCCGCTGCTGGATGTCTTCGACTGTGATGGTGACTAGTTTCTGTTCTGGGAGATTGCTGTGCTCTGTTCTCAGGTCCTGCAGCCACTTTGCACTGGCGTTATGAGTCTTCTCTTTCTCCCATATGTTCTTCCAGTACTGTTCAGTTTCTGCTGCTGGTGGCTCTGCTGTTATTGTGTTGTTGCACTGCAGTTGGGAGTACACCTTGGATGGTTCTTTGGAGAACAGGGCATTTACTTTTTTGGCCTCTGCTTCTCTAGTGTATCTCCTTAGCCTGGTAGCCAGTGCTGTGAGCCTTTGTTTAGCAGTCTCTAGGGCTTCAGATGGAGTCAGGCCCTTGTATTTTTTCAGTAGCCGAGTCTTATCCTTAATCTCTACACCCTTCTGTAGTTCCACCAGCTGACTAACTTCTCTCCGAGTCGCCTTGATCTTATCCTCCAACCTCATTTTCCAGGGTGGGTACATACTGTTGTTCTTCTTGATCGTGTAGCCAAGCATCTCCAGGATTACAGAGGCTGTAGCGTATACCAGTTCATTGGTTTGAGTTATGGTGGTAGTAGGGATTGTCATGAGGGCTCTATTGGCATCTTCTAACATACTATCTGATGGTACTTCTCCACTGAGCCTTGGTAATCGGTCTCGAGGATTGACTGTAGCTAGTTTCTCCATGATCTTATGCCTCATATCAGCTGCTGTGCTCTGCAATGGAGGGGGTCGCAGTGAAGTTTCAGCTTCAGGTGTGGGCTGCACATCCACTTGTTCTTCCAGGTCTTCTTGAGTCTGGGATGTAATGTGGAGTTGGTCTATCTCAATATATATTCTGATTTTGTTTCCTAAAAACCAAATATTTACTTATTTTATTTCCAATATCCTAGCCAAGGGCTTGTTCTTTCTTTCATGTCTCATTAATTATTACAGCCAGTGCATTATGAAGAAAAGAACTGGAGTGAAGAACAGTATTCGGGGGGATGTTATACAGCCTACTTCCCACCAGGCATCATGTCTCAATATGGAAGGTAAACTAGATAACATGGTGCTTTTTTTTTTTTTTTTTTTTTTGGTAATGTCTTTGTAATTGTTACAATATTCTTTCTATACAAAACACACTGAACATACTGCATATGGGTGAAATCTTGGCCCCACTGAAGTCAATGTGAGTTTTGCAGTTGACTACAGTGGAAGCAGGATTTCATCCACAATCTTCAGTGAAACAGAACACCCAGGCTAATGGACCTATGTCAGCAATACAAGACTTCTTCTCACTAGGTCACTGCCTGATTTTTGCTGCTTAAAATGTTTAATATGTTCCTTCAGTGCTTTCTAAAAAAGTGATGCTGTGGCCACTGAAGTCAATGGGAAAGTTGCCATTAACTCAATACCTGCAAGGTCAGGCTCAGACAGAGTTAATTCAGTTATAGTCACAGGGAAGGAATAAATAGGGATATAAGTAAAATTCTTATATATGAACCACAAACAACAACATGCAGTTCTTACACCTAACTAGCAGCACAGGAAAATTGCTTTGTTCCATATGGTCCACTTCAGCTATTAGTGATTAAAAGTGTAGTTCTGTTAGTGAAGTACTTGCGGCGAACATGATAGTCCTTCCTGCACATAATGGGAACAACCCAACCCATACATCCTTGGCAGGGGCACACTGTGGCCCTTTTAAGATTTTTCTCAAGCTGGCTGCCAGTCGTCTGAGGAATACCCTGTCCATGTTTCAGGATGCTGGGGAATCCCTGAGCATATGGGTGCTATATTTTATTAGCCTGAGTGCCCTGGAGTGATGGGGGAGGTTTACGGCTTTGCCCACAGTCTGAGCTAATCTCCAGCAGCCGTTTAAAGTCTAACCTAGTGTTTTCTCTGTGACCACTAGAGACTCTCCCTCTGTAAAACGGGAGTGCAATTCCTGTGGCTGTGTTGCCCAAGAAGCTTATGGAGTTTGTGCAGCTAGCATCTGAACTATAGCAGCACAGGGTCCTGAAGGGGGAGATGCAGCTTTCCCTTCTTCATCCAGAGGCATTTTTCTCTCTCTCTCTCTCTCTCTCCCTCTCCCTCTCCCATTTGTAGGGCTGCATGCTAAAGGGGAAAAGTTCTGCTGAACTTAAAATATAAGAGCAACCCATCCCTGCAAAGGCATTATTCATATCCAGTTGTAATGGAAGAATAAAAGCAAAGCAGCCATACAGGGGAAATAAGTTCATTTAACCACAGTGCATTTCTGGAGCCTCTTAGGATTGTTCCCTATTCAAGCACTAAAAGGAGACATCTTCTGAGAGATCAGTTTATGTCTTGGATTTTCTCTGATCTTCTGTCTTGACTAATGTTAACATGTTCCACATAGTAGCAGGTAAGATGCTAACCTAAGGGAAAACCTAATGTATTTCTTTCCCTCTCCATACCAGCCCTTTAGGAATTTTGAGAAACTTAACAAGCTCTAGTGTCAAGGGCAACAATTGCTTTTAAAATGATTGTCAGCCTTCAGTTAGTGGCCTTTGACATTTTACATTTGTTTTAAAGGACCATTCGCCAGCCCCTCGGCAGGATCTATTTTGCTGGCACGGAGACCGCTACGCAATGGAGCGGGTACATGGAGGGGGCTGTGCAGGCGGGAGAGAGAGCAGCAAGAGAGGTACGGATAACCACTTTTCCTTGATCATGGCTATTGAAGACCAAAAGAGGCCAGATGTTTCATGGAAGTTTCAATCTTAATATCTGACTTGGAGTATGTCTGCATTTGGGGCTGGGGCTGAGATTCCCAGCTGGAGGAAACACATCCACGCTAGCCATCATGAGGCTAATGCACTGAAAATAGAGTGTAGCTGTCCTGGTGTGAGTGACAGGGCCACCCCAAGTACATGCCCGTCAGAGACCCTAGGTACATACTCAGGGGTAGCAGCCCCTCCCATCACTCACGCTGCTGCAGCTACTTTTCATTTTTAGCCTACTCCCTCACTGAAAGCTAGCACAAGTGGGTCTCCTTGAGTTGGGAATCATATACCCAGCTCAGGGTGTAGACATACCCTGGGAGCGTTAGCTACGGTAACTGTACCAATGAAAGAGGGTGCCTAGAATGAACAGATTCCAAAACACCACGAGCCAAAGTTTAACTATATTCTGTAGATTATGAAATCCTTTGAGGTATTACAGGTTAAAGTCTCAGACAAATCAGAATGTTACCAAATTCATCACTGGAGTATTAAATCCAAGCCTGTGCAATCTGTCTTCTGCCTAAAAATAAACACCTCAAGCCCAACTCTGCCCTCAGATAGACCCATACAACTTCCAGCAGAGTCCATTATTTGGTTTAGCTCGTTATGTATTTGTTGCACTAGCTATTATTTCCAGTTATAGACTTGTAAAATCTGACCTTTTTTTTAATACAAGTGATCACTCCCTTCTCTCTGACAGAGAACACTTAGTTAAGTTCTGTCGATCCATCATGGGCAACACAGTCTGTTTGCTTGGTGGGTTTTTTAGTTTGTTGTTTGTTTGTTTTTTTAAACAAATAGCACATCCAGGACTTGCTTCTCAGTCAGACTGCCACGGCAGCTGGAAGCAAGCCTCCCAGTCCAGATAGACGGACTCCCGCTAACTCTGCTTGAGCTAACGCACTAACAATAGCCATGTGGACCCTGCAGCATGAGTGGGAGCATGGACTAGCCACTCGAGTCCCCAGTCCACCTGACCCCCTGGGTCTGGGCTTAGCTAGCGAGCCCAGGCCGTCATCCCTGTCACAACATCCTCACTGCAATTTTTAGTGTGATAGCTAGAGCAGAGCTAGCATGAGTCTGTCTCCCCAGGCTGGAAGGCTGGCTTACAGCAGCAGTGTGGACATGCGCAGGATAAAAGGACCTGCAAGTGGGCACAAATTATATTTTACCCCCACTGTTCCTTTACTCTGGCAGAGCAGTGTAAAGGAGGCTTAGTGGGACTGAGAATTGGGTCCATGGCTTCCATTTGATGTGATAGTATAACATTTTAATAATCATTTAAGTGTTTCAGATCACCCTTCCTTCTCTTTCCCTCTACACACCTTAACAGTGGTGGCTACAAAGACATTTACCAATTTGTGCTGCAGACACTTTATGCCCTTGCAAACCTCTGCCCTTGTTACAGCACTTTGGTTTTTTGTTGTTTTTAAAACACTGATTTTTATATTCTCCAAAAAGCCAAGGGATAACTCCACGATTAAGGACCTTCAGAGGTACAAATTTACACCCCTATCCCTGTGATCGGCAATCCAATCAGCATCACTGCCAATAGATTTTCAGCCTCATGAGCGACACAAGATTAAATTTACTTTAATATTTCTCAGGCTGGGTAATAGACTGTCTGGGTACCTTTTTGCCTGTGCCTGGTGGGATGAAACCTATGACAACTGTCTCAAGTGGGAAAGCTGCACAAGTCTCTCTGATGTTTAGCTTACAAAAAAAATAAGTTTTTCATTTTCTTGATGTTACTTAGTTACCAGCTTGTGCTTATTAAATAAAACATGAATGTTCATGTGGTGTCATTTTTCTTTCAGATACTGTTCGAGATGGGAAAGATCTCAAAGGGTGAAATCTGGATGCCCGAACCAGAGTCAGAGGCAAGCTTTATCTCCTGTGTATTTGTAGAGCAATAGCTAAACACAGTATTCTGGTTGCTAGCCCTAGCTAAGTTCTTATAGCCATATGAGTGCTTCGGATCACCTAACGTTATACATGAATTCATCTTCCCAACACTCCTGTGAGGGAGGAAATTATTGGTCACTGTTTTGCACATGGGTAACTAAGGCCCACAGAGAATGATTTAATTGCCCAGGGCACTACTGGGAGTCTTGGAATAGCCAGGAAATGAACCTGATTCTGCTGACGCCCACGCCAGATCCTTAACCACAAGACCACCCTTCTTGCCAAGCCTGTTGTCTGATTTACATCAGTGGTTCTCAGCCTTTTCCATATTGTGACCAAATTACAACAGAAGGTATATTGGGATCCTGCATTTAGTTAGAAAGAGAGAGAATTCTATGATTTATATAATACATCCGTGAGCTCTGTACTCCCCTCTCATGTCAGAGGTGACCTAATGCTGAATGTTTGCTCCTCCAGGATGTCCCAGCCCGGCCAATCACTTCTACCTTTTGGGAGAGAAACTTGCCGTCTGTACCAGGACTGCTGAAGCTGGTTGGATTTTCCACTTTCTTCACTTCAGTGGCTGCTGTTGGGCTGTTTGCCTACAAAAAGGGGCTGCTAGCTCAAAACTAAAGAGTCTCCATGGGGAAATTGCACACTTGCTGCTTTCCCCTTCCCAATCCAAGGGTTATCTTTAGAGAGGAGTCACACGGAAGGCTGGAAAGGGAAAGAGACCTTCTTTAGACGTTCCTTTGAATACCTGCATTAACACACCTAAATCATTCAAACCAGGGTCAGTTCAACAACAACAAAGATCAATTGTGGTGAAAGAAGTGGCATTTCTAATTTCCTTCTACATTAATTTGTCTTGATTGACAGCATAGAATCAATTGCATATATTTCCTAACATCTGGAGGAGACAATCCAGAGCAGAAACTTTGCAAAGGGCAAGATGCCTTTTCGATAATGTTTTCTTCCATTTGCTGTTTTATTTTTTTAAGTGAAATTAATATATATCTTTGTTTTAAATCCATCTCTGTGCAGAGGCTGAGTAGGTTAGAGGGCTCTTCTGTAAAATCCTTGCTGCGCGGAAGACTGACAAGCCAATCTGATTTACAGTAGCAAAAAATTAATTAAAACATATTTGATTAATTATAGCTAGATACAGAACTTAGCCATGAGCTGAAGGAATAAAGATATTTAGCATCCTGGCCGGACTAGTTCAATACACCCAGAAAAAAGGAATGCAGGTGAACTTTTTTACTATGTTATTGAACAAATGGCCACACTTGTCTAACCGTGGAGAGCTGTGTCTCAGTTGTCCATTTGTTGTGGATCATGTGGACACATTATGGATCTGTCACCTTCTGTCCCATACACATATAATGCTGCTTGGCCTACTATTAAAATTGACAGACGTGAATTAGCGAAGTTATAGACCAACTGACCTAGGATAGTAAAGACACTGTTTTCGGAGTGTTAGCAGTTTCCTGACTCCCTATTAATTTGCTGTTTCCCTTCACGTATAATCTGTACTGCCTTCTTACTGTCAAGGGAAATACATGTGGGGCTGGAATTACTGCCTTGTAAATGCCATTAATTGGATGCTTCTGCCTGTCTCATTGTTGTACAGGAAGCATTTATTGCTACATTCCAAGAATGCTTCTTATACGTGGAACTTTAGATTGTTTGTTTCCAGATAAACACTTTTCAGCATGTTAATTTAGAGTATGATATAATAGTGTTTAAGGCCTGATCCTGACATCACAGAAGCCACTGGGGGGGAGGGATAGCTCAGTGGTTTGAGCATTGCCCTGCTAAACCCAGGTTTGTGAGTTCAATCCTTGAGGGGGCCACTTAAGGAACTGGGGTAAAAATCTGTCTGGGGATTGGTCCTGCTTTGAGCAGAGGGTTGGACTAGATGACCTCCTGAGGTCCCTTCCAACCCTGATATTCTGTGATTCACTGATATCCAGGGGAACAGATGCAGGCCCTGAATGAACATGAATCTGCACCTCTCAGCAAAACTGAATCAAGGCTGTCTTCTTATATCCTGGGATGCATAAAACCACTCAGCTGCATTCTGCAGTTCTCTCATGCTAAATGATGAGCTCAGAGAAGCCAGAATGCGTCCACTGATTAAATTAATTTGGTGTTTACAACTTGTTTTCTGCTGGTGCTGGGCTATAGTTAGTGTGGTGTGTTCTCTAAAAGTATTAACCAAATAATCACTGTTATTAACTGAAATGGAATATATGCATTCAAAATGTGCCATTGTTATGAACTGCTTTTAAGAATGTGGATATTGTATGTACGTCCAGGAATTCCATTGTAATTCAACAGTAGTGAAATGTGCCTTTCAATATTCCTCAAATCTTGATAAAAGGATCCATTTTGTAAAGCTTTCTTCAGATTCTTTTACTTGCATCATTTTTGTGAGTTTGCCCAGTGGTTCTACATATTTTAGACTTTGCCATCTGCACCTCTGTTAAAACTCTCGGTACATCACATACAATAAAGCCAAAACGCCTCCAATTGATCTTAATCACTAGACAAAGAAAGATAAATCTTCTCAGCCCGTGTGACCTCTCTCCCAACCCTTAGAGAACACATGAATGTAGTTCATCCTGGAGTAAACTCAGTGTAGGCTCTGGTGAACCAAGGCAGGAAGCTACTTCCAAAGCGAAGGACTATTCACTGAGACAGCTTGGCACCAGTCGCCTTCCAATAAAAAGTGGCCATTGTTAGTGCCAGCACTCAGATGAACACAACTACCACAGTCAGAAAGGTACTCTCTCCGGTAGAGAGCACCAAACTATTTACTTCTTCACTCAAACCCATTGCATGAGAATCATCCAGGCTGCACCATTTTTTTCAGAAACCAGCCAATTATTTATAAGATGATCTGGAGAGTTTTAATCTTCAACTTCCCTACCCATTTGACACGTGCACACACTCACTCTCTTGAATTTAGTTGTTGGGGAAGGACACAATAATACCATCAAGGAAACCCCTTGGAAATGTTGGATTTTTAATACACTCAAAAGAACTAGATAAGTTCATGTAGGATAGGTCTATCAGTGGCTATTAGCCAGGATGGGCAGGGATGGTGTCCCTAGCTCCTGTTTACCAGAAGTTGGGAATTGGTGACGGGATGGATCACTTGCTTACTCCCTCTGGGGCACTTGACACTGGCCACTGTCGATAGACAGGATACTGAGCTAGATGGATCTTTGGTCTGACCCAGTATGGCCATTCTTATGTTCAGTGGCAGTGCCAAACTCTTATTCAAAGGGAGTTTGTGGCAGTTTCCCTGTAGAAAGTATTTTAAAATGGAGCATTTGGGAATTCAGTTCTGCTTAATTCGACAAAGGAAGAAGAGCAGCTATCCATGTTATTTGCCAGACGTGGGTAAGTCGTCTTAAACCACTCCAGCAGTGGCCATCTGAGGATTCCCATGCACTGGGGAATCCTCCAGCAATGGAGAGGTAGTACAGAAGCAGCAAAGAAATCCTATGCCGCCACACCTCACAGGGGCAACATGTCAGGGGCACGGCCAGGGGACGGGAATATGGGCAGAGTGGTGCCACGCTTTGGCAATCCCTAGCTGCAGGAATGGCCCTGTGGGCCGCTGCAGACAGGCCTAACCTAAAGCACCCCTGAGCTGCTCTAAGTTGCACCAGTGGTTGAATATTTCCCTGACTTAATACATTATATATGTAGCCACTCAAATACATTCACCGGTTGGAAGTGAAGGGATATAAGCCAACGATACCCATAGCTAAAGTGGGACTAAAGCAAAGCGACACCAGTATTATTCTTTTCTAGCTTTTCCAGCTAAACACAGGCAATGCTTGCAATGTACTTCAGTGCTACAATGATGGAATAATTCAGCAGAACCTGTCCTGAATAATTTAACATCGCCCAGTGAGTGCTCCAAAACAGCACAGTGAAAAGTGCTCCTCACTCCCGTGGAGACTGTAAATGGTATTTGAAATAAAAGTGTTTGATTAAAAATTGGCATTTTAGAATCTCCTGCTGCCTTGAAGCACCATGCTGCTGCTGAAAAAGGACAGCAGTTGGGGTTGGGGCAGGATTATGAAGCAGAAGGGAAACTGGTAAAATACCCTTTTGACAATCAGTACAACTTTAATATTAAAACCAATGTTTAAACAGTAAACAGCCAAGTTCTTTCTGAAACCAATTTTAAGATAAACTCCATCCTATTCTATCATCTCTGCCTGGGCTCAAACTGAGCCATTCCCATCGTTACAAGCACTACTGTTAAAACAAAAGTGGAAGCACTTCCTTCCACTGAGAGCCTTTTAGCAGAAGTTGGCCGTGCATATTCAGTTATGTCTTGTTACTATTTTGACACATGACTTTAGCGCTCATGAAAGATGTGTCAAAAGAGGCCTTCACTCTTCAGGGTTGTCAGTTTGCCAAGAGGAGCAGATAAGCACAGGCAAGCAGTAACACAGGCTTCCTTGCCCTGACCCACCTGTGCAACTATCCCCTCACCAGGGGCTCTCGCTGAGCATCCTGGCCCATTTCAGTAATGCACCTAGTCATTGCTTGACTTTAAGCCTAGGAAGTCAATGGATGCTTAAAGTGAAGCATGTGCTTAAGGTCTGCACTGGATTTAGCTGGAGTGCTCAGCATCTTGCAGGTGCAAACCCCTGAACAGATTGAGCCAGATTCATCCCTGCTCTAATGCAAGCATCAGTACTACAAAAGAAGGGAAATGGATTGTGCCTGCTCTAGTCAGGGACTGCCAGGTACTGATGTGGTCCCCCACCACAGGCTACAGCAGCCTCAGAGCTGCCCTACTTTGCACCCCGTTACCAGTGCAGAGCCTCAGAACAGCCACACTCCCTCCAATACCGTTTCCCTCAGGCCACCCCCGGCCCAAGAGTGCTGCAATAAGGAGGGGTGGAATGAGTTTATTGTACTGAATTAGGGAATGCACAGGTAACAGGGTGACCTATAGTTCTCCAGGGATATAATCTCCTGATTAAAAGAAAGGAGACAATGTTCTAACCTGCTGGGAAAGCCCAAGGAAACACTCAACAGTTACCCCCACAGCTAGTTCCACAGTGTGCTGTCTTTAAGGACAAATACAGTTATCAAGTTACCAGCATGGAGTGACTCACTAAGCCTGATGCTAGGCCCCTCAGAATGGCCAGCGTGAGGCTTGTCTTCGTAGAAGACTGAGCTGACTCAGTCGGCAAGGCCAAGTGTCTCTGCATCATCACTTAGCTCGGACCACCACACAGTCCAGCCCCCTGTGGAAGATGATGGAACAAGCCCCTGGACTCTTGTAAAGGCAGGGAATGCTAAGGGCTCACCACAGGAAAATAAGGGCTATTGAAGGAGAGACTAAGACAAAAGGGGGAAATAGAATCTCCAAAGAGGGAGCAATTAAGGTTAAAATCCAATTTAAAGGTATGGGGGAGGGAAATCAAGGGGAAAGACTGATATTTGATGTGTTGAAGTAAAACAGAGATCAGAGCAAACATGGATTTGGGGAACAAATCCGAGAAGAAAAAAGCTACAGATCAATGAAATCAAATAAGAAAGTAGTCAAAATGTCCAGACAGTATTAAGAGAAGAATGTGCTGCAGACCCCTAACATCTCTTGTATTGTCTATCTAAGATACCATAACCGTAGGACCTGAGAGCCTCACAATCTTTAATGTATTTATCCACACAACACCCCTGTGGGGTAGGAAAGGGCTCTTAGCCCCATTTTACAGGAGAGGCATTGAGGCCCCAAGGGACAAAGTGACTTTCCTGAAGTCTAACAGGCAGTCTGTGGCACAGCCGGGGACCTATGGCTTCCAGGTTCCAAGCTATTGCTCTAGCCTTCACTTTTAGTTTGCATAAAGAGTTCAAACATTACAAGATAACCAATGTTCAAAGGTCTGAACCTGTGTTGGGGTTGAGGTCTGAACCTGTGCTGGGTTGCACCTGACAGAGGTTAATTCAAATTAAGTCCTAATTTAAAGCCTGGAGGGGCAAACAGTACCCTTGTACAAGGGACAGCCACCTGTCACACACAGTTCTCTGCTTGACACTCACCAGGCTCCTGTGTTTTGGTCCCAGTTCACTAGACCCATGTGCTTATTAGCTTCCATGGGTCTGAGCAGGCTGCAGCATTGTGTCTTTCTCCTTGAGCTCTCTGACACATTTCCTAAGCATGGACTGTCTGTAACCCCTTCACAGAAGCAGAGCCCCACAATCCCCTGGACCTGTGATGACCCCTCAGATCCCCCAGTGGCCTAAGCACACCCTGCCCACAGCGCCAATCTCATGGATATTCTGGGTTTACAATTTAACTCTTCAGGGACATATGATATGTGAAGCAAGCAGACACCTATAGATGTTACAAAAGTTTCTAAACACATTACTCTTTCCTCAGATAGCACAGCAGATACAGGGAGCCAGACAAACATCATAAAAACATCTACATGCATTTCCCTGCCTCAGTCTTCTCACCATTCTGACATATTCTTTAGGCTTCAGTCTGAGTCCTCTAAAGAGTTCAGGAGCCTTCCTGCTCTCCAACACGTCATCTCTTCCAGAACATGGCATCTCTCTCTGGTCTTTCCTCCAGCTCTTGCCTGTTCAAGCTTTTTGTAAAAAGTAAAAATGGCTGGTTATAACTACCAGCCCCCTTGTCAGCTGACTCCCTGATCAGCCTCATCAGGTGATCAAAATACCCGATCAGGGGACCTGTTGCTTAATCACCACCCCCTAGCCTTAACTTGAGACTTGAAAAATTGCTTTTCCTTGCATGGCAGCCAGCTCTTTTTGTCCAAAGGTACTCCATTTAATGGATGATCAAAGTTGAATGACCTTCTACTGTTTGCCCTGTGCCATCAACCCTCGGTATTTTAGTCCAATATGGAGGTAAAGGATGCAGGAAAGCAAAGACCAGCCTTACAATCAAATTGGAGTTTGCAGCTTCATAAAGACATATACAGAGCATTCATAATCTCAGACAGAAGTCATAAACTGCAGATTCATAGATTCTAGGACTGGAAGGGACCTCGAGAGGTCATCGAGTCCAGTCCCCTGCCCTCATGGCAGGACCAAATACTGTCTAGCCCATCCCTGATAGCCATTTATCTAACCTACTCTTAAATATCTCCGGAGATGGAGATTCCACTACCTCCCTAGGCAATTTATTCCAGTGTTTAACCACCCTGACAGGAACTTTTTCCTAATGTCCAACCTAAACCTCCCTTGCTGCAGTTTAAGCCCATTGCTTCTTGTTCTACAAAGAACCCCCAAATTATCACATCCATCTTATATTGTTTAATTTTCATTGCATAATAAAGAAATATGGCCAAGTTCACCCCAAATACTATAGACTGAAACAAACTTTTTGAATTGCTTATTAGCATCTTGTTAACTATTTGTGTTTAAATATTCTTATCCATTATTCTTTCTAAACTTTATTAATGTTTTCCAGGCTGTGCTCTCTAACTTTTGATTTCACTTTACTAGTCACTTCCCAAAGGCTCTGTGATGGGTTGGATCAGAATCCCTCTTTGGGACTGCCACCTGATGTGCTTAGACTACCTCAGAACCTGTTTCCCCTGCCAGCTTGGGACTTCAGTGCCCTGCCTGATTTGAGCCAGACACCCTTGCCTGCTACAAACACAGACCCAGATCAGAACTACATTCCCCGAAAGCTGCAGGCTTAACTGAAAACAGTTTAAGAAATGTTCCTGTCTCCAGCACCCAGATTCCCAGTTGCCAATGGGGTCCAAACCCCAAATAAATCCATTTTACCGTGTATAAAACTTATACAGGATAAACTCATAAATTGATTGCCCTCTGTAACAGTGATAGAGAGATATGCACAGCTGTTTGCCCCCACCCCCCCAGGTATTAATACATTCTCTGGGTTCATTAATAAGTAAAAAATGATTTTATTAAATACAAAAAGTAGGATTTAAGTGGTTCCAAGTAATAACAGACAGAACAAAGTGAATTACCAACCAAAATAAAATAAAACACACAAGTCTACACCTAATACGATAAGAAGCTGAATACAGATAAAATCTCATCCTCAGAGATATTCCAGTAAGTCTTTTTTACAGACTAACCTCCTTCTAGTCTAGCTCCAGCAATCACTCACACCCCTGTAGTCACTGTCCTTTGTTCCAGTTTCTTTCAGGTATTCCTTGGGGGTGGAGAGCCAGCTGAAGACAAAATGGAGGGGTCTCCCAGGACTTCATATAGTTCCTCACTTGTGGGTGGACACCCGTCCCTCTCCCCTGTGTAGAAACCCAGCTACAAGATGGTGTTTTGGAGTCACATAGGCAAGTCACATGTCCATGCATTTATAGGTGGCAGCCATTGTTCACATGCTACCTTGAACATCCCCAGGTAGATTTCTTATGTGGACTGGAGTCTTCCAAGGTTCCATTGTCCATTAAGTGTTTCTTGATTGGGCACTTAATATGCAAATTCCTTTCTTAAGAAGGTGGCCAAATGCCTTACTAAGGCTACTTAAAATCAAACATGTACACAGCCAATATACATAACCTCGAATACAAAAATGATACATGCATACAAATAGGATGAATATATTCAGTAGATCATAATCTTTGCAGAGATATGTTACATGGCATATGTAGCATATAACATATTCCAATTATGTCATATATACATTTATAAGCATATTTTCATAGAGCATTATGGGATGCAACATCACAGGGTCAAATTCATCCTTATCATAAACCCATTGACTTCAAAGCCCCATTGACCTCAGCACTGTATGAACACATTGTGAGAAACAGTCCCTGCCCTGCAGAGCTTTCAATTTAAATAGGCAAGACAGACAATGGGCAGGTCTGTATTTCAGAGGTGTGATTGCAACACATGCAGACACACCTGAACTAGGTTTAATCTAGATAGCATGAGTACCAATAGCACAGAAGCACAGCACAGGCATCAGTGTGGATCATACAAACCCACCCATGACCTGGATACTTATGTGGGTGGCTATCCCACATTGAAGTCCATGCTACTCCAGCTTCACTGCTATGGGTAGTTGTGCTAGCGAGATCGCCGCTAGCTCACATATGGCCACACATGCTGCAATCACCCCTCTGACTGCAGTGTAGACATACCCAAATTTAGAAAGAAGAAACAGAGAGATGGAGTGACTTGAGCCAAGTCACCCAGGTGGTCCGTGGCAGACCAAAGGCTAGAGCTCAAGGCTCCTGATTCCTATGCTCGAGCCACTACCATGTAAGTATTGTTCTGTAGCCAGGAAACCATGTCGAAAATAAAGTGTGTGGGGGTTGGAGCATTTCTGTTGCTGCTGTCATTTTCCATTACCTGGATCCTGGGAGAGAGGACAAAATAAATAAAGCTCTATAACAGCAGCAAAAATATATAAGTGAGGGAAACAGGAATCAACTTTGGTTTTGTGGGGGCATTTTCCCCCTCCTTCCCGTTTCTCCTCTGTTCATCTGTACAGAATGACTGGTCTTTGGCTTTGCAAATACTTGATGCAAAAATTATTGTCTTCTGCCTGCAAAAGCCAAGTTTCAATTTAGTGGAAAATAGGAAGGGCACATAAATGTGACCCCTGTAATTTTCTTTTTTCACACAGTTCCTCAACTGCACTATTTCTCTTGGCTTTCCTGCCTTTGGTTGTATTCACCATTCTGCTCTGTTACTCAGACTACTTCGCTTTTTTAGTTTCTGTTCTACTTCATGTTTTCCTACCCCCATCTAACACAAGCAGAGTAAGAGGAAAAAGTCATCAAAAGCTGGAGTTTTTTATTAATGAGTAAGAGAACATGACAATACTGACAGGTAGTTTCAAGCAGGGTACACCTGCAATTTACTGAGTCATTGAAAAAGTCAGCCATGTCTTAAAATGACTACCCAGCCTCTGTTTTAATAGGATTCTCTTATTTGGTGCGATGGGATGCACTCTGTCTAGTATTCCAGCAGTAAGCATGCAAATGACACAACACTGGCACGCAGATGTATAACTTTGCATTTTATATTATTTTTATCAAGCATAAAGCATGTGGGATGCTCTCCCTTAAATATAAGCTTTGGCCTGTAGTTTTAATACAGGTGTCCTTTATTTTCTTAAAATACAGACGGTGACCTCAGCTGATTCACTCAGAATGTGTTCCAGTGGCTTCCATTCAAAATAGTATTGAAAGTGAAGCACTGGATTTAATTATTGCTGTTGCTAGGGCTTGGACCTGGACAGTCAGACTCTCATCTTGGGACCTATTTTCTTGGATTACAGCTCAGGCATAGTCAGCTTGGTCAAAAGTATTGACTAAACCTGTGCTGTCCAGCTGAATAATAAAAGGCAGCACCTAGAATTCAAAAGAGCCTGTTCTTTATATGCTTGTCATAGCTACAGCAGCTGTGACTAAACAGTTCTTGCAGACCCACTTCTTTCTAAAAGCACAGCACAGCTGAGTCTATCACAGAAATAAAAGTACTGTGTCCTGGCTAATTGACAATATCATCTCGCCAGCTCACTGACAAAACCCCAGCAAGGCTGAGAGCTAGATGACCACAACAGTGACCCCCCTCCCTGCTGATTCCTGGGGAGCTAGTTCTCACAGCCTTCCTGTGTATCCAAACTATCTACTTATAAAATTAGAACAAACAGAAACTGTAGGTGCAAAGCAGCAAATTGTTGGAAGCAGGAGAGCTAGACTGGCATCTCAGGCCCTAAATCAGAGCTGGGTCCAAGGTACACCCAGTACAGCCTGGGTAAATCAAGGGGGGGAAAGGGTAGCTCTACACCACCTTTGCAACCATTGAGTTCTGGGACCAGCTGGTCTCTGGTGCAAGCTAGAGCAGCTCAAAAGCTGCTGTGCCATCTCTATGCCACTCAAGGATTCCCCTTACATGAGAGGAATCCACTTGCAGACAATTAAGCCACCTTTCTAGCTGCTGTACATCACTGGAGCAATATAAAACAGTCAGAATGGAAATGAGCATCAGGCCCTTCAAGTGTATTAACTGCACCCTCTTGTGGGCGAGGAGTTCTTCTGATGTCATGTTTGAGTTACAGGAACAGAAAGACATTTCTGCTTGAATACACCACCTCTTACAAAACTGGGATTCGCTGAGCTTCCACTCTCTGCTACTTATTAAAGAAATGTGTAGGAAATAACATGCTATTTTAGTTTAATATTTTCATTATCCTCTGGACTGAACTGGGAAGCATAAGCTAAAGTAGCTGTCACACTTGGTTTTGTTTAAGCATGATCATGCATTTCAAGTGTTTAGAACAATGACTGTACAATCCATTGGGACATTTGAATGCTTCAGCTCTGCAACGTTAACTTCCATTTCCAAAATTATAATGTCATTTCTGCTAAGTGCACCCCTGCTGTGAAAAGTGTTTTCGTACAACTTAGAGCCATGCAAATTGAAAGCCAGCAGCATGACAGCTGACAGGACTGCCTTAATGCATTATGAATATGCTTAGATTTTTTCCACCCTCTTACCATTAAACTACATCCAAGGTGCAGCGACTAATGGTATCAGAACACAGGACTTGCAGATCCACTTGACAAACCTGATCACCTGAAAGTTGTGTCCTGCTGCATAGCCACTCCCTGGCTCCATTATTTCTTTAACAGCTTTTCATTTGCTGTATGGAAATTGTGTTTACCAGCCCACACACAGAGTTAATATTAAAGTTCAATGAAATGTTTCTACGCAAATGAAGTTGACATTTATTCACTCAAACTCTTTCTTGGCATAGGTCAGACAAATGCGTCACTCTTTGTGAAAACAAGGGCCTACTCATCTAAAAGGAAATGACATTGATGACAAAAGGGATTTAGAGCCTAAATCTCAGTGAAATTCAATGGGAATTGCGTAGCTATCTTCCTCGGGTCCCTTTGAAAATCCCAGTAGTTGTTATTAAAATATTTGAGGACACGAAGTTAATAAAACACAGTGTGTGAAAATCTTCCCAGGATCTTTACAAAATAATGAAAGAAAGAATGAAAGATTTTAAGAGTGGCTAAAGCTTCCAGCATGACAGCTCTGGAAACAGAAGGGCTCAGAGACAGCTACATCTCCTCACAGCAGGTGCAATACATAGCACAGACACCGCCGTCCACAGGTAAGCGATGTAGCATAGACATATCCTCCATCAGAGCAAGTATTCTAAATAGCACTGCTGTGCCCTTCCACAGAGCAGATACGCTATATAGTCCAGACATATCCTCCCACAGAGCAGATACGCTATATAGCTAGGCCCCTACCAAATTCATGGCCATAAAAAAAACATGTCACAGACTGTAAAATCTGGTCTCATCCCTGTGATCTCTGGTCTTTTGTGTGCTTTTCCCCAGATTTCATGGGGGGAGACCAGAGTTTCTCAAATTGGGGGTCCTGATCCAAAAGAGAGTTGCAGGGGTGTAGGAAATTTATTTTAGGGGGGGTTGTAGTATTGTCACCCTTACTTCTGTGCTGCCTTCAGAGCTGGGCAGCCGGAGGGTGGCGGCTGTTGGTCGGTTGCCCAGCCAGCAGCAGCGCAGAAGTAAGGGTGGCAATACCATACCATACTACCCTTACTTCTGTGCTGCTGCCTTCAGAGCTGGGTGGCCGGAGAGTGGCGGCTGCTGACTAATGACCTAGCTCTGCAGGCAGCAGCACAGAAGTAAGGGTGGCAGTACCATGCCATGCCATCTTTACTTCTGTGCTGCTGCTGGCAGTGGTTCTGCCTTCAGAACTGGGCTCCCGACCAGCAGCCACTGCTCTCCAACTGTTTCCTGCTGCTTCCCTGAACACACTTGAGGAGAATAGGCAGTCAACTGAAGTAGTAGGAGCCAGTTAGGCCCTTAAGATGCTGAGATCTTCCCTCACTCAGGCCCTGCTACCAGCCTGCTTATTTGTCCCCTTCAGTTGAGTGTTGAGAGCCACTAGAGCTGGCACAGAGCAGCAGTCATGAGTGAAGAAAGAAAACACCCCTCTGGGCAGCATTCAGAAAATGGAAGAAAGCAAAGGAAGCTTTTCTATCTAAGCAGGAAAGGAGCTCTCCTGAGATACACAAACACAAATGTTCCCAGTGAGCCTTCCGGCCCCAGTGAGGAGTGAGTGGTGAGGAGATGCCTGTCTTCCAGTTGTCAGAGTGCAGGTGACCTGGCAGCCACTGCAGCATCCATATCGCCATCTCAAATGGATGTAACCATGCACATTCCTGAAGAAAGTGTAGATCAGAGAAGAGTGTGGTGGAGGCGCAAAGAACAGCTGCTGCTGAGTTTAGTTCCTTAAGTCTAGATGATCCAGGACTGTGGACCCACTTGAGCAGTAGCCTGAGGGACTTCCTTGTACTGTATGGGCCACAGCAAGTGAAAAACTTCATGTTCCCAAAGACAATGAAAATAGAAGTTTCATCAACACATTAACTGATGTGAAATCCCCAATGGTGACAAACTGGAGAGGCCACTTATGTACTCAAAAGCCCAGAATGCTGCATACTGTTTTGTTGCAAACTTTCTTCAGTCTAATGTTCTAGCCACATTGGTCTCCAGGAACAAAGAACTGGAAAAATCTGGCTAGAAATCTGACATGCCAGGAGAAGGCAGCAAATCACCAGAGAACATTCCATAGGTGGAGAGCTTAAGATGAGACTAAGGTTAAAGACACCATAGATGATCAGCATTGAGAGAAGATTGGATCAGAGTCTCTTTACTGGCAAAATGTTCTGAAAAGGCTCATTGCCATTGTGAGAATGCTTGCTACCCAAAACCTACCACTGCGTGGCATTTCAGATCAACTGTATGTGCCAAACAATGGAAATTCCTTAAAACTGTGGAGCTGTGGCTGAGTTTGATCCTGTACTCCAGGAGCATCTAAGAAGAGTCACCACCCAGAAATGTACACAACCACTACTGGAAAACAATTCAAAATGTTATCATGCAGTTACTGGCAACAAAAGTCAAACAGAAGATTGTGGCAGATCTGAAGTCAGCAAGATATTACTCTGTTATTCTGGACTGCACACCTGACATCAGCCATATGGAACAAATGATTTTAATGGTGCGTTTGTAACAACAAGACAAACTCCGTGAAAATGTCCCTGCAATGATGATGGTCAAAGACATTTTTAGAATGTATTGATACTGATGATACTACAGGAGCTGTATGACAAATGTGCTTCTTAAACGGAAGAACAGAAATTGCGATAGCTGACACGAGAGGTCAGGGCTATGATAATGGTTCCAACATGACAGGAAAGAACAGAGGAGTGCAGACACGGATCCGAGAGTTAAACCCTCAAGCTTTTTTGTCCTATGCAGTTCTCATTCATGAACTTGGTAGTCAGTGATGTAGCATCAGCTTCTAGTGAGGCTGCTGAATTTTTAATGTAATTCAAGCATCCCTGTATTTTTCTCTGCATCAACTCATTGATGGCAAATTTTGAAGCAACATCTGGGAACATCCTCTCTGACACTAAAACCACTGAGTGCCACATGATGGGAAAGTCAAGTGAATGATAAGCCTATCAAACACCAAATCGGGAGATAGATGATGCCACAGTTGCCTTATGAGGATAATGCTATGACAGGAACTGTTCGTGGGAGAACAGTGGCAGAGGAAATGGAATCACCAGAACATACATAACTTCAAACTTCCATTTGGCTTAGTTTGTGGCATGACATACGTGTTGAAATAAATTTGTAAGCAAGAGACTCCAAGGTGTTGATCTTGATATATGTGGAGCAATGGAACAACTGGACTAAGCAAAGTCATACCTACAGTCTTACCGTCAGATGAGGGATTTCAAAATGTTCTGAAGAGTGCACAGAAGTTGGCAGAGGAACTTCACACTGAGCTGTTTTCCCACCCATTTAAGAATACAAAGTCACTGAAGAAGACCGACATTTTGATTACAAGGCACAGGATTATCCCATATGAGACCCAAACAACATTCAAAGTTGAATTCTTAACCAGGTGCTAGATTGTGCAATATAGTCAGTTGAAGACCGTTTCAGAAGCTAAAGGAAGTAGCAGTATATTTGGATGTCTATGATATTCCAAAACACCTCACTATACCTGAAGAAGACCTACACCAGCAATGCAGGCACTAGAGACAGTGTTGACACATGATGACATGCGTGATATTGATATGAGTGATTAGGTGATGAACTGAAAACCCTTTCAAGATACATTTCAGCAGGATTAGCTCAAAGCTGTTCTGGATATATGTGCACAAATAAGATGATCATCCTATTTCCAAATGCTTTTGTTGCACTGCGCATACTTCTAACGCTTCCTGTAACAGTTGCCATGGAGAACGCAACTTCTCCAAGTGAAGTTAATAAAAACACATCTGTGCTCCACAATGACACAGGAAGAGGCTGGTTGGCCTTGCAACCATGTCAATAGAGCATGAGCTGGCCCGTCAGTGGACCTTCAGGAAGCAGTCAAATCTTTGCAACAGAAGGCACAGAAAGCACCACTTTGATTATTCAAACAGATAAAAAGCCAGTGTTTACTATGCAACAAGAAAGTTACATTTGCTGTTCGGTGTTTGAAAGTTGTGTTACTTAAAATTTTGAACAAGGATTTTAAGTTGTAGCTCTCCGTTATGGGGTATGTAGCAGAGCTTACCATGAGAAGAGTAGAAACAGCAAGGCAGAACTGAGACTTTACAAAGTTTTGGCCCAAGCGAGGGAGTATGGGGGCATCATTTGAGCTCCCAACCTCAGGTGGCAAAATGTTGTGGCCGGCCGCTGTTGAGCATATCATCCGCATTCATGCACAATGTGTTCTTTTCAAACTATATGAACACTGAACTACTGAATGGTATGTATGTAAAAGCAGTATGTATCCTGTGGTGCATTCCATATGCAGCTTTATAAAACTCAAATGTTATAGGTTGTATTACGTGAAACAAATGTTCCTTCTGACCCCATTCTGCCTTCACTCGTACGAGGCAGCTCCATTGCTTCTGACTTATGTATGAGAAGAAAATAATTTGCCGTTAATCACAGTCTGGTAATCCAACATGATGGAACTCACGAACCTCTCCAGCTTGCCACCAACCTTGGTCTGTCTGACCTTGTGCAAGACATTTCACCTCTTGTGCCTCGCTTTCTCCTGACCCCTTGTGTGTTTGTCTATAAGCATTTGGGGCAAGCAACCTCTTACACATGCAAAATAGAGCTCTGATATCAGTAGGACCTCTAAACACAGCCATAATAATAAAAAAAATTATAAATAATAAAATAATAAAATAATAATACAAATAGTTGAATAGTCCTAGGAATTTTTTGACCATTTTCACATTTTAAAACATAGGTCACTCCTTTTTCAGAGCAAGTCTTCCCCACATGCATTTCTGGCTCTACATGCGCTTTTGTTAGAAATCATAGAATCATAGAACTAGAAGGAACTCGAGAGGTCATCTATCCAGTCCCCTGCAATCAAGACAGGCTATGTTTATCTAGACCAGGGTAGGCAACTATGGCACATTGCCAAAGCAGCACGCGAGCTGATTTTCAGTGGCACTCACTGCCTGGGTCCTGGCCACCGGTCTGGGGGCTTCTGCATTTTAATTTAATTTTAAATGAAGCTTCTTAAACATTTTAAAAACCTTATTTACTTTACATACAACAATAGTTTAGTTATATATTATAGACTTCTAGAAAGAGACCTTCTAAAAATGTTAAAATGTGTAACTGGCATGCGAAACCTTAAATTAGAGTGAATAAATGAAGACTCGGCACACTGCTTCTGAAAGGTTGCTGACCCCTGATCTAGACCATCCCTGGCAGGTGTTTGTCCAATCTGCTCTTAAAAATCCCCAATGATGGAGATTCCACAACCTCTCTGGGTAATTTATTTCAGTGCTTAACCACTCTGACAGTTAGGAAGCTTTTCCTAATGTCCAACCTAAACTGCCCTTGCTGCAATTTAAGCCTATTGCTTCTTGTTCTATCCTTAGAGGTTGAGAAGAACAATTTTTCCCCATCTTCTTTCTAACAATCTTTTATATACTTGAAAACTGTTATGTCCCCTCTCAGTCTTCTCTTCTCCAGACTAAACAACTCCAATATTTTCAATCTTCCCTCATAGGTCATATTTTCTAGACCTTTAATCATTTTTATTGCTCTTGTCTGGACCTTCTCCAATATGTCCACATCTTTCCTGAAATGTGGCGCCCAGAACCGGACACAACACTCCAGCTTAGGCCTAATCAGTGCAGAGTAGAGTGCAAGAATTACTTTTCGTGTTTTGCTTACAATACTCCTGCTAATACATCCCAGAATGATGTTTGCTTTTTTTGCAACAGCATTACAAAGTTCTCAAATGTCAAAGTTCTCACAAATGTTAGTATGAAATATTGTGTTACCACAAAATAATAATCAAGATCACATAGAGATCAAAAACATGTTTCTGGAGTCACAAAAGAAATGCACACACACAAGTTTGACATGAACAATATTTATTGATTCTAGATTATGTTTAAAAAGAAAGGTTCACAGCTGATAGATAAAAATATCTGACAAGCCTATTGAAAGCGGAACGTAAGAAGGGAACCAAGTGAGACAGCCAACACAGAGGCACTTTAGAAAATGCTACCATTAGTTAAGGCACAAACGAATCACGCGCACAGGATCCATATTCCTGCAAAGGGAAGTCATTTTTATTTTCAAACCACAGAGACAGACACAACTGACGCTGTCCTGCATGTGACCACAGAAGACAAACTATAAGCTGTGAAAACTATTTGACTGTGGAGATACTCTGAAAACAAAATTACTTTGGCTATTTTACTTTTAGCTTCATCAGAGGGAGGGCTGCAGAATCAAGATGGTCTCGAGGTGGAGATGCTAGAGGGAATGCTACTCTCTTTAACCATAGGCCTAGTCTATTTTGTGGGCACTCTAATCTACATTTGAACTGCACTGTTGTTTGTTGCCTACAGGTACTGGCACTTCTGCTGTGATTTCTTTCCAATTTCCTTTTGAGCACAAACGTTTGGTGGAGGTATACAGTACTTTCTTCCTCACGTGTAAATATTTGCTTTAATCTGAGAAAATAAAATGGTAAGAATTTTGGACCTCTATAATTTCTGCCTTAATTAACATCACTGTCCCATCTAGGAAATACCAAGATTCATGTAATAAAAGTCACTAGCTTGTCCTCCAGCTTTTAGGTCCTAAATCAGGAAAACACTTGCTTAACCTTAAGTACTTGCTTAAGTGCTATTCTCAATAGGGTGCTTTCTTGAATCTGGGTCTGTGTTGAGAAGTAATGAACCAGTTAAAGAACTGAAATCTTGTGCTTTCTCTCACTGTTCACTTTACTGTGCTGTTGAGTAACATGTATAATTGGCTTTTAGTTTTATCACTGCCAAATACTGTGGTTGCCATGAACAGATTTACATATCATGTTTTGAAACCAGTCACATTAATACATAGTTCTAGATACAGTATACAAACAAGTACACTGCCTTTAAAAACAGACCTTAAGATCATCAAAAATATATGTGAGAATAGAAATTATGAACATCACAGTTCATACAATACATTTGATTATATCAGTACAGTGAAGGATTTTTCATGGGGGCATATTTCCCATTAGACATCAATCAATTAAGAATACTATACTGATCATCCCATTTCAAACCTGATTTTCAAATTTCTTTCCTTTAACAGTCTGTTAGAATGAGTGTAAAGAGGTAAGTTAGTGCTAAGTTCCTTCCATGTGTGCAAAGGGGCATGGATTCTGTAACCGCATCTGATCAATTTATTGATGACATCATGATGTACATACATACACAATGTCACTTAATTTTATTCATAAAATATTTAATAAACAAAAAGGACAACTGACTGTACTTATCTTTAATCACACAGTGTTCTTAGGATCAGGGCCGGTGCAACCATTTAGGTGGACTAGGTGGTTGCCTAGGGCGCCAAGATTTGGGGGCGCCAAAAAGCAGCGCCCCCCAATTTTTTTTAAGTGGTTGAGCGGCTGCTGCTGCTGGGGATCGAGAGGGACTCTGAGCTGCCGGCGGCATCGGCAGCGGGCAGCCCAGGGTGTCCCCTGGGTCAGGGCGCCGCTGCGGCAGCAGCAGCCCAGGGTTTATAGGGGCAGGTTCAATATGCGGTGCTCGAGCACAGGGCGGCTTAGGATTATGGTGCCCTAGCGAGATTATTAACTGGTCCCCTGTGCCTGATCTGCTCTTAGCAACACAAAACATTAGCTTACAGTATTGGAAAACTTGCCACATTCACGTTATTAAAACCAGTTTAATTAATTAGCACACTGTAATGCTGATGGACTAGCACTAAAGAAGCAGCACTATAGAAAAAATTCTGATATGACAGATGATGCAAATAATGAATTTTTTTTAATTTATCAAAATTTTATTGGAAATTTATGAAGAGGTGTGCTTCCGCCCTCACCCTGAGTCTCTCCAACACCCCAAACCCCTCAGCCCCCCACACCCTATCCTCTGCCTCAGCCCTGAGCCCCCCACATCATGAATCCTTCATCCTCAACCCCAACCCTCATCCTCCCCTGCACCCTAATCTCTTCCCCAGCCCTCAGCCCCCCGCATCATGAAACCCTCATCCTCAGCCCCAACCCTCATCCTCCTGCACCCTAATGCTCTTCCCCAGCCCTGAGCCCCCCCTGCAGCATGAACCCCTCATCCTCAGCCCCACAGCCCTCATCCCACACCCCAGCCCTCTGCCCTAGCCCTGAGCCCCCATCCTGCATCATGATCCCTCATCCTCAGCCCACAACCCTCATCCCCTTGCACTCCCTCCTATCCCCCAAACTCCCCTCCCAGAGCATGCACTCCCTCCCAGAGCGTGCAACCACCTCCCCCCTTTCCCACACACTCCTTCCCACCCCCAAACTCCCTCCCAGAGCCTGCACCATCACCCTTTCCTACACCCCACCCCAGCCACCAAACTCCATCCCAAAGCCTGCACCCCTCACCCCCTCCTGCACACCCACCTCCTGCCCCAGCCCGGAGCCTGCACCCAGCACCAAACTCCATCCCAAAGCCTGCACCCCTCACCCCCTCCTGCACACACCACCTCCTGCCCCAGCCTGGAGCCTGCACCCAGCACCCAAACTCCATCCCAAGCCTGCATCCCTCCTGCACCCTAATCCCCAGCTCAGGAACCTGACCTGCACCCCAGAGCCCCCCCCAAAAACTCCTCCCAGAGCCTTAGGCAAGTGGGGGTGGAGTTTGGGGGGGCAGGTTCTGGGCACCACCAAAATTTCTACAAACTCGCCACCCATGCCTGGGTCAGCGTGCCACCGGCAGCCCGGGGGTTCCACTGCGCAGTTGCTGCTTCACTTCTCCCACCTCCCAGGCTTGCGGCGCCAATCAGCTGTTTGGCGCCACAAGCCTGGGAGGAGAATTAGAGCAGGACAGCGTGCTCAGGGAGGACGCGGAGCAGAGGTGAGCTGGGGTGGGGAGGTACCACAGGGCTCCTCAGGCCAGGGGGTGGGGAGCTTCCATGGGGGGCACACTTCAGGGCGAGGAGCTGCTGCAGGGCTGGGGAGGCGCAAGGTGGAAGTTTCACCTAAGGCGGGAAACTTCCTTGCACCAGCCCTGCTTAGGATACACAACTTATTCATAACAAGAATAATTTGTAGCGGCAATTAGTATATTTCAAAAGCCTGAGAAGTTTGAGAATGAAAAAAAAAAACCTCAAAAACTTCACGTGTTTATACAAACATATCATTCTAAACACCATAAGTCTGCAAAATGGGGACGGAAATCTCATGGAATGCAGTTTTATCATGAGATATCAAGTGCTTTCTACTTCTGATTGGGCCAGAAGGATCAGGAGAGTTGTCTTTTAGTATTTCAATTTTCACCCTCCATGGAAACCAAGAATTTAAGAGCAGTGAAAAATAATTCTTTGTAAAAAGTCAATCATGCTCATGAAAAGTCAGAGCTGGGTCGAAGTGTTGGTGATGGTTCAGACCAGTTCTCATTTTATCCAAATCAGTTCTCCCTCACTTGACTGCTCTGCTTCTATGAGACACAACACAAGCTGGTTTGACTGGGAAATTTCTAGCCAGCGCATGAGAAAAAGCTGGATAACTTTTGGACATGAAGAAAAGCTATTTGCCTGTATGAGCCTCACTAGTAGTTCCCCTATCCAGTCCTTCCAAATGTTTCTAGGATAGCACCAACACTCATACCCCAAACACCTCTGTCAGCAAAATCATTCAGCCCTGCTGAGACTGACCTTTGTAAAGCACTTTGAGATCTACTGATGAAAAGAATGGGGCACTGTTATTATTCCACAAATGTAGCAGGACACTGTGCATTAAGTATGTTTTCACGGTCAAACTTATAAGTATCAGGCCAAGATTTTTAAAAATGGGTGCCTAAAACAAAGCTTGTCTGTCTGTATTTAGGCCCCTACGTAAGAGGTCTGATTTTCACAAATGCTGAGTATCCTACTGCTCCTTTTGGAAAAAAAAAATCTGAGCCATCAGTTACTAACAAAGTACAACTGGGTTTAGCCTCTTTCAGATTGTATAACACTGAAGAGAAGCTATTTACATCAAACTGCTCTCATTTACGTAATTTTCTCTTAAGCTTGCTGTGTCTGCATGGCTCACATTGCTCAGCTCCTCTTACAGTCCTGTCCTTTTTAGGGAAAAAAATCTTCCAGCGAGCTGCCTGTGAGCCTGAGAGGACTGCTAACTTTAGGGTGGGGATAAAGAGAAAGACTGCGATCATACTGAAAAGTCACTGGGTGCCAGAATGGACTTGTGAATAGCTAGCTGTTAAAAGCCAAGAAGAAAAACCAAACTTGCTCTCTGCTGTGCTTTCCAGGGAGTCTGACTGTCAAGAATGAAAAACCAGGCCAGTGTGCCCAGGTAAAGCAGATTAGAGTCTAAAGCAGGAGGAGCCAGCAAAAGCTATCAAGCCAAAGGCCAACATAATTTCATTTTGGTAGACTGATACCCCCATCAATTCCCGGAGACATGAATTGGTCAAAGAAGGGGAGTCATGGGATAGATTACAAATCAATCTACAAGAATAGGTCTTAGAAGTCCCTATCAAACTGCTTCTCTGTATGACAAAGTGAGAAAGGTCACATCTACTACTGTACCCCGTCCCTCTGACTTCAAGGACTTGGCATCTGAAGAATTCACCTATTTAGTTTAAAGGCTGATGTGAGAACACACACTTGTAGCAGCAGCTTAGATTTTATCACAAGAGGCTTTCTATCTGGTGCATCCAATTCAAAGACACAGAACGAAATCTAAGAGCCAGATTCTGATACCCTAATTCACCATGACAACAACTCCATGAGTAGTTCAATGGGACCACGAGCAGAATGTGAGCCCAGGGCATCAGACTCTGGCCTTAAAGATCTACATGAAGCTGACTATACAATTTCTCTGCCTTACATATGTCCCAGCTGCTGATTGAGATCATTGTTTGCTTGCCTCACTCCATGTTTTACTGCAGTGCAATTGCAGTTAGTTTAAATCATCGTCAATTGGAGCAAAAAGTGCAAATAGGCTCAAAATAGTTCCAGCTGGCTGACCAGTTTAGATCTCTTAGAATTCTATGTGCACTGGACTAAATTGTGCTCTCAATTACACCTATGACTTTCCATTGAAAGGAGGAGAGAAGAATTTGGTGCAATGTACTCTGTGTGACACTTAGGCAATGTCCTGGACAAACGTAACTGAATTAAGCTCAACACTTCTGGAGTTCATTCTGTTAAAAATGCAAATATTTGTGTACTATTGTGGGTTGTATGGAACTCTTTTAGCAGGAAAATGGGATTAAGGTAATCTCTTAGATATATCAGGAACTTCAAAGGATTTTGGGGACAATACGTGTTAAATGGGTTTCCTAGGAAATAGCTGGGGGGCGAGGAGAATGCAAGGACCCACCTCAAATCCATCCTTTTGAAACTATGCCCTGGAGAGAGAAACCAATTGTATACTGATTACCTGCTTCTGAAAACTCCAATTCAAAGACCTCCAACCACATGAGTGTGCTAGTTCTGAGCTGAGGCTGTTGTGAACTTGTGCCCAAAAAAGAGACTCATTTGAGGGGTGTAAAGGACTCACTTGCTAGAAATCATGCTGGAGACAATTGGAGGAGAGGATCTCTGGTAATATCATATAGTATGCATGGAGATTTGTATTGTTTTAATGTGTTTTTTCTGAAGTGCTTTTACCTTAAGAATAAAAGAGACTTGCATAGGACGTGCTGTGTAGTAACTTCTAGCTGTTGGCAATCACTGTATTATTAGTCTCTGAAGAGAAAGCAAGCAGGCCTGTCTGGGCAGACTGCTGTTTGCTGGGAATATTACAGTGAAGGCAGGGAACTGTTCAACCTGGAAATACCCCAGTCCGGAGGGAGAGAGACACAGCTATACACTAAGAAAGGCAATGGCTAGGGGAAAGGAAGCCTAAGAGTGGGTACACTTGCTGAACCAGTAAGAGGAAACAGAGGTGCAGTTGACCCGAACTGTGACACTCTGTGTATAACAGACAACAATTTTTTTTTCATTCTTGTGTACATTGTTTCAAAGGCCCCAAAACAGGAAGGACAGAAGCACCGGTACATGCTTAAGCTTAAGGGCTCCATTTGATCTCTTTGTGATTCAACCCCCTGAATAGTTACTAAGATCTTGGGAACGTCCGTTGGACTTGTACTGCATTCCTACTGATGTGGAAGAGCTGACTCCATTTTGCATAGTTGAGCAATTGACCCTTTTACAGTTAACGCCCTGCTGATGAGCTGTCCTCCGAATCTTGATTTCAGGGGGGTTGTTTTAAAGATCCTACAAAATCTTGACTAGCTAGATTGTGAAGTCTCCCACCAGACATATGGATTTGGAGGTGATACCACAGGACTAGGTTGTTGCTTAGCAGTCTACCATGTGCAAGCTGCACTGCCCCAGGGACAAATGTTGAAAGTCACAATTCAGTCCCCTGCTCCTCTCTTACTCCAGTGAGAAGTAATCTGCCCCAGTCTTTAACCACATACAGATTACTTCCCTCTCTTCATGTTGCCTCAGCTATGCTGACTGGTTTGCTGTGGGGCTTAGTCAGGGTTCCACCTTTCCCATACCCATTCTGAACACCTGAGTGGGAGGAGGAGTAGTGACTCCTTAGAGGCCGCTCTCCTTTCTGCACTGAGAGCTGCAATGCAGGTAACCTGTGCAAGACATTTGATGCCCCCTCATTCCTTTGTGCAAGCATGTAGGGCAAGCAATGATCTTGTGCTTAATCATTCACACCTTCTCCTCATAAAACTGTGAGCCAAGCAGTGTGAAATGTCACCAAGAGAAGACTTTATGGAGCATAGTTAGAATGGCATTCAATGTAGCATGGAATAATAGCTTCATATTAACTAGTGTAATGCCAGAAAGTCTTTGACTGAAGGTTGAATAGAAAAGGACAACTGAAAATATTGTAATGTTGGTAGCTCAGTGTTTCACTTATGTCAGTAGTGCCGTGTCCGTTTACAGCAGCAGAGAATTTGCTCATAGGACTTCCAAAACTCCCACTACAGGATTGTACATTTCTTAATAATATAGTTTTCAAAGGTACACAAAAGGTGAAAACTAGATCTGACTAGAGATGTGATAGAAAAAAATTGTACTCCATTTTGCTAGCAGGCTGAAACTCAGGCCCGAAAGCTTAAGATAAGATCTTGTCAAAGAATGGCTGACTAACAAGCACAGTTTGGCTGCTCTCACTCTCAGGAAGTAGAAACTACTTCTTCTTGGAAGCAATTACAGTCCAGAAAAGAACTGAGGGACAAGAAGATGATTTTACAGCCCTGGAAACCATGCTGCTGTCACTTACACTGAATTCCATTGTTCTGGGCCTTTGGTACATACAAGGATTGGATACTTTTCACTAACATCAGAGCTTTATAGTGATTTGGAAGGATTTTCAAGCTCTTCTCTTGCCTTGTCTTGCTTTTTTAAAAAAAATGATGATGACTGATGGTGCTAAGGTAAAGTAGTAAGATTCCTTTCTTCTGGAAATTATATTCAAAAGAGCAGAACCGCAATAACCTTTCCTCCTAAGTGAAATACAGAGGACTGAGAGGCAGGTCACATCTTAGATGACTATAGGTGTGCTCGAGAAAACTCTATTAATTGTGCATATAAAAAAGTCCAATTTAGAGTGATACGAATCAAGAAGCAAAGCTGAGCAGGGGCTTTTTTTATTTTTGTAGAGCAGAAGAACATAAGAGAAATCACCCTCGCAATTCCAGGTGCACCCCTCAACACAACATAAATGCCAAGGAATACAAATTGAAATGTTATTTAGAGATTTCCATTTATATTTCAAGGACTAATTGTTGGGAAAATGCGTAGACATGAGCTCAGATTCTCTGGCCCAGATAAGCTGTTTTCAACACTGGATAAAGTTATTACTTATTATGGTAGTGCCTGTAGGTTCCAGCTGAGATCTAGGGCCCACTGTACCCTACAAACAAGGTGAGAGAGAGCCCCTACCCCAAAAAGCTTAGACAAGGGTGCAGAAAAGTAAGTGCTGTAAAAGTTACTTCATGGCTCCCTGGGATCAACAGGGGGGTTAATTTGATCCCTGGCACTACCTATAGCAGACTTATGGAACCCAGCTGGGATAAGGGTGCTGTAGAGCCGCTAGACAGGGGGAATCCTCAGGATGCCACTTAAGCCAGCTTTATAGCCTCTTTCGTGCCACTGGGTCCATAGTCTATAACATGTGATTGGAAATGTAAAGTGAGGAATTATATTCTTGGCAAACTCATGAGCACTTGCACAGTTTGGAACAAGATTTTAAAATTTAGCCTTACATTTTTTTGTAAGTGCTGTTTGGGCTCGAGGCATTTTGGGAAAAAATACATCAAAAGACCCTCACCTGCAATTTGCATTTATTCAGAAATTATTTTAAGCTACAACTGAAGTCCTTTAGATCTCCAGAACTTGAGTGTGGCAATATTCCACTTATAATTAGGGACGGGCATGCCTTTAAATGTTCAGAGTTCAGGTTGGGTCAGATACAAGTGTACAAAAGGCTGAAAATATCATAAGAACAGCTTTCTCACGGTATTTTGGCATTTTCATTTGCAGACCTGGATAGAAACTCAAAGTGAAGTAACACACAGTGGAACCTCTCAGAACAGTGGTGGGCAAGCTGCAGTTCGTCTGGGTAATCCACTGGTGGGCCACCAGACAGTTTGTTTAAATTTGCACAGCTGCCTGTGGCTCCCAGGGGCTGCAGTTCGCCCATTTCAGCCAATGGCAGCTGCAGGAAGCAGCGGCCAGCACGTCTGTGCAGCCCACGCTGCTTCCTGCAGCTCCTATTGGCCAGGAACAGTGAACCGCGGCCACTGGGAGCTGCGGGCAGCTGTGCAAACTTAAACAAACTGTCTGGTGGTCCACTAGCAGATTACCCTGATCGGTCACGTGCTGCCTATGGGCTGCAGGTTGCCCACTACTGTCTCAGAACCTTAAATAATGGTGCTTAAAGAAGGTCAACGTTCAGGGGGTCCTTACCTTATCTGAACCGGTGCTAAAAATAGGTCAATATTCAGGGGGTCTTTATCTTATCCAAACCCCTCCACTCATCCTCACTCTAAAGTTGCATCTCTACTTTCCCCCACCCCCGTTACCAGTCCTGATCTGCTTTTGAAGACAGATAAGTGCATGTCAAAACAAACTTTGGAAAAAGAACACAACAAGTATGCAGCTTTGTGCTGGCACCTTTCTCAGTTTCGAACTAGCAGCCCCTTTTTGTAGGCAAACAGCCCAACAGCAGCCACTGAAGTGAAGAAAGTGGAAAATCCAATCAGCCTTAGCAGTACTGGTACAGACGGCAAGTTTCTCTCCCAAAAGGTAGTAGTGATTGGCCGGGCTGGGACATCCTGGATGGGAGAACATTCAGTATTAGTGCAGGATCACCTCCGCTATGAAAGGAGAATATAAATATCAATAAAAACAACAAGGAGTCTGATGGCACCTTAAAGACTAACAGATTTATTTGGGCATCAGCTTTCGTGGATAAAAAACCCACTTCTTCAGATGCATATTTTCTCTTTCAAACAGAAGTATAGTATATTCAGGCAGGGTCTGGCACTCTGTTGCTATTAATGCCCTGTTGATGAATCAGGAAACATCCAGAACAGGGTAGATAGTTTCTACTTGAGAAAACAAATTAAACAGGACATGTTTGTTGAGGGTCCCTAAAACCTGAAATTAACATTTCTTAAAGAAAGAGACCAAGACTGGTCATTTGCATTCCCTTGTACTCACTTCAATAAAAAGAAGAGCTGTTTAAAAGGCAGGAAACATTTTTTGCCAAAATTTACTCAAATTGTTCCTTATTTTTCTCACCAAAATTTCAGCAATCTTTTTTATCCAAATTGAAAAAAAAAAATTCAACTAGCGCAATTAAAGGTGGCTGTGAGCAATGAATATACCTGAGCTTGAAAAGCTTCCAAAACTAAAATAGGTTGTGAAAAAATACAAGGCCCAAAGCGTTCTCACCAATGTAAGGTAAGCATTATAAAAGATATCTGTATGGGTTTTTAACCTTATTAAAAGTCGAATACTCTTTCCCGTGCCATGTTTACAGAGTATTTAGACACCCTCACCCCCTTCTGGGTACCTGTCATGTTCCCAGTTAGGCATGGACAGCTTTGGCAGGCAGTCGAATAGTAATTGTAGCTGTAGTTTATGAACATAAAGGCAACACATATTTTATCTCATCATTAATATCAAAGGAAAGTTCACAGGAACTGAAGGAAAACTTACAACTGATTCTGGTTCTGACTTCCAAATTTCACCTTCTGAGATTTTCCCCATAGAACACAGTACCTGAAAATAAAGAACTGATCAATTCCATTCATTCTTTTAAAGGGCAAAACATTTGGCGTTCAGTTTTTGTCTAAGCTGATGCTGCTATAATCAAGATAAGGGCTTAGCAAATAAGATTGTGTGTATTCAGATTTAACAGAAAATCTGATATTTGCACATCAGTTTGCTGGGAGGGGCTGTTATTTACTGACATACTCCCAGAGAAGCACCTCTTTCCTAGCTATGTAATCACTCCTGTGTGAGTGAAGGTGGTTCTTCTATGAAAGAAAGATAATGGTTCAGGATGAAGGAGTGGAAGAAGCTTTCTTAACTCATTCAGACCCTAATTCAGCAAGGTACTTCAGCACATCCCTAATTTCATATGTGAGTAGTCCTGCTGAAGTCAGTCAGGCTGAAAATTAAGCACAGTCTTAAAGATCTTGTTGAACTAGGGCCTCATATTAACCACAAATCTGTGGGCTATAGCTTATAAAATTGACATCAAAGTAGTGCACACAAGACGTGTAGATGTAAAAAAGGTGCATGCAAAATGTATCGGAAGCTAATTTTGAAAAATGTTGCCCCAACACAGCAATAGGATTGAGGTCATGTGAGGGAGGGAGAGCCTAGGGTTCAGAGCCAGAAATGCAAAATATATTTTTAAAAAATTAGTTGTTGTCTATTGGGGACATAAGTGCTAGGATTATATGAAACAAGGAGAAGAGTATGACAGTAAGGTGAACATTATTCTTTTAATGCGTATGTTTCCGAAATATGATGTGGATATCTTAATTTCTTGTTATTCTATCCCAGTCCTTTGCAGAGTTAACAACATCTGATGTCTCCTGAGATGTGGTCCCATTTCAGACAGACCTAAGATGACCGGCAGGTCTATCTATGAGTTAGCATAATTAACAGTGTTATGGGGATTAGTTCTTAAGTATACATCGCTCCCAGGATACAACTCTTTCCTGTTGCCCAACATCTAAGCTCTTCAGCTTTGTCTGGAGCAGAGGTCTCCAGAGATTCTGCTTTAACGCTTGCATCACTTGACACATTATGATACTTTATTGATTACCTCCCTCATATGAGATCCCAAAGCTGAACCCTTAACCCAGTGGTCCCCAACCTCTTCATCTGGCAGGCACCAGATGAAGGACTGTTGCGGCGGTCGAGCATCCACCGAAATGCCGCCAAATTTCTGCAGCATTTCAGCGGCGATGCCTCTCGATGACGTCGCTTGTCGGCGGCAAGCAGCATCATCTAGAGGCGGCGACACTGAAATGCTGCAAAAATTCGGTAGTATTTTGGCGGACGCTTGACCGCGGGCCAGGATGCGGGTGCATTTAGATGCACTCACAGGCGCCATGGCGCCCACGGGCACTGCGTTGGGGACCCTCGCTTTAGCCTGTTATGAAACAAATATGAGATTTATTTTGTTGAAGTGTATCTGCCCATAAACCACAATGCTTATAAAAATAGCTAGGAAAATGGCATTTTTACAGACAATGAAGTGTGTATGTTCCTATGAATTATCTTTATTCAGAATCAACTGAGCACGAGGCCTAACTTGTTCTCCAGGCCCGCAGCATAACTATCATTCTTGAAAATAAACTTTGGGGCTGAGCTTTTCAAAGCTGTCTATGGGATTTGGACACCATTGTTGCCAATTCCTGTCCTTTTATTGCAGGTCTGACAGTATTTGATGTTTAGCTCACAGCTCCAGTTCCTAGAGACATATGATTAGGTAAGAATCTTAGCTTTAAAAAATTAAATGTCTAGCCCTCAAGGTTGCAGAGGAAAGCTTGAAAGCATGACCTGGGTGCTCTGAAAGGCTCAAAAATGGAATTGCAAATAAAAAGAACCCAATTTTAATTTTTTTCAAATCTCATTTTTAATCCAATCTCATGATTTTTAAATGCTTGAGATTGGCAATACTGAATTTTCCTTAACATTAATTCCCACTGGGCATCTAAATCTCTTGCATGGCTTTGAGAATCTCAGCCTTGATTTTGCAAAACACACTTAAATGTTCTCCCCATGCAGCATGCCATAAGTGTGGGGCTGTACCTCTCTAGCTGCTCTCTCTCCAGCCTGCACAGCCCCCTCCATGTACCCGCTCCATTCTGTAGCTGTCTCTGTGCCAGCAAAGTAGATCCTACCAACTGGCTGGCGAATGATCCTTTAATAAAATGGACAAAAATAGGTCGTATCAGGCAGATTAGGAAAGCATGACAAAATTCCTTGGGTAAAAGACAGGAGAAGGGTGCTTTAAATATCAATCAACACTTAAGAGTTAGCAATGCAGCAGGCTATTAGGATACTCAGCCTTTCACTACATTTCTTACCTTAGACACTTCCTGGTGCTCCTTATGTTTTCTAAAGGCTCAGAAAGTATTACTGCAATCCTGCTAATGCTATTTCTGAGAGTGATTCTGGGGCTTATGGACATCTAAATGAGAACTAGACTGAGACAAGGCTTGTTCTCACTTGTTAGCATAGCCAAGACTCTAGATGAAAGATGGAGTCGCTAGCACTCTGAATGGCATGCTGTAGCCCTCATAACACTTTCCTGGCTCATATAGCTTTGCTGGGATCTGCAATCATCTACTTTAAGGTAAACTCTGTCTACTATATGGTCATAAATCAGGATTTCTTTAGTGCTCTTAGCTATTTTAGAATTGCAGAAATTTACATTTCAAAAAGGATCCAGAGCACTTAACTAAACATAACTGAACAGCAATAGCCAGGTTGGCCACTGCTGCTTTTTAGGGTCACTCTTGTTTTCATTCAAAAACCTGAATCATAGACTCATAGACTCATAGGTCAGAAGGGACCAATATGATCATCTAGTCTGACCTCCTGCACAAGGCAGGCCACAAAACCCTACCCATACACATTTATAACAAACCCGAACCCATGACTGAGTTATTGAAATCCTCAAAATTGAGATTTGAAGACCTCAAGCTGCAGGGAATCCACCAGCAAGCGACCCATGCCCCACGCTGCAGAGGAAGGCGAAAAACCTCCAGGGCCCCTGCCAATCCGCCCTGGAGGAAAATTCCTTCCCGACCCCAAATATGGCGATCAGCTAAACCCTGAGCATGTGGGCAAGACTCACCAGCCAGCACCCAATCGGGGAGGACAATACATGGTGGCACAGTAGTTACTGCATTAGGCCCTGTCTGCTAATAGGAATAGTCCACTGAAGTTACTCATGTTCATAAATATTTACAGGATCAGGCCTTTTTACTTTATTTTTAAAATACCAATAAAATATATTAAAAAACACAAAGGAAATGGTAATACCAATCCCAAATCTGAAAAGCAAAACTGTCATGAAAATTTACCAGTTCGGGCACACAAAATAAAACCACCAACCCCCTCGACTTCCCCCCCCTCAACAATCAAGCAATCCACTCGCCTACTCTTCCCTGTACTCAATGATGAAAGTGAAAATACTAATAATGAGACTCATCCATCAAAACTACCTAATCCAGGCAAGTGGGGAAGTAAAATTTCACAAGGCTGTTTGAAGTATTCCCTAAGCAATACTCCAGGTATAAAGAAAATTTGTTCACAGAGGACTTACTGCCCTCACAAAGGATATTTATCTGGTCATTCTTATCTTTCTGTTGTTGAGTCCCTTCGTGAGATACTGCACCTTCCGAACTGCGTCATTATCCCTGGTGGGAAGTAAGCTGTGTAGCACCCGCCAGAATACTGCTCCGCACACCAGTTCTTCTCTTCATAATGCATTGGCTGTAAACAGAGTTAATGAAACCTCAGAGGGGGGGAAAACCCCTAAGGATGAATCTATTACAAGAACTGAGAAAACAGCAGTGAAGAACAGCTTATGATTTATTGTATCACTGTACAATGCCTGACTATAGATGAGCACATTTAACAAGTCTCTCAACGCAACGTGAATGAGACATAAGCCTTAACTTCAGACGCTGCTGGCTTTTTTCACTGGTTAATTTGGACACTGTAGAACTGAATCCTCCTAATTCTCTTGTTTATGTAGACTTGTGCTTCAGACAGCAGAGACAACATGGAGTCAAATTCAGCCCTGGTGTAAGCAGGTGTAATTTCCCATTGTGTTCAGTATAAATTGCACCTGCTTATTCCCAGGCTGCCTACGGCCCCAAAATCACGACTGGAAAGGACCCCCATAATCCATCCTTACTTATACATTACTCAATAATTGCTTTGTTCTGTTCATTCCCTCTGGGGGACCTGACATTGGCCATTGTTGGAAGACAGAATACTGGGCTAGATGGGCCACTGGTCAGACAAAATACGGCCGTTCTTATGTTCTTATACAGTGAGTCTGCAAAGTATGCCACTTTTGTAGCAATACAGTATGTGGGAGCCATATGTAAAATGGCATGCTATTGTGATTCATGTCTAAACATTTCAACCACCTAAAATTGTCTTCAATAAAATAAAGGATGTTTATAATATAAAGCAAACGAGTTTTCAGAAACTGAGAGAGCGTACAAATCCTAACAGCCACTTTCCCTTACTAGGAAGGGAAAAACAGAAAGAAACAAAAGCAGATGTTGCTATGGGAGGGAGCAATCATGAGACAAAACGGAACACTATGCCGGGCCTAGGCTGGATGGGGAGGCAAGCCGTGGCGCAGCAGCTGAAAATGGCCGAGATGTACCATATAATAATAATGAAGGTAACACTCCGCACTGAGGCTTTAGTGGCTCATTTTCAAATGAGCTCCTGTATTTGTAACTGCTTCACACAAACACATGTTAATCACTCTCAAATGGGATGTAAAGCATGTCAGTATTTTTCATCACTCTTCTGTACGAACTAAGAAGCATGGTGAAGAACACTAATCCTGATTAAACGCGGGACACAGTGCCAAGAACACTGATTTTACTGCTATTTTTCAACTTCACCCTGTGCCTCCTAGCTACAATAATGAGATTGGCAGGATGTGCTATGTTGTAAGTTGTGTTCTTACATGTAAAGCCTCCTCTGATCCCAAAACCTTCGCATAGAGTTCGCAGATCCTCTTCTTCCTATGGGAGAAATGCAACAAAGATTTAACGACAAGGAAGAAAACAATACACCGCTGATATGTTCTTATTTTGAGAGAACAAAGATTATTTTGTTCTAAGTTGGAGGTTTCAGCTCTTTTGGTTTTATTCTGATTACTGAGAGTTTTGAGGCCAGGAGTTGTACTTCAGAAACGAGTCAATAAACTTGATCAATGTACTGACATGCTCTGTTTTATATGAGCTAACTTTACGAGCAGTTTTGCAAATCACTCCTTAAGACACTGATCTCTATCATCTCAAATTTGTATATTATCCAAAAGTCATTTAATCTGCCAGAGAAAGAGAGAAGTGAAGTTTTGTACTTTTGTCTCCTGGCAGACAGCCTGTGCTGAATTTCGATGAGGGAAACAGATACTGCTGCTTGTGATCTCAGGGAACTAGTATGAATTTTAAAAGTCCCTCTTCTTTTTTCACTTTATTTGTATGGGCCTGTACTTCCTTTGGTAACAAAGCAATAGTAATGGAGTCTGTTCCCACATCCCAGTGATTTTCTGGCCCTTGTTGTCTAGTACCAGACATATCCCACCATTTCCCAAAAGGAAAAAGATCAAAATGAGACAAGTGCACCAGTTAAGAACCAAAAAGGAAAAACAAACCCATGCTCAATCCATTTTGGATGCAAATCCTGTCCCATTCATAGGAGAAATGTAGGGCCCCAGACACAGCAGAAATACAGGAGTGCAGGGTATATAGGGAATCTACAAAAGTGGACCACATCCCCCAGGCATTAGGGAGCCCAGGTTTGTGGTGGTTCAGCTACTTCCCTGTGCAGCAGATTTCAGGGGTGCTGCAGCAGTGAGCTGGGGAAAAGTGGAGACAGAGGATGCCCCACTATGCAGCTCCAAAGCGTATTCCACGCTACATAATGTGGAAACAGCAAGAGTGGAGGCTACTACACATCCAGAGTTACAGTAGCGGCCATGGAGTGACTGGGCTGTTGGTCTGTGCCCAGAGGAGGATTTCTATCCCGCTCCACCATCGCAGGACCCTGCCGTGCCAAGCCCAGCTACCTGGGCTTCTGACAGGGAGGAAAGATTTGGCCCTTTGTTATATTTCCTCTCCTTTCTGCCCTTTGAGGAATCACCTGTTCTGGAAGCAGAAATGCTTAATGTGATAGACTGCGAGATTCACTGTTCTCACAGGATTTTCAGAGTTGGGTTCAGGTAAGTGCCTGTGGCTTCTGGAGACTTGCTGGATCTGTGCCCATTATGGTGTGTGTGTCACACACTGACTGTGCTGATTCAGTTTAACATTGTGCTGTCACATACCGTGAGCCAAAACACAAGCTCTTCCAAACCCTTGTCAATTCAATTCCACAGACATGCCAAGCAGCCCTAAGTAACACTAGGGGAAGCTCAGAGAGCTGCAAAAACTCAATGTGGGAGTCACACTGCAGTTGACAGGGAAAGGGAGCCAGTGACAATGATCAAAAGAAGACCTCTTTGCTAGCTCTTCTTTTATCCGCCCTAAAGAAAGTCCCTTCTATTCATCTGAGACAAAGGCCCAGCTCAGGTGCTCTAGCAAGGCAATTCACAGAAAAGTGCCAGAGGACGCTGCATTCTTCCACTGGAGGGTGGGTTTCCAACCTTGCAAAAACAGCAGGGGGTCAGCCCTGAAAGCCCGGGGTTCTCAGGAATCTCCAAAAGTCACAGGCCACTGGACTATGCATAGGATACTCTGCTCTCTACCCCCGCAGCTCTCTAACACTGCAGTCTATTGGAGCCATATGGCCATTGACAGCTCACCCTACAGATGTTCCTGGACTCATCCTGGGTGGCTCCATCACACAGAGGAGCTCCATAGAAAAGTTAATACAACCTTAGGCTGTATTAACTGTCTTGACTGTTCCTCACAGAATTGTAGTAGGAATAATTAGCCTCCCTCCAAACCCAGCCCTGGTCTGCTCTGCCTTCTTCCCCGATGTGGATCACAGAACCTCCAGAGAGCCCACTGCAGGGTCCTAGGAAGGCAAATTGTGTAGCAGAGGTAACCATCTTTGCTGCAGGCAAGTGGAGGTCCTTGCGGGAAGAGAGCAATTTGGTTCTGAGAAGCTGTCAGTGCCACTATTTGATAACTAAATTGCAAAGACAAAATGACTTTGCAAAAGCAAAAGCAAATACACCTCTACCCTGATATAACGCGGGTTTGCACACAACACGGTAAAGCTCTGACACACTGCTCTGAGCAGCGTGTTAAGGGTGACAGACCAGGCCGGGCCGAGGGGTTCGATAAGGGGCAGAGGATCTTGGGGGCAGTCAGAGGCTCCCCCCTCCCAGGGTTTGGGGGACAGGAGCTGTGGGAGGGCACTTTTAGGGGCCCCACAGTCCCAAACTGGCCCGGCTGGGAACTGGGCTGGGAACAGCCCACTCTGCTCCCCTCGCCCCAGCCCCAGCCATGTCGCTCGGGGGAAGGGATCCCCCCGCACTCACCAGCAGTGGCAGAGGCGGGGCAGCCTGGCCCCAGCCTGCTCCACTCCCCAGCTCCTAGCCGCAGTGCTCCACTTCCTGTCGCAGGTGAGTATGGGGGCATCCTTTCCCCAACCTCCCTGCACTCACCCGCAGCGGGAAGTGGAGCACTGCGGCTGAGAGCTGGCAGAGTGGAGCGGGCTGGGGCCACGTCGCTCCGCTTCCCGCCGCCGGTGAGTGCAGAGAGTGTCCTTTCTCCAACCTCCCCACACTTACCGGCATCGGGAAGCGGAGCAGCCAAGCCCCAGCCAGCTCCACTCCGCCAGCTCCCAGCAATGGCGCTCCGCTTCCTGCCACAGATGAGTGCAGGACCTTTCCCCTGCTGCCCCCCAGCGACACGGCTGGGGCTGGAGTTGTGTCGCTCCGCTTCCCATCGCAAGTGAGTGCGGTGGCATCCTTTCCCCAACCTCCCTGCACTCACCGACAGCAGGAAGTGGAGCACTGTGGCTGGGAGCTGGTGGAGTGGAGCGGGCTGGGGCTGGGCTGCTCCGCTTCCTGCTGCTGCCGGTGAGTGCCTGTCAGGGGGTGAGGGGGTGGATAGGGGTCGGAGCAGTCAGGGGACAGGGGGGTTGAGTAGGGGGTGAGGTCCTGGGGGTGATTAGCGGGGAGGGGGGGGGTCTCTGGAGGAGGTGGTCAGGGAACATGGTCTCACCTATAATGCGGTGAGATTTTTTGTCTCCCGAGGACCGCGTTATATCGTGGTAGAGATGTATTAATCTGAAAATGGCATTTTCAGACAGCCAAGCAAATAAATGCATAGGAGGGCATTATATAGTTTTAATTCTCAGTAACAAATATGCCATTTCAAAATGGTTGAATGGGGTCAGTGACAACATTTTATTGAAGAGATTTATCTGAGTGGTCCCCACAACAAGGGTGAACCTTTGCAGATGTGCCTGCTTCTCACACAGGTGTGCCTTTTGCCCTGGAATGGTTTAGTATTTTATTTAAATGGCCTATTGCTAATACTCTGTCCAGAGCGTACCGTACATCTACATGAGCTGTGGGCAAAATCCTCATCTCCAGGCCCTGTGCGCAATCATGGTTTCCCACAAGCCTTGAGCAAAGGGAATGTGTTGCTGCATAGCTCCAGAAGCAGCCAAGAAAGCACATTGTGACTAAGCGTCCTCCTGGATTCCCTCTGCTCTGTGGAGGAAGTACCTGGTGCAGGGTACTTCCCCAGTGCACAGTGTAGCTCTGCTTACCATCAGATATTGTATTGCCCCTGTTGCTCTGAACAGGAGATAGGGGTGGCACTGTCGCAGTCAATGGAGGCTGTTCTCCTCCCTGCACTAATACTCAGTCTGGACAGCTGGCACAAGGGAGCACCAGATGCCCCACTGAGTGGCTGTGCAAGCTGGGCGACAATCTAGCCCATTGTCATTAGTGATTGGTCTTTGTTTAGGGGAATCTCAGGTAGTAGGTGGAGATGGGTTTCACTTGCACAACAGGTGGGCAGGCTGCAGCACTGTTGCACTGTGACTCCTGTTCCAGTCAATGGGGTAGTGTAGTGGCTATAGCCCCTACATGCAACCCAGGCCGGCTTTAGGCCAATTCAACCAATTCCGCTGAATTGGGCCCCGTGCCTAAGAGGGCCCTGCAGCTGTCCACCCCACCTCCGGCCCCACCTCACTTCCCTCTCTTCTACTGAACGCTCCGCCCCCTTCTTCTCCCCCTCCCCTGCTTCCAGTGAATCAGGTGTTCGCAGGAAGCCTGGAAACAAGCAGGACCAGGTAAGCTGGGGCGGGGGGTGCGAGGAGGGTTCCAGGGAGGCGCGGCACGGCCCAGTCCGGCCCCAGCCGAGCGGCTCCCTCCGGCCCGGCTCCAGCCCCGGTCCTTCCGGCCTGGCCCCCCAATCCCAGCCTGGCCCCCCGGCTGAACGCCCCCAACCCCAGCCCTGGCCCCAGCCAAGCGGTGCTGGCTCGGGCCCCATAGGGCCGGCCCCGGTCCTGGCCGAGTGGCTCTGGCCCGGCCCCGGCCCCGACCCTGGCCCCAGCTGAGCAGCTCCAGGCAGCGCGGTAAGGGGACAGGGAGCAGGGAGGGGGTGTTGGAAGAGGGCAGGGAGAGGGGCAGGGGAGTTTTGGGGGAGTGGTTGGGTGTGAGGGGAGTGGGATAAGGGGTCCGGCGGCGCGGTTAGAGAAGAGCAGGGAACAGGGGTGGAATTGAACGGAGGGGGGCAAGGGTCCTGGGGGGGCAGTCAGGAAGGAGCAGGGGTTGGATGGGGCAGTGGGGGGCAGTCAGGAGCAGGGGTTCCAGGGGCAGTCGGGGACAGAGACAAGGGGTGGTTGGATGGGGAAGGGGTCCCGGGGGGGAATCAGGATTGAGAGGAGGGGTTGGATGGGGTGGCAGGGGGCAGTCAGGGGACAGGGAAGGAGGGTGGATGGGGCAGGGGTCCCGGGGGGGGCATCAAGAACTTCAGGTGCGGTTAACATGCATCCGCATACATTACGCAATGTACGTAATATATAATTTTGTTATTATTTATATAGTTATGGAAAGTAAATAATACATGGAAGAAATGAAAGGGTTTTTTTACGTGTTTGTTTTTTTAAGTCATCCCTGTCGGGGCCCTGCCAAAAATGTTCGAATTGGGCCCCGCACTTCCTAAAGCCAGCCCTGCATGCAACCCCTGAAACACAGTTTCTGGATCCTTGGAAACCCAGTCCCAACATCAGTGATTCGGTGTATCTGCCCCACTAGTTTACAGTCGGGTGTGGAGACACCTCCTGGCCAGTCACTCAGTCTGCCCCTTTTCCCTGCGTAGAACTAAAGTGAGGCTTAAATTGTGTGCATGGGATGGATTTCTCCTTGTACGTAATATACTACGTTAAGCACAGTGTATGTCAGAACCATTCCTTACCACTGAGAGTCAAATAGCGTAATGTTCATTCAATAAATATTCCAAGTCCCATTGTATAAAAATTAATCTCAGAGTCAGATAAATATGTTAATGCTTTTGATACTGATTGATAAATTGGTCTGTCTTTTATGGCACCCTTATAAATAACAAAGGTGTCCTTTTATTGCACAGAAACATAAGCTGTTCTCAAGTGCTGCAAATGTTCAATTGCACTTAATATGCTGACACACAGTGAAACGTGGCATTTGGTGTTAATGATAGTCGGAAATGCTGAACACAATGGACTTCAAGCTTGCCCAGCTTTTGTTGTGACAATCACCTCTTGTAGTTCCAGCCCAAAGCTTAAATGCAGATGGAGAATATCTGGTCTATTCCTGAAAAACTAAAGAGGCTCGGTGGAACAGTGCTGCTGCTCTAAGAGCTGGTGGAGTAATGCTCCACATGATCCCACTTTACAAAAGCTGCGAGAGCTCACATGTCGCTGATTTGAGGACACCAAAATCGTCTCTAATTGGGCTGACCATACTGTTAAAATGTGTACCTGAACATACAGCATCCCACCTTTTAAATTTTGAAAATACCATGTCCCCATTTAAATAAAGGTCTCCCCCCCTCACCCCAACCTTGCCATATAACTTTAGCTTTGTTGATTAGTCCAGTGAAATGCTGGGAATATATTTTTGAGGGCAAAATTCTACTACTCTTTAAAACCTATTTTTAAACAATGGCAGGGCGGAGACTGCTATAACAAAATAGTGGACTAGATCTTCAAGTGTGTTGAGTTCTGAGCACAGGGTTAAAGGTAGCTTTCTGTCACCTTTCTACCTCCTACTCCTTAGGGCTGGTTCATCCCATAAGGAACTGAAGCAGCCTCAAGGCTGCACTAACTTACAAAGGCTGAAATAGCTCTCTAGGGTCTGATCCAAGACCACTAGGGTGCTGAGCACTCTGGCTCAGCCACTCCCACTTCTGGCACTCTCTGAACACATCCACTCCACTGTGTGGGGACAGAGAAGCAGCAGTGGGGAGCATGGAGCTGGCTATTCTGGCTTTATGCTACCCAGGCTCCCGAATACAAGAGGAATCCCCAGTTGCCCACTAAGTGAAGCTTTCTGGATGCTTTCCACTGCCTAAACAGCTCAAAGCAGTCAAACGGGAGCTTGAGGACTTGGCTTTACAAAGGACAGGTAGACGCTGCCATGATTACTGCAATTTTGGATAAAGGCTTCACATGGCTCCTAAGGAAACAAAATGTAAGTGTTGCACGTTTGATGTGACAGCACTGCGAACCATGCTTAGTTAATAGCCAACATCCCTGTATTTATTGCATGCAGGAAATGTTTTGTCTGATACAGAGAGAGAGAGAGAGAGAGAGAGAGAGAGAGAGACTGAGAATTTAAAACAAAAACTTAAATTAGATCCTGTGTAAACTATGGAACTTTGTTTTTACCTTTCTTCCTTTGTGAGATGTGTCAGTCTTCTACACTTTCGAGCGAGAATAAAACTGAAAAAAGAAAACCACACACACAAAAGGAATGATGGCATCCATTATATATACAGTGCCCTTTAAAATGCTATCGGTTGGTGGCTTGATGATGCCAACTTCTAACATTTGTCTCTTATCTTTAGGTCTTTAAGTTTTTACCTGGTGGCCACTTTCCAACCCTTTCAATTCTTACTGAGAAATGTGACTATACACTTTTCTTCAGTTTTGCAGGATGTAAGCTCAGCTTTCAGAAAGTTTCTAAAGGTCAAATCTTTATCTCAGGCTGTCTGCTGGAGACATTTACAAGGGTTACACTAATGGAAAAAGAGGAAACATCCTTTCCCATGCAGCAGAGGGGAAAATAGCCACAGGGGAACAGTAGCCACTGCATCTGGTGCACTCTTTCTCCTGTGCGGAGGGCGTCAGGGACAGACTGGCTGGCTGGATCTATGAAGTCAGTTTTCTCCAGGTCAAGGCTTAATTTGTGCCAGGGCACCTGTAGCTTGGCAGTTCATAGCCCCAGCACCTCTGGGCTTTCTGCAAAGTTATGACTGTAAAAAAATTACTTAAGCCCCCAGCACCTAATTGGTTGAGCCCTGGCACCTCTTTTATTATAAATTAAGCACATCTCCAGGCTCATCCTCAAACACCTCCTCCACAGGTGTGTGCCATGGCATTGGCAATGTACAGACCTCTTGCTTTGGTCCCTGCATGCAGGGACCCACACTCTGGTCAGGGTCACAAGATTCATAGCAGCTGTTTTCATGGCATAGTAAACCCACTCATAACAGCTGTAGAATTTGGTATAGTAATAGCAAATTACCAAGACTAGAGTGGAATTAGGTGGTATGGCTCAATAGCCTTATATAAGGAAATGTATTTCATTTTTGATTATTGGGGGCAAGGAGGAAAAACACATTTATTGGAATGAAATCCCTTTTAACAGGGTTGGCTGAAAATTTTTATTCAAAAAAATGGGAGGGAGGGATTGTAGAAAATTTTTATTTTTTTTTAAATGTTTGATTTTGGATGATTTCTCCTGGCCACCACCAACTCACTTCACATTTTTTCCTCCTCTCTCTCCCCTTTTCCTTTTCTTATTTTGACATTGGGAAGGCCAGGGACAAAAGGGACAGGAGCAGGGAGGGAAACAGAAATAAAACAAACATCTTTTTCCAGTTTTGTCCACACCAAAACAACTGAAAATTTAAAAAAAAATAAAAAAATAAAAAAGGTGAAAAAATTTTAAAGACAAAATTTGGGGAGAAAAATATTGACTATATTATGTGAAATAAAATAATTCATCACTTTTCGACCAGCTCTACTTTTTTGTTAATATTTTCAGATAATTTTCCCCCAATGGTAGGTTTCCATGTCTCCTGAAACCCCAGGCCCACAAAAATTAATGGGCAATCGTCCCTCTTCTGTTTTACCCCATTATGGCAGGAACACTGCAATTGGGTTTGGTATCATCGAGTGTCATTCCAATGACAGCTTCCTCATCTTCAATGAGCATGGTACCACAGTAGTCTAGAAACCAGAGAGAAGAAAAAACAGATTTTATTAATCTAGGTAATTTGGAGAACTATGAGAGAGAAAGAGGTGAAACCACCAGCATGGTGCGACAAAGATTATGACACCACTCTCTTGCTCCACGGAATTGTTCTGCCAGAGATTGTGTGCCCTGTTCCTCAGGCTCTGGGAAGTACTATTTTCTACCTAGGTGAGATATTTTAGATATGGGCTCCTGAGACTCTTAGCAACCTGTTCCAGGCATCTTTAAAAAGCAGGGACAATGTAAGTATATTCATATAATTGAATTTATGACCAAAAAGATGGTGTTATAACCAACATGACTGGGGTACCAAATAATTGCACAGAAACACACTGTTCTTAAGTATTGCCGGTGTTTAATATTTTGGAAAGCACACTAGGTTTTTATGACAGGCATATGCCGGATACAAAAGATTTCAGGATGCTTGTACTAAATGTTCTGGAAACACAGAGTACAATTGTTATTAAAAACATGGCTCTCAAAGCACCAGTTTTTCTAGAGCACTCTGGACAGCTTTACAGTCACCTGTTGCAAATCTACCCAAAAGCTTAAAAGCAAACAAAGACTGTATGGTATACTCCTGCAAGAATTAAAGAGGTATTGTGTTCAGTGCTGTCACTTTAAATGGTTTGGGCAATATTTCAACTTCCGCACTCTCAAGGATCTCTAGCTGGGCAAGACATATGGCTATATGTTTTTAGCTACAAACTATTCTCCAGACAAAATTGTCGCCGTCATGCAGTATATGGCATAAAATCGCTCCCGATTATGCCAACTCCACCATTATGTTTAGGTAACTAATGACAGATATAGATCTCATTCCAAGATGCCACTGAAGAAAAATGGTGGACGGGGTTAAGGAGAACAACAAGGAACAAGAGTTAATGTATCCCAACTTCTTCCCTCATGTCCTATAAACTCTCTAGACTCTCTCTTCCTCCCCTCCCTCTCTTTTTAGGACTCTCAGAGAAGTAGCTGAAAAGAGATGAAATCCCCTTCTAACGTGGATGCTTTTATTAGCATAATACAATACAAAAGAAAACCCCGGAATAAAATGTAATACCCTTTTTCCTCCAGAAAGGTTCTTTGTAGTATACCATGCACTTGATGACTGAGCCCATGGGAACCCGGCTGATCAGCTGGTTTCTCATTGGTGGTAATGGTGGGTTGAAATGAATCTTCAAATTAAGAATTGGGGGAATGGCACTAACAACATATTTGGCCTGGAAAAGAAATAGTACGTAAATGAAATACATTATCCAGTATTTGAGCCTCTCTCTATTACAGCTGGGGAAGCTTTACAGTATGTGGGCTGACAGTAATATCTTCTGAAGCAAAGAAAGTTTGGCCCATAGCATGCAAGTTACAAAGTAGACCTCTCAGGATGTCTTGGTTGTGGAAACTGTAAAATGACAACAACTACTGTAAAAATGACCATCCAATTGGGCAACTATTCTTTTCTAACTGGTCAGAAGACCATTCCTCTTACACTTGGCTTCTTTTTGATTGACCTTCCATTTTGTGGCTTGGAAGCTAACTCTGAAATGTTTCTGGAGAATGTTTTTCTTGCACTGAATTTCTATCATCGTCCATGGAGATATTCTTTTATTCTGAAGCTAACTGAATGCAAAGGAGTAGAAATAGTAAAGGAATGACACAAATACACATCCTAGAATTCTCTGCTTCTCCGGTGCCCATCCCAAGCTGTGTCATTGGTATTACTTAGGGAATAGCAGAAAATGTGATTCCTGGTTATTGTGGCTCTCTTCTTTGTTACGCTGTGCCTCTGTGTTACAGGCTTATTGAGAAGACGAGTGGAGCAATTAAAGATTTAAAAACATACCCTTACAAATATTTGCTCTAATGTAAGGTATTGAATTACCTCGTATGATTCATGGTCTAAGGTCTCCACAATAACATTTTCACCTGATTGATCAATGCGGACTACAGGTTTCTCTAGCTTCACTCGGCCTCCTAAGCGTTCCATTAACTTCTCACTAATCTGACCAGAACCTCCAACAAACTTCCTCTCCTGGAAGAGAAAAAGAGACAGTTCAACAATGTGAAATGGACAAACTTGGTTTGGATAAAATAAGAATCATACAGAACTTTTGTTCTCAACACTCAAAATAAACCCAACTCCTTTTTGACCTTTTGGAAACTTAATTTGGAGACTGTATACCTGGTATTTTTTACCCTTTTGAGAGAAGAGACCTCTGAGCTTGCTGGGTCTGTTCACCAATGGGACCAAACGTGCCAGAAATCTCATGAGAAAGCTGTTCTCATGTGACTTCCAAACCAATTCTGGAGATCCCAGAGGTTCAGCTAAGGTTTGGATAAGCATTCAAACTTGTGAATGCTCAGCTGAAGTCAGTCTCATCTTTTTTGGAGGTCTGCCCACCAGTAATAGTAACAATGATTGCCATAATTATACATAAACAAGCTATAAAAAACAAGTAGCATGATCCTGAAATCTGCCAGTAGTATTAATTATAACTAGAAATTTTTAAACAACCCTCTCTCACACATATCAGAGGTGAGCCAAATAGGTTCATTTCAATATAGTAGAGTGCAATTAAACGTATATTCATTTCGTGCCAGAACATTAGCCGATTCTTCCTTTTCTTCATGTGTGTTACTTGTATTAAATATATCACTTCGTACACATGTTAGGGTTATATAACACATAAATACAGGCATTTATCTTCATCAGATTGCTCTGACAGTCTTATGAACTACAAACATTGGAAAGATTTGATTTTAGTTACCCAGCTATTGGTGGTTGTGTTTCAAATATTAGTCTGTATCTATCTAGGTACTTTTGCAGTTCCCATCACCTTACACTACTTAAGTACCTCTCATATATTTAGCCTGTGAGGACAGGAAGTATTACTAATATTCTCATTTTTCAGAGGATGAACTAAGCGAAAGGTGCTGATCTGCCTGAAGTTAGAGTCAGGAATTGAACTCAATCTCCTGATCCCCAGTCCAGTGCCTGAACCACAAGAATGGCCTTCCACATTGATACAACCTGAACCCTATTAATACTGAAATCAATGGCACCTATTGTTTCTATGTAAAGTAAAAACTATGGGAGTTTGACTGCCCTGTTAATGCAGCAGTGAACAGTGTCTACATGATTCTTGTCCTTCCTTTTAAAAATAAACAAACAAAATAAATGAGTTAAAGGGCTTCTGCTAAGAAGCGTGCTGTGTTCTTCCAAAGATAAGAGTTGATGGCTTACTGTACCTGCCCACCGTTGGTGGTGGAGAATATCCTGCCTGTCCCCCCGCACTGCTTCACGTACCACAGGAACCAGAGAGCAGAGACCTCGTGAGGCTCAGAGGTGACATCCACATTCACAAACAGTGTTGCAAATCTCTTACTAGCACTGCACATGGGATCAAAGTAAAGATAGTATGTTACTATAAAAGCAGTAAGATGATATCGATCGCCTAGTCCTGTTCTCTAGCAACAGCGAAAGAAAGGAGCCTCGCAATCCTCCTCTGCCAGTGATGTTAACAGCTATTTTGTCCTCAACTTCAATGGGACCAGGAATGGCCCGTGGTAATTAAAATCATTGCTCTTATATAGTGCTTTACATAGGAGAATTTCAAAAGAGCTTGCCAAAAACTAATTAAGCCTTACAACATCCCAGTGAGGTTAGTATTATCCCTATTTTAAGTGGCTAAGTGACCTTTTCTGGGTGACACACTCCGCGGGAGATTATATTTTCTTCTGCTAATATTTGGAGACAATTATCAGTCATTCAAGATTCTGGGAACAATGGAGCAAGGTCAGACAGCTCTAATGGGTTTTGAAGCTCTGCACATCATCTACCTACTCCTCCAATCCTCCCCCCACCCCCTGCACCATGTCACCCATCAGACCTACAGTCCTTTCTGCGGCAGACTGGTACCTGTCTTCCCATTCCTTCAGCCAGCCACAGTCTCCTCCGCTGTATAAGCTTCAGAACCCTTCAGGAATAGGGGAGTTTATGAGGACAATAAAGCTCAGCAGAGACTGTGAGAGAAGGTCCAGGAGGCTGTGAGCATTCTCATCCTTGTTCTGTCCACATTTTGGATGGATTGCCATCCAGCTGCCTCCTCCTCTGTCCTTTTAAAAGTAGCAGCTTGCAGGAAATCAGTCAGAATCCCCCTTTATGGGGACACACAGAACAAAGAAACAGCCTGGGGAGGAGTTGGGAAAAAAGCAGAATGGCAAGTAGGCCTTGAGCAGAATCGGTACAGATTTATGAGGCAGACTGACAATAAAGGAGAAATCGTGATGCCACTTGCACAGCCACTTAACTATGTTGTGCATCAGACCCTGGCCATGTGCAATGGCCTCTGTTGATGAGCATACATGTAGAAAAGTGTCACATCTAAAAATGGGCTGTGTCTGAAGTTTGATAGTTGTTTTCTCTCTTACTCTTTGTGCTTTGATTTAAGAGATGACAAATCTACTGAGAATTATTACAGATGAAAGATCTGTACAAGGTTTCACGATGGATTAAAAGAAGTGTGAATACAGGCAGGAGTAAATATTCCTTCATTGAACTTCAGTTACTCCCTCTATCCTCACATTGCATATCTGTATAGGTGTATTAAAGCCATAGGAAGGAAGTCTCATGTCTTCCAAGCAGAAGATGCTCATTTTAGCTGTGTAACACCAAATGGGTTTCCGCGGTTACTGCTTTTGTCAACTGCCTCCCAGCAAATAACCTCCAAAGTCAGTAAAAAATCCTGGTTTTAAACTATTTTCTCTTTTGTTTAGTCAAACATTTTGTAAAGCAAAAAAGGCTTTTAAAAAAATAAAAGCATTTAAGTAAGTTTAAATTCAATTCTTCACAGTTTTAATTCTTCACAGAAACAGCATCTTCTTTATCTGCTTAATGAACAGACATTTCCATGGAAGCAAAAGGCTAAGAACCTAGTTGCCCTCCGGAGAGGCTTAACCTTTGATCTGCTTTTATGAATATCCTTGACAGCTCGGGAGTATTTGTATTTGAGCAACCGCTACAATAGCAACACTACAATTTGATATGCTGGATCATTCGCATGTTTTGATCACCATATTTCAGCTATTTATCAGCATCTTAACTGGGTGCCCAGCACTCGCCAATAAAGGAAGCAATAAAAGAAGTAATCCTGTAGGGACGAGTGGGGGATTTTTTTAGTGCTATGTGATATTTTAAGCTATTGATTAGATACTTGTCCATGATATATCCATGTCATTGAAAAGAAAGTCATTTCTGGAGGCAGCAATTCAACGAAGATGAAACCCGGCATTTCAGTTTAGTAGAAAGATTCCTTGTGCCAGTATTTTTATAATCCTTTATTATAATCAGTTACTTTATAGCTTTGAGAAGATTAGATATAAACTGGGAGTGATGGACTCTGAAGCTCTTTGAAGTAGCGATTGATCACCCCTGCTAATGTGATACTACCACATGTGTGCATGTTTAGTGGCTTCATGCTATTTCCTCTCTGTTAGCCACCGAGAAACTGCATGCAATCTGTGCCTATAAAGATTCTACCTCTCTTCCTTTAGAGCCATAAAAAGGTTATGATGAAACAGGTGTTTATTCAGTTCTTATTTACATATATTGTAAATATGATCAGCTCTGAAAGAGGTTTCATTATATTTAGTGGAGGAATAAATACATGTATATTAATATTTTACAGACATATAATACTTGTAGGCAATGATCTAATTTTCCATATTTTCCCACTTTCCCATTATTTTCAGTATTTCAACGCCACAATATCATCTATTATTTCACACGGAAATGGCTGTTTGGTTTCAATCATTAGCACACAATGCTATTTCAGCATGAAATGCCAAACTAAAGCAAATCTGCACAATCTGTCAGAAAAAAGGAAAGAATGGAGGATTACTCTTCTGGACCATTGCATTCTAGGGATTAGAAAACTGCTATGGCATGTAACCTAACTTTTGATTGCACGTGGCAGATCAAGTTTAGATGCACAATGAAATCTGAAAAGCATCTTGGAATTAAGACAGGCTGACAATTACGTCAAAATTCAGGTAAAATGTCAAGTCATATTCCATCACAGATTAGAAAGATGTGACTCTCCTTGCCTGGCAATGTGCAATATTGTGCAAGATTGTACAGGGTCTCATTTCCAATTTAAGAGGCTGGATCACCTATAACTATGTATATGAAAGATGGCTGAGCTACACCATGCATTAACAAACATTATGCTAAAGTTACCTACCAAAGATTTTGAAAATGCACATTGCCCAATTCAAGTAACATTTCATTCATTCTTATTCTGTTTCAGTTGTCATGGATGATGATACCAATGAGAAACTCTCTGAAGGCCTTTATGCCATAGTATACGCTACTGGATACCTGAATGCTTTTCTTACAGACAGTGCATACACACTTAGGTCAGTAGCATTTACTATTGTTGCTCAAACTTGTTCTCCATAGAATTTGTCTAAAATGGTTTATTCCCAGGGATCTTCCCTTTCGGGACTTCCTTTGGCAAGGTCTATGGATAACTGATTGCAGCACAGTGACACCTTAGGATTTTGTTATTTATGTTACATTTCCAAAGGCATAAATAAAGGCAAAAACCATAGGAAGGTTTTGGACAACAGCCTGTTGCAACTGTATTGCGTGGAAGACTAAGGTAGGAATTCCAGCCATTCACAGTGAGCATGTGGCCACTAGTGGCTGGCTGAAGCTTAGAAGGAACATTAAGTGTTCATTTTATAGGTGAAAGGTAGCAAATCACTTCCTTTAGCTTAAGCAGGCACAGGTCTGTGTTTCTAGAGCTGTAGGCTCATCCTGGTTCTAGCTCCTGGGTGTAGTTTATTTAGTAATTCTGAGTGTACTTCTAGACATGGCAGCACCACGCTATAATTTTCTTATGTATGACAAAATCTAGTCAAACTGTTCTTGAGTTACAGGCAAAATAAAAATTCATGTGATGTATGAATAACAACAAGCAGTATTGTCAGTACCTCTGTGCTATATACGGTACAGTGGTAACAGAAGGGGCCACTTAGGTGTTCAGCTAATTCAGTCGCAGTCTCAGGACTGTATACTGAATTCTTATAGTGACTGTAGAAAATCAGCTGGCCTAACACTAAATAATTGAAGGCAATATCTCATCAAAAGTTCAGTACAGGAACCTGGCTACACCAGAGCATATCTGTTTTATTGCCAAACATTCAGAACTTCTGAGTAAACCAATTACAAAATCAGAGTCTTGTTAAATCTCCTGTTTCAGAGTAGCAGCTGTGTTAGTCTGTATCCACAAAAAGAACAGGAGTACTTGTGGCACCTCAGAGACTAACAAATGCTACAATAAATTTGTTAGTCTCTAAGGTGCCACAAGTACTCCTGTTCTTTTTGTTAAATCTCCTGTCATCTGACCTGGAAGCAGGACCGGCGCTAGGGTTTTGAGCGCCCTAGGCGGATGGAAATTTCGCCACCCCACGTGCTTGTCCCGCGTCTCCAGTGGAGCTGCCGCAGTGGTGCCTGCGGAGGGTCCGGTGTGGCTGCGGGCGGTCCACCAGGGCCGCATGAGCAGCCGACCATCCGCAGACACGACTGCAGCAGCTTCATCCAAGCCGCGGACCAGCGGACCGCCCGCAGGCACCACTGTGGCAGCTCCACAGGAGCTGCCTGCTGCCCCCTCCGGTGGCGCCCTGAGCCAGGGGACACCCTGGGCTGCCGGCTGCCGCTGGCAGCCCAGACTCCCTCTCTGTCCTAGCAGCGGGGCTGCTCAACCATTTAAAAAACAAAATTGGGGGTGCTTTTTGGTGCCCCCAAATCTCGGCACCTTAGGCAACTGCCTAGTCCGCCTAAATGGTTGCACCGGCCCTTCTTGGAAGCATAACACTACACTAACCAAAAAGCAAATAATCTTTTTGTCCACAAAAACTATTTACAAGAACAACAGAAAAGCTACAAATCTGCCACCATGAAACAATACTACTATGAAGATTCAAGCCTGTAATTGCTTTGTGCTGTTTGTTTGCTCTTAAAACTACAGTATCCCTAGATGCTATGCTGCCAGATTAAATTCTAGAATTTAAGGGTGCTGCTAGCTATCAATAGATATCTAAAAACTACATATCTGAGAACATAACTATCTTTGATTTCTGGAATGCCCAAGATACATACAACATAATTTCCAAGTTTAGTGCGTGAAGCAAGCAGATATTTTTCAGGTTCCAGAGTAGTAGCCGTACTAGTCTGTATCTGCAAAAAGAACAGGAGTACTTGTGGCACCTCAGAGACTAACAAATTTATTGTAGCATAAGCTTTCGGAAGTGGGCTGTAGCCCACAAAAGCTTATGCTACAATAAATTTGTTAGTCTCTAAGGTGCCACAAGTTCTCCTGTTCTTTTTGCAGATATTTTTCAGTTCGTCCAAACAGGCCTGATACAGAGACAGCTGAATCCAGTTATAAGGAGGTCATCAGCAAATGAAATAAATTAGTATACAACAGGCAGAGATGTTACCCATGGTTTCAATGTTAGCAAACATTACGTTTTCATCTGACCTTTGAGTTAAAATAACATATGGAAAATAATGGGACGCACTGTGTATTTGCTCAGTTATTACAGTTATCAAACCTGATCACTATTTAGAATCCTCTGCTTTTCTTCCCAGTGAAGTGAACTTTGAAGGTCATATTAATGAGGATGAACCATGGACATTCAAGCATAAGTGTCAAGCCAAGGCAGTATTTGGATGGGACGGCTCCAGAGAAAAACATCAAGTGCTGCAAGAAGTGCTATTGGTGATTTGGTAGGTCTCTCTCTCTCTCTCAGAGTTAGCACTGATTCAATGCTCCATCATAACGTCAGTGAACACTGTATTGCTGAAAGTTTTGTCTTTCAGATTAAGATGTAAAACCAATATCCTGTTCATCTGTGGTCATTAAACCTCTTAGCATATTTCTGCAAAAGCAGTGTTAGCTGTGGTCAAATTTCAGTGGGGATAATTAGAATCCACCTACTCCAATTACCCCTGGCACTTTCAATGGGACATTGTATTCCTCACTTCCTGTACTTAGCTGTACTCTGCACAGTTTTGCCTGCAGCACTATCCAACTATAACCTCTTATACACTTTAATATTAAAGTGATTCTTACTTTGTCCAACAAACTTTGTCGATGAAATCTTGCATAGACATTTTGTCCCATTCTTCTGCATGTGGTGCCTTCCATGGGGCTTCATTAGGAATCTATGACAACATAAGAACAGTGATGTTCAGTAACAAAATTGCACACTGTGGATATGTCTTCACTACATACACTAGACTGGCACAACTACGCTGTGCAGCTATGCTGGCACAACCCCATAGCGTAGACGCAGCACACACAGACAGAAAGGATTTTTCCATTTGTGCAGGAACACCACCTCCCTGAATGGACACATTCTTCTATCAATACACTATGATTTTTTTTCAGGAATTGTCTTAATGGTATAAAGGACGGGACTAGAAAAGTGATCCAGAAATTATGCTTTCCCAGATTTATACCAATCATTTTCATTGGAACAAAAGGTTTCTTCTCAGCACTTACCTGAGCTTTCTGTTCCAGATAAGACTATTTCTATTTTAACTTTATAGGCAGAATTCTTACATACATTTTCAGTGAGAACACTTAGCACAAAATTCTGCTTTTCTGGAAAAAACCAGCCCTTCTCCCTTGTCTCTTAACACAGACTAATTTTTAATTATCAATTGATTTCACATTAAAATTAGAAGATACAGACTGATTTAAGACTCTTTTTTAAAACAAAACCATTTAAAGAAAAGACATATTTGAACAATTTTCTCTGATCAGTACAGATTTTTGCTGTTATTTTTAGTATTTATTCTATAAACATCGAGGGGGTTTTTAAAGGCAAGAGAGCAACTCTTATGTGTAGAAAAAAATATCTGAGAAGAGAGTCAGTCTTAGAAACTGAGTAATAAAAACATGTATTATTTTGATGGCACTAATTCAGTTTCACTTATAACAATGCAAGACCACAGTTACAAGCTCACCTGCACTACGGAATGCTGTTAAATGTTCTTGCTGGAAATTTACACAATTTCTAAACAGAAATAAAATGGATTCAGCAGAAGATTTTAAAAAAATAGACTAAAACGTTGTCTAGTGGGGTAAAATGTTGTGCTGGAGCAAAGTGTGCAATTCTATAGCTGCCCTGTTTATGTTTTGAAGAACCTGCACTTTCCTTTTTAAACACTCCTAGCTCAACAGTATAGTAAGAACCAGTGTACATCACCTTTAACACATACTTAGCTGGTGAAGTTAGTTAAAGCCTCTGGGGAAGGAGTTTAGCATATGTTAAAGGCAGTGTGCCTTGCCAACACAAGGCTATTAAGACATGCTAGTTAGTATGTGTCATTTAACGTGTGCTAACATCACACCTTTGAATCTCATACAAGGGCTAACTGAATTGGATAGCTGAGCCTCTACACACCTCCTTTCCCATTTCATCCATCGTCCTCCATAGATTGTTGAAATCTAAGATGACAAAAGGGTTCCACATAGTAGGAAATGCACCCTTAAAGGGATAACTTTTACCCTAAAAGAAAAAAAAAAGCATAATCAGAATACAATTTTTAAAACTACTAATTCACTTGAATGACCACAACCTCAATGTACGCAAGTTAGTACCCAAGACTTAAACAGTCACCAGATATTTCCAACCAGTACACATAATAGTAATCATGTGAGAGATTAGTTAATCTGCTGCACATGAGAGTAGAATTAATGGGAAGAACAAATGATAAGAATGCTATAACCTTGTATCTTTAAAAGTTGAGTAAGTAGGTTTTAAACTGACACCTCCAACCAAGACAAAAAGTAAGGTTGTTAAGGTCAACACAATAAGCAGGCAGCTTTGGAGTGTTGGCATTTATTTGGGGTGATCAGTTTTGTACTGAATATTTACGTTTGACTACATTTTCTTTCCTAAATGAGACTGGAAGATACTATATCATTATTCTTTTTAAAATCAAAGCAAAGTGACTGTGATAGGAAGACTATCTTGGCCATAGCTCAGAGGTTTTCCTGAAACAAACACAATAATTTATAGTTTCAAAAAGACTAATTAGAAAGGTAGCATTTGTGAATCATTAATCTTTATTAGCCATCCATATTTTCTACAATATTTTTGGTATATATACGTTTCATGGAGATAGGCTAACCAGTATGGAAGTCATTATTTCATTGGCTATATAAGTATTCGATTTTGCATGTAGTTATTACTATGAATTAAGGAAGTCTGGCTTCATGGAAGGAGTGAGAAGATGGCTAATTTGTAGGTACTATTTTGTTTGCTGGGGATTTCCCTGATTGTTTTTGTGACTGGCAGACTTGATAGCTTTGTGAAGCACTAAAAGTCACTGCCCTTAGTTATTCCTTTCCCAAAAAACACATTCCAGGGCCTACTTATTCTCTGGTAAGAACACTACAGGTTATTTAATGTTGCAAGAATATACAGCCTTGGTGGGGAAAAAAAAATCACTCTCATGTATTTAAGATGGTATTGCAGCAACAGGAATACAATGGATATAATATTAAATTGTAATAAACATTTCATACAGTGTCCCACAAAATGATTACTGGAAACAAATTCAAATCGACTTGTATATAAGCATTATAACATGATTAAAATGTTAAGAACTGGATAACAAACAACAATGTATCATGTTGAGAAGCGTCTATTGGACTGTTGTATGCAGCAGTCTTAGGCCTGGTTTTATTTAACCTCTTTATCAGCAGTCCGGAAGAGGGGATAGGATGCAAATTAGTGAAATCTGCAGCTGTTGCAGACACCAGAGGGTGCAGCAACACAACACAACACAAAGGGATCCTGAGAGATTAGAAAAGTGGGATGGAAATAACAAAGTGAAATACAACCTTGAAAAAATAAGCTAACAACCTTTGAGGAAATCTAATTCAAAGGGAGGGAGCTACTTAGAAAACAGTAATGTCAAAAACAAACCAAAGGGTGATAGTAATAGCAAATTGCAAATCAATTTGTAATGAGATAGAGCAACAAAAGACACAATGCCATTTTGGATAAGATGAAAGAGAGACTGTTTTCAGTATAGTGTTTGTAAGGACACAGGTAGCCTAGTGGAAGACAGCTGGGAAGGCTTGTAAGCAAAACCAAAGCAATACAAATAGGAGGAAAGCAGTGGAAGGAGTTTTGGGGTTTTTTATTTTATTTTACATATGGACATAACAGTTATTACTAGGGATGCCTGAGAACATCATGTCCTTTCACAGTAACTTGCCATGTGGGGAATTTGTTGTCAAAAAATGCTGTTTCCTCAAAGCCAAAATGTGTTGCAAAGACATGTCAGTTTTGATGAAGTTTGTGTTAAAAAGGTTTCTGAGCTCCAGGGTGGATTGTCCAGTCACTTCCAGAGAAAAAGAGAGAGACTCTGATGGAAAACTTGACCTTTTCAACCTGAAAACTGCTGTTTCAACACCGTTTTATTTCATGAAAACATTTAAAAGGTTTTGATTTTATTCCAAAGAGAAACAAAATAAAAATTTTGGTAGTGACTGGAGGACAACAATTCCATTTTGTGGTATTCTTTGAGGTTTCAACATTTGTTTTCTTTCTGCACCGTAATTGGCTGAAGATGAACCTGGGCAAGAATGAGACGATGCTCAAGAGGGAAACACTTGGAAGATCTAACTCCCACTATCACCTTGCCCTTCACTGAAGGAGTCTGCCCTTAGATTATCAAATCTTTCCAGAATTTAGGGAGGCTCCTATCCCATCGTAAAATGTTGCAGTTGCAATCAGACCTCCTCCAAGTTTAACAAAGAGGAGACTGCTGAGAAGTGTGTTCTCCATAAAGTGTTGTTTTTGGCATGGGCTTGCTTTAAGCCATGAGGATACATTTTCAGTCTCCTAACTATATACATGAAATTATAATCTATAACCTTACTATAACATTACTGTAACAATTACTATAACAGCCATGCTCAGTGCATTATGAGCCTTCCGAAGACACCCAACATGACAAACTTTGCATTGGATACCACACAATCATTTTATAAAGATGAACATGGGTGTGTAGGGGTTCCCCCGAGGTACAGAGCATCAAGTAAGTTTATTCATTTTTTTAAAAGATCCACCATTGGCCAGACACAAGATCCTGAATTAGATGGACCTTTGGTCTATACTGCTACAATTGTTAATTGTTCCTTTGAGGAGGGATACATCTTTGAGTTTTGCAGGAAAATTAACATAGCTACAAGAAAGTTGCACTATTACATAAACTTGGTGTCACAGGGTGGCTGGCCCTTGTAAATGAACTAGGTCCAGTTCCCTTGTGCCAGAACAAGTATCCCCTGTTTGACCAATTGAGAGAGTGGGACAGACGCTGTGGGCTATGAAGGATGAGGAAGAGATGCAACGAGAGGATGTCCCAGTGACTCAGAGCAGACTGGCTCAGTCAGGGGCAGGTAAGAGTTGCCAGAGAGCAGGGGACTGGAGAAGTCCCAGAAAGAAGCAGAAGGTGGTTCCTGCAAGAAGGCTGAAGGCAGCAAGAGGGGTTTGCTGGCTGGCATCCCCAAGCCAGAGAGCCAGGGCTGGGGGACTGAAGGCAGGAAGAGTGAAGGGAACTGCCTGCTGGCTCGAAGCCAGAGCCAAGGGCCAGAGAGTTCTGAAGGCAGGGGAGCAGCAGAGGCGCTTACCCACTGACATTGCCAGATTTGGAGAGCGGGATCCATAGGAACTGTAAGAGGACCTGGGGGAGTAATGGATGCTCCCCAGGCAAGTTCCTGCTGGAAAGAGCAGGTTTGCCCTCCAGCTGGATGGCTGGGGTGACTGTCATGGGACAAGGACAGGAGAGGACTGCACTGAAGAGCCAGAGTGTGGTGAGAGATGCCAAGGTGGTGTGTTGCATGTATTGTTTGGCTTATGCTGGAGGAATTCTGGACTATGGGACTTTCATTATGATTTGTGTGCACAGGACTCTTGTAATAAATGAACCCAACAAGGACTATATTTATACTTGAGAAGATGCTTTGGACTATTTCCGGGGAATCTGAAGGAGGGAAACTGAGGCAGGCGTACCTATGCCGCAGCCTGCAGCAGGAGGGCGTTCCAGCAGAGGTGCTCAGTGACACTAGATAACGCTTTTCATCCAAAGAAGCTGCATTTGAAACATGTTGACAATTTCTTTTAGCCTCTCAGGAAAGGCTAATGCCAAGCATTATGGCTATTAACAAATTTTTACAGCAGTGAAGACAAACTTGACTGTGAGCCTAAACGATTTTGGAATGGTGGGGCTACATTTCACAAGTGTAAATCTTGTACCAGTCTTCCCCAAGAAAGTATAAAACTGTTCTGTTTCAAGTACCTTACATTTTCCAGGCCTACAAGCATGAAACACACATGCATGCTGTGCTCAAAAAGAAACCTAAGACAGAAGCAGACAGCATTCTCTTTATTCTAACTATTGATTTTGTTCTGTGCTTCCTTCTCCACCTGAGGCATTTCTGAGTTATCCCCTCTGAATTAACTCAAGTCTCATGAGTTCCCTATAATGCTTCTGCTGACTAACAATACACTTAAAATATTCTTGTTTTGGTATTCTTCTTACTCTTTTATTGCATTTGAACTGCACAAAGGGAGAACTCAGACGTGTCTCCTGTGCAGAAAACTGTGGTGCCTGATTTCTCATATAGCACAAGGGTCTTCCAGTCTGGATAAAGAACAACAATTCTAGAACTAAAGATACCTTGGATGCAAGCTATGTAAATGTATGTGTAAGCTATGCCCGCTCAGTGTGGCACTCTGCCTCCATCTAGTAGTGGCTAGGCCAGATAGAGAGATTGCTGAGACTGTTACAGCCCTGGCTAAGCGCAATGTATCTTCTAGCTCTGGCAGTAGGGATTATGCATTAAGATCAAAAGGTCCTAGATTTGAACTCTGCTGCCAACAACCCACCCAGGGGTGTCAGCATTACATGTGCACTGCTATAGTCATTCTAGTTTTACCTTACCATGTAGGGCCATGACTACTGATGCCAAAGGCTTTCCAAAGAAAGGCCAGGCCTACAGATGAAAATCATGTGCCAGGATGTGCAAACTTTTTACCTCTTTCCATTTCTTTATATATAACCATATGATCAAGTCAGACTGGCATCAGAAATATAACTTTAAATGTTACTCCAGCTGCATATTTAATTTTACTTCTCAATATCAGAACCCAAATGCCCAAGAGCATGGACCTTCAAAGGCATTTTATTCATAACTTCACTTGTGATTTTGCCAAAAATAGAGCCCTGGAGAGAATAGCAGAAGCTGGACCTCCTTCAGTATAGGACTCTTGGCTGCTCTGAAAGGTTGATGCCATGTTATACAATACCAGAGGATGTTGAAGAGGCTGACTGTACAAAGGGCAAATTGATGTAACAAAACCAGGCAAACCATCAAACTTAAACACAAACAAAAAGAGCACCAAAGAGCTTAAGGTAAAGTCTCACCAGATATTACAACCCCAACCGGGGCTCTAAAAGGAAATTATTCCATGCATCTGCTTTGGAAAATACCATTACAAATAATGCCTTGCTTAGCTAATATAAGGGCTATAGGTGTCAGCCTCCCATGCACACCCATTCTTAGTTTATATTAAACTCATGGCACAAAGAGAAAATTGTAGTCATGATAGAACCATAGAAATATAGCACAGACCCTGGGGGAGCCGGAACTGAGGGTGCAGAGGTTGTGTTCCAGGTGCTTTCTCCTGGGAGCAAAGGGAGAGAGAGAGAGAGAGAGAGCATGGAGCAGGAAGAAGGAAGCCATGAGTCTGCCCTTTCCCCCACATGCCAACCAGCAGAGCTTGCAGGTTACAAGGGAGAGTAATGGGAGGGTTTTCTACTACATCCCACAAAGCGGTGTTATTACGTCCCCTTCCAGCTGCCAGGGCCAGCTCCAGGCACCAGCTTATCAAGCAGGTGCTTGGGCCGGCAACACCAGAGAGGGGCGGCACTTTCATGTATTCGGCGGCAATTCGGCAGAGGGTCCCTCGATCCCGCTCGGAGCGAAGGACCTCCCGCTGAATGGCCGAAGATTGCGATCACGGCTTTTTTTTTTTTTTTTTGGCTGCTTGGGGCGGCCAAACCCCTGGAGCCAGTCCTGCCAGCAGCTAGGGGACCCCAAATGGAACTATGCATCTCTGAGGCACAATGCCTCCTAGTGCTTATGCACCACCCCTACCAAGAGTAGAGTGTTAAAGAATGATGAAGCAGCCCTTTGTCTGTAAGATATTAGAAGTGGAAGCCATGTGTCCCATTCGTCTGTAAAACACCATACCCATTTATCTTAAATAAAAATAATCTGTTCTTATTTTAAGACAGTGGTTTTCAATCTGTGGTCTGCGGACCATGGGGGTTCACAGACTACCTCTAGGATTTCCAAAAGGGGTCTATATCTCCATTTGGAATGTTTTACGAGTCCCCAAATGAAAAAAGGTTGAAAACCACTGCTCTAAGAAATTGCATGTAATGTGCAAAGCATTCTCTGCATCATGCTACCATAGTTATTCTTTTAGCTAAACCGTCTCAACCCTGGAGACATAGGTTCTAATCCCACCACAAATGTCACTCTATAAATTGATTCATTGCTATGTATGTTTGTAAGTATGTGGTGCCCTGTACTGATTTACAGCATGTGCACAATCGTACCAGTTCTCTTCCCTGCTTAAAAATGAGTGATGTCTGATACAGCAAGGAACAAGGTGCAAGAGAGACATGGTAAAGAGCTATGTCAGTATGAAATTTAATCTATACAAAAACCACACTGTTTCTGAGCTGCAGCTCTACAGAATATATCTGGAAATTTGCACTCACTTACACAATGAGTAAGACACCTAGTATTGTGCAGAATTTGTCACTTAATTCCTTTGCAAACATAACTCTTATTAAAGCATGCTGGCTAGCAAACCAAGTCATCTACTGCTGTGATGAACAACTAGACCTACACATACAATTGTATTAGAGTTGTCAAATAATTTTATTTCATATTAGAAAAAGGCCAGTTTGAACTACAAGCTCCATTCTCTCTCTCTTCTTGTTCTGAACTCCATATGTTGAGATAATTAGTTACCATACTCATCTGTATGCTATAAATATACAGCTGGAGTAATCAATCTAATTTTATTATATATATAAATTCCATATAAAAATATGAACCACAAAGACCACTGAAGTTGCAAAGTCAAGAATTCAGGTAGGAAATAAGGTCGTTTATGCAACCTTAATTTGGCCCTCTTGCACCTATGCATTAGAACAGCTTTTAATTACTTGAACAAATGATATTAATTCTAGTCCACTATGATTGTCAGTGTTTTGTAAATGGTGATATGCAGGAGTATCTCCATTTTACATGCAACATAACCAAGCACACACACTTGGAACAATCATTCTGAAAGGCAGTGGAGTTAAGTGGCTTAAACTAGGGTTTGTCATATTATAGACCCCAGTTCCATTCCCTGTTGTGCTAACAAGTAACCTAGGACAATCTCTCAGATCCTTGGTTATCTCATCTGCAAAAGGTGGAGTAGGGGAAAGGATATTTGCCTGCCTCCTACAGTAGGATTATGGGGTCTTGCTTTACAATAAGCTTTTTGAAGTGCACAGAATTAATACCACTCAGTGGAAGAAGTGTTACTACAAATCATTGCATCTGGAATTGCAAGCCTTCCTTTTTGCGCCTTTCTATACTTGAATAAAAACGCTTACAAAATTAAACCCATTAAAAATGTTTGCTATTTCATTCCATAAAAACCTTTGTGGGTGTTTTTGGATTTTTTTTCTCTTTTCTGTTATTTTAAAGAAAAAAAAAATGTGGGGGAGAGGAGTTTCAGCTTGGGGAAAAAATCATCCAGGTTTGACTCGCTGAGATAGGGCCACTGTGCAAAACCAGAACGCTGGTAAAGAGATAGGGCCACTGTGCAAAACCAGAAAATATATTTTATTTAAAAGAAAAGAGAATGTTGGGATCACTCGAATTTTTATGATGCTCCAGGCTCTGAAATTTGTTGTTTAAAAGTGATGCATGACACCAGACTGGCTCCAACAGGCATGTGTGAAACTCATGGGAATTAAGCAGCTGTTCCCGTATGAAATACACATTTATCTAGTTTCCATTTCTATGATGATGCTCAATCAGCAATATAAGGAGAAAAACAGTTATTACAATCGAGTGCAATTTAGGCTTTGTTCCAAGTAGCCTGGATTAAACAAGCTGAGTGGGTACTATGGCTGCTTATCCTTATCTCCTAGGAAACAGAAGGAAAGGACTCAGAAAGGTTCCTTCCATTCATCTGCCAATTCTAATTAATCAAAAAACCTTGCTTGATCATGTAATTTTTTCTTATTCCGTCCATCCACACACAAACCATGAGGGCACAGTTGCCAGAGTTCAAGTGAACTTCACTGATATTTAGCATCTCTGACCAGACCTGTTCTACAGACAGCACTGGGAGAAGTGACCACGTACTTTACAACTTTGCTTTTGCAATTTTGTCTGTACATCACGTAGCATCTTTTACCTCTGCTATAATAATTTCATTTGTTAAAAAAATCTAACTGCGAATTCACCCTTTGCAATCATTGCCAGATGGCCGGCTCTGGGAAGTGAAGATGTCCATTTATCCACAGGGCAGGGCCAAAGGAGACACCACAAGAGCAAGCTTTCTACACATGCCCATCACTGATTGCTACCTCAGCTACAACATGGAGAGAATCAAGCCTGGAGGTCAGACCATATTTTTGTCTCTCTCCCCATTCAGTCTTTGGCCTCTCTTTTGAGAACGTCAGTGAGGCTTACTGTACAAGGATGTTTTTCATGATGTGCACTGCTACCTCTCCCCACTCTTGAGACCATTTTATAGCTGGGAAAAATGTGAGCTGATGACCTAGAAGTCAAAAAGTTCCATACCCCATTACCAACACATTCAACTACCAAGTCCCTCTGTGATCATGTAATTTAAAAAGTGACTTTAAATTTGACTTCATTTCCAAACCATGAGAGACTCAACTTCTGAAAAGATGTAAATTGATTCTATTCAGTGGTCTAATTCACACCTTCACACAGCTATCAGTTTTTCAATTAAATAATCCCCAATAAATAAGGCTAGGGGAAGGAGGGATGATGACATTTTGAGTCACCTATCACCAACAGCAACTAAGATTCTCACATACTTTAATTACAATGCATTCAGAGAAAGAAGATATGCACTAAGAAAAATTGCTTCAATTTCATCTAGTCATTTAAAATCCATTTAAGACATTATACTCTAAGCTATGCTATCAGAAACTGCCATTAATTTTTGTAAAGCAGGTCACAGACTTAAATAAATCATATTGCTTAACTCTAATGTATGTACGTATCACTGATACCACAGAAATACACAAACACCACTGAACTATGTACCTAAGGATACAGTAATCATTTATCCCATTGCCAATTAAATTCCCAGTACAACAGTGGTATCACATCTATAATTCATAAATAAGACCATAGCAAACTGCATTTTAATAACACCGTCAGTTCCACGATAATATCAGAAATGAATGACACCCAGGAGGACTGCAAAGATTTTTTATACAGATACAGATGAGCGTTCTCATAAACGCAGATTGGTGGTTTCAGTGAAAGGTTTTATGTAGACAAGAGTAAATATTCACCATCTAGTGATTTCAGTGACATGCCAGACAATTTGGCTCACCTGGAATTCCTCCTAGGAGTTCCCAGGCTGTGCACACCAGTGTCACTGCTGGCTCAGTCTTGAGTAGGATGCAACACACTACCTGATCCACAACCGGTCAGCACTGTTGGCTAATAGATAGGTGGGGTCAGAGCTCCACCCCCCTCTCTGTCGGGCACATAGCTCCTGTGAGGGTGCTAAAGGGGAACAAGAACTGCACTTGCTCTCAAGAATTTGTCCCAACCCTGTGAAGGGGATGCTCCTTGTTGCATTGATGGCCTTCCATGAACTTGTATAGGACATGCCCTGTCCACCCTTTAGTGTTTTGGAAACATCCAATGGGATTTTGGCAATTATCACTGCATGAGGAAAGTTCCAGGTACAGTATATTTCAGAACAGATAGACAGATACCATTTTTCAGTGGTTACTGCTTGGTATTTTCAGTACACCAAAATAAGAGAGTAGGAAGTTTAAAAGGAATAGATGTGTTGTTCCACTTACATTGATGACGTCCAGGTCTGGGGCAAAATGAGAAATATGATATTATGAAAAGTTCTGATTATGGTAAGGAACATGAGTTTGAAATATAAAAATAGCACTAGTGAGTCCACCCCAGTCTCATGGATGGACTTAGAGAAATGAGATCCATCAGGCTGCTGAAACACAAGTGTAAATGGAATATTGTGATTCTGGTGAGTACATCAGGAAATTCTCTGCAGGTGAGAATGGGAAAGACAAGGCCACAGACATGAGCAAATGCAGCTGGTGTGAGATGCATTGGTGCAAGGGTAGACTGTTCTCTTTCTACATGAAAGAAGCACATTTTTAAATTCAAAGTTGGAAGATCACTACTTTCAAACACATAGAATGTTTACATGGATTTTATGTAGCACAGCCTCCTAATTCCAGACATTACACTTGACAAATCAATTTCTATTTTGTACATGAAAAAAATTGCAGAACTGTGTTTTAAACACCAAATCTTCATGATCATATGGGCATCAATAATAGGATTAGACCAAGTCTGGAATACAATAATAGTTAAATAAAGAGGCAGATCTGTTGATAATTTGATCCTGACAAATGGTAAACCCACACCCATATTTAATTACATTACTATAAAGGGATACTTAAATGGTTTAGGTCCCATATTTGATATAAATTAACAGTGATGTAATCAGGTGGTAAATATTATCTAGATTATAAATATCTTTTCTGTTTTTTTTTTAAAAATCACACATTTGACCAACAGTAGAACACAACAGCCAACATTTTGGTAAGGCAAATAAAACCTCTGGACAAAGTTTTCTTAAATCCATATTTAGGCTCCAAAATAAAAATGGTTTGATTTTAAGAAGTGCTTAACTCCCACAGCTCAAGTCAATGGGATCTGCATGTACTTAGAACCTCTGAAAATCCAGTTATTTAAACAGCTAAATAAAAAGCATGTATTTAGGCATGCATGTTTGAAAATTTTGGCCTACAAGTACACATTGCTTGTTCTGGCTTTTTGCAGCAGTTAAATTAACAAACACTAGTCCCAGAGCTGTGATTATTTTTCTCAGTAAGGCTGACACAACAGCAAGCAAAAACAAATATGTGATATAATCTCCTTTAGAAGACTAGCGAAGAGAGAGGTCACTTTTCACCAAAACAAAATAAGCAGGGCAAGAATTATTATTTTCAAACTTCTAGGAAGGTATCATAAGCGATGCAAAAGCAAGGAGGAAAAAAAATCCTGCAGTAGATCTGGGCACTTAAAAAAGATTAAAGAGAAATAAACATAGAAGCCAATATAGATGGCAAAGCCTAATGAGGAGGGACTCACTCAGAGGTAAACAAGACCCAGTCTTTTCATTTTGTAGTACAAAGGAAAACCCGTACATTATTTGAATTTAAAAAGCCTCTGAAATGAATTAAATTGACTTTACAAGGCTTGATTTTGCTCTTGGGTGTATGTAAAGGCAGTAGTAGATTTTAAAAGATGCACAGGGATCCTTGCTAGAATACTGGAAAGGGAATCGAAAAAATTAGATTTCTTCCATTACTCAAGGGACACATCTTCCAGAATTTGAGTAGATTTGGCTTGCACTACAAAGTCTGGGTTAGTATTTGGATCTGAACCCACTTGGAGCTGACAGACTTTTGGACACTTTCAACTTTTGGAGCTGAGCTTACAGGATAGAACTCCAGTCAAAAGTTTTAATATCATCACCTAGATTCCAGGGTGCAGACAAGTATATTCTCCATTTGTCACAATCTAGACTGGCCTCCAATGCTTGCATTGCTTCTGAAACAATGTGGGGAAACACTTTGGCAGGTTGTATGGTAAAAGACAAGAGATCTGTAAGGAGTATACTTAGGCACTGTATAAATAAGAACCAAGAAATCCAGTTGCAAGAAGCCAAGATTCTGAAATAGATTTAGCTGCACCAGAGAAGCTCCTGGCCAGTGCATGTGTTTTCTGTCTCATGTAAAGGATCCAGCCTATTTAATTGTAATTAAGGTTTCTATTTATGATACACTGTGACAAATGGTATTATTTTTATGAGTATGATGCATGCCTCTGTGTGTGTTTATGATGGGTTACTTACTATGGAGTTAGATCAAGAAGAATTGTTAGAGAAACTGAGCAGAAGGTGTAAAACAATGGTCTAAATAAGGAACATCCCAGCAAAAATTCAAACACAACAGCCAGGTTCAAAGCTTTGAAGAGGCAACTCCTCTGCCAAATCCCGGAAACACAGTTGTTATGCCAAGGTTGAGAACAGAGAAATCAAAGGGAAAACTACAACATTAGAAAACCTCAAAGACCTTAGAAAAAGGAGGGGGTCTGGGTGAGCTGCAAGGGACTTCCCAGGGTGTCAGTGAAAAAATGACAGGTTGGCAATCACAGAGATAGAGGAAGGTTAGCTGCAAGGGCAAAGATGGACTCTCCTAACTAAACAAGGATCAACGATCAAGTCAGGCGAGAGTTATACATTTTGGCTTTGATATACTTTCTTGACCCAGCAAGCCTAAATATCATATTCCTGTTTTCTAATTAATAATGGCTTGTTTTGAAAAGGTTGTCCTGTGTCACCAAAAGCATCTGCTGGTTGCATACATCCCAAGAGGGGAAGTCTCCCACAGGGTTCCAAGCTACTTTGGATCTGCTGAAAAAGCCACAGTGAGACACAGCGGCGCTGAAGCCACAGACCCAATCTCAAAGTAGCAGAATCACGGCCCTTCCTTGAGAAAAGTGGAAGCCCAGGGCTTATCACCAAAAGAGACACTTCCAGAAAAACTGTTTAAAGACCAGAGGCAGATCCTGCCCTGTGAATCTGCGACAATAGTATTATAACAATATTTTCTCATTGTTGGATAAATATAGAGGTGAATGGAAAAAATAATCATGGTGATATCAAAACATTTACTTTTAAAGAAAGAAATATTTAACCCATGACAGCATTTGATATCTCATCAATTTTATTCTTATTATAATATAAAAGATACATTATGTACATTCTGTCCTATAGTCTCACGAATTCTAGTTCAGTAGTAACAACTGTTTAATATCAGCATAAAAAACTGCATCATTGGCTTTGAGAAGAGGCTTACTTTTCATAAAAATAAAGCAGGAAAAATAGTTGAGAAAAATCTATGAGAGTGCAGATCTTTTGTTGCAGTTACTGTTTCAAGTCCCTCGAATTTTTGTTTAAATTTTGATTAAGCATCAGAAATCCTGAAACTTGACTGGCTGACACATTTCACCTGTCACAAGACTGTATAACAATAGCTTTTCACAGTGTTTTACTCATGTGTGTAACATTAAATTTGAAGCTTATTTCCCACAGGAGCAGCTGCAAAACTTGGAAATTCTCTCCTCTGGGAAGATGCACTATTGTTCCATGTTTAACAGGTGGAAGGATGCTCTTTTGGGTCAGAGCATAGGACAAGGACTCAGAAAATCTGGGCTTTTACCAGATCTGCCACACAGATGTCTTGTTTTAGATCTTGGACAAGTCATTTGGGAGGTGTTTGCACAAGCTTCTGAGCACCCTCAAGTCCCAGGGCACTCGGCACCTTGTGAGATCAGAGCATTACTTACTCTGTATTTTAGTTCCCCTATTGGTAAAATCGGCCTAATATTTGACTTGTAAAGTTGAATTCTTAGTCCAAAATTTTCAAAAGTAGCTACTGTCTTAGCTGAGCCCAACTTGAGACACCTTAGGCCTGATTTTCAAGAGTGCTGAGCATCCACAGCTTCTGCTAACTTCAGCTGCAGTGGTGAGTTTCCAGCATCTCTGAAAGTCAGGCCCCAGGGAGCCCAACCAGTGCACCAATAAAAGAGTCTCCTAGAGTCAGTGATCACTATCAAAAACATTGACCTTAGAGTTTGACGCATTTATCTTTTAACTGAAGGTACAATATGTAAGCACAAATTGTTACATTAGAACTCCATAAATGGATTAATTAGCAGGACATGTTTATGGTACTTTGCTACCAATTTTTTTAAAGAGGCAATACAGGAGATAGTACTTTTAAACTAGTGACATCCCCACAGAAATAAAAAAAAGCAACTAAGAACAATCTACACTCATCTACATCGCTGTGTTTTAGAGATCCATTCTACCTTACCTTGACATGGTGAATAAGATGTTCTACTTCATTCACTTTATACGTCTCTATTCCTAGCTCCTTAGACAATCGCAGGATGCGATTTTGTGTCGGCCCCACATATGCTCCTCCAAGATCCACATACTGGACTTGCTTATTCTGGTTTCCCAAAAGACAAAAGAAAGGTAAGTCCTTTGCAATCAATCATGAGATAAACAATGTAATCTAGAGAAACTATTTATGGTAATTGAGTATTTGAGGCCAGATTCCCCACTCCCCACCCCGGAGAAAACCTGCAACAGGAAGCCACACAAGTGAAAATTCTGCATTAGTTCTCTTTAGAGACATTTATCCAGAGCATCTCTCCAAGGGCAGTTTTTGCTACCTACATAATGATCTTTTCCTTCCATGTGGAACAGGTGGGAGGGAAGGTGTGATAACTCCAGAACCTGCAAATATCCTGGAAAATTTTGTGTCGCCACAGACACTCCATACTTTTTCTTGCCCCTGGTTCAGCATTGTCAAGGACTTCCCTATGTGCCACCGCCCTAGAATTCTACCCTCATGAAGGGTTCTTCAGTATGCAAGCAGCTCTGCTCAAAAAATCAGTGCAATAATTTAGATACTATTCGTGGGGATAATTACCCTTGCAGTGAAAGTTCTTCCTCCAACTCTGTCACGGGCTTCCAACACCACAACACTCAGCCCTGACTCAGTCAGCAACTTGGCTGCCGACAGACCTAAAGGACAAATGAGAAACAACACTGAACAACTCCACACAGTGGATTCCCTAGCCTGTGTGGCTTCCAGACAGTCAGTAGTCAGCGCTCCCAGATATTTAGTAAGAGGTGTCATGAATTTTGAATATAAAGAGCTTGTGTCATGGTATAATTCCCCACTCTGAACCTTAGCGTCCAAAAGATGGGGTACCAGCATGAATTCCTCTAAGCTTGATTACCAGCTTAGAACCTGTAGCGCTGCCACCAACCAGGAATTCCAGTGCCTGGTATACTCTGGTCCCTAAGACTTTGCCCCGGGGAACCCAAGACCAGACCTCTGGATCTTACCACAAGGAAAGTAAACCCTTTCCCCACCATTGCCTCTCCAGGCTTCCCCTCCTGGGTTACCCTGGAAGATCACTGTGATTCAACTCCTTGAATCTTAAACAGAGGAAATGCACCTTCCCCTCCTTCTCTCTCCCCCCGACTCTCCCTGAGAGAGACAGTAATCCTAACACAGAGAGAATTAGCCTCTCTCCCCCTCTTCCCTCCTTTTTCCCCACTAATTCCCTGAATTCGACCCTGTCCCCTGGGTCTCACACAAGAATAAAAAACAAATCAGGTTCTTAAACAAGAACTTTTAATTAAGGAGAGAAACAGTAAAATTATCTTTGTAAATTAAATGGAATAGGTACAGGGTCTTTCAGCTATAGACACTGGGAATATCCTCCCACCCTAAGTATACAAGTACAAATTAAAATCCTTTCAGCAAAATACACATTTGAACTCCTCCCAGCCCAATACACATTTGCAAATAAAGAAAACAAACATAAGCCTAACTCGCCTTATCTACCTAGTACTCACTATTCTGAACTTATAAGAACCTATACTGGAGAGATTGGAGAGCAACCTGGTTGCACGTCTGGTCACTCTCAGAACCCAGAGAGAACAACCACCAAAATCTAACAGCACACACAGAAACTTCCCTCCCTCAAGATTTGAAAGTATCCTGTCCCATGATTGGTCCTCTGGCCAGGTGACAGCCAGGCTCACTGATCTTGTTAACTCTTTACAGGCAAAAGAGATATGAAGTACTTCTGTTCTATTAACTCTTACTTATCTGTTTATGACAGCTTGTAAGGTGGTGGTGGTGGGGATCCCCAAAGGCAACTAAAGGTAAATATAAAACAAGATAGTGGTCACATTTTCACGTGTGCCAAGCACCTTCAGCTCCCAGTGGCTTCAACCGGGGCAGAGTGAGCTTAGACCCTCTGTAAGGCAGCCCTAGCTGGGTAACAATGAGAGAAGTGTCATTTTATTGTACACAGAACACACATACACATGCAGTTCTCTGGGGGTAGGGGGAGAAGTATTTTATTCTCTAATTCTGTTCTCTAATTTCTGCAAGTGTTGTCTTTTCTTTAACCCCCGCTCTCCCCCCCAGGTAAAATGGATGGAGTCAAGTTTATATTAGGCCTGTCCTCATTTTGAATGATTCAGTCAAGCCTGCTCTAAGCTGCCTCGTTTCCAAGCTAAATCATTTTAGAGTCCATTAATGTTTAGAAGAAGTCAGAAGGCAGGTTCCCTGCCCTTAAGAGCTGTAAGGTAGTTTAACCAAAAACTAAACAGAACTAGTGAGTGTGGCAAATAGTAGGAGGGAAATGGTGGGTGAGTTACCAATAGAAGACGTTCCATTCCTTGCCTCTCTACATGATATACAACCACTTCTTCATTCTCTTCCTTCTTGCCTGGACACCAGCAGAGTCACCACTGACAGCACAGGAGAGACGGTCTCCTAGTACTCAGATTTGGTGCCCTGCAGCCAGGAGGAGAAACTGCAGGGAAACCCAGATTCAGTTTCTGCAGCCGTAGGTTTCAGCATGCCCAGTCTCCCTGTGGCAATGGCATATGCACAGTCCGGCTGGCATACAGGAGTAGCCGTGAGGGAGGGGGAAGCATGCTTAGTGCAAACAGAATCTTCAGAGAATTTAGTTGCCAAACTTTAACAAGTCTCTGCTCACCATGTAAAAACACATTTCTCACAGGCTCGTAACTTGGCCATATATGGGTAAATTTTCAGGGAGGCAGCAAAAGGCACATCCCTAACAGGATAACTCCCCTGCCAATAAAAAGTGTCAGGGAACTTTAAGTATAGGTGATGTTGGTAGCTGGAGCTGATGACAATTCATTCTCTCTCGTTATCAGCTGGTAATTTCCCATTGGTGCCATTACAGTTTTCAGGGTTAACTGCACTTTGGCACCGATTTAAAACTTCAGGGTCCAAGCCATCACTTCTCTCAGGTGGAGACCTGCATCTCTCTCCCTCAAGACCAGGGGTTTAGGCTTGCAGTCCCTCTTCAACTCATTGTGAATTCCCCAGAGGGCCTGACCGAGAACCAGCACATGTGGTTAACCTATCACCAGGGATTCAACAGTGAATACCTTTACACAGTAACATCAAAAGAGTGTTACTGGAACTCTGGAGACCTGGATCCTACTCGCAGCTCAGCCATTGGCCTGTGGTGTAACCTTGGGCAAGTCACTTCCCCTTTGTGTCTCTGTTTCCTCATCTGTAAAATGGGAATAATAATACTGAATTCCTTTGTAAAGCACTTTGAGACCTACTGATGAAAAGCATGATGGAAGATCTCAGAATTATTGTTACACAACAGTGTTTACTTCCAGCCACAGTGGAGTAGCTTCTGAAGCAAGGGTGAGCAAACTACAGCCTGGGGGCCGCATCTGGCCCTTAAGACATTTTAGTCCAGCCCTTGAGCACCCGTTGGGGAGTAGGGTCTGGGGCCTGCCCTGCTCCATGCGTCCCATGGCTCAGTGCGGCTCCTGGAAGCAGCGGCATGTCCTCCCGACAGCTCCTACATGTAGAGGCAGCCACGGGGCTCTGCACACTACCCCCGCCTCAAGTACAGCCCCAACAGCTCCCACTGGCCAGGAACCACGGCCAATGGGAGCTGCAGGGGCAGAGCCTGTGGACAGGGTAGCATGCACATTTGCCTGGCCACGCCTCCCGTAGGAGCTGGAGGGGGGACATGCCGCTGCTTCTGCCCTGCCCGGAGCCTGCATCCCACTCTCCTCCCACACCCCAACCCCCTGCGCCAGCCCTGATCCCCCTCCTGCCCGCTGAATCCCTTGGTCCCAGCCTAGAGCACCCTCCTGCACCCCAAACTCTCATCCCCAGAGCCTGCACCCCCAGCCAGAACCCTCACTCCCCCTCTCACCCCAACACCGTGCCCCAACCCAAAGCTCCTTCCTGCACACTGAACTCCTCATTTCTGAACCCACCACAAAGCCCTCACCCCCTCCTGCATCCCAACACCCAATTTCATGAGCATTCATGGCCCACCATACAATTTCCATTCCCAGATGTGGCCCTCAGGCCAAAAAGTTTGCCCACACCGTTCTGAAGGTTACCTCAACTTTTCACTTCAGCATACCAATAAGTACAGCAAGCTTTCAAACAACCCTGATACAATGGGCTCTTCATACCCCATAACAGAGCAAATGCGAGTCTGTGAAATGCAGTTAAACCTGACCTTTCTCATAAAAGGAGCAGACTATAAGGCAGGAACAGCATATTTTGAGAGTAAAAAATATTCAGTATGTTCAAATGCTTGCCAGAGCGTCAAACACTTTCCATTCAGAGATTGTTTTACTGTCTAAAGATCCTTCTGGAACTGGAGCTCTGAAAAATGCAGTGTCCATCATAACAGACCATTATTAAATCTGCTGATAGGGAAAATAAACACCCCCCCATTGTCTTACGCCCTAGGCCTTTGAGCAAAAATAATGTAGAGCCTTAATTTAGCTTGTTTTACTGTATAAAGGGCATGCCAAAGCAGAAAGATGTATTCAGAGCCCCAAAAAGAGGAACTAGAATTGGATAAAGGGGAACCAGGAGATCTGTTAAGTTACAACAGCTGAGCCTGCTGTCGGTACTACAGAAAAAGTGCTAGAACGGTCAAACCGCAGACTTGACTGGCAAAGACAATAACAGGGAAATAGGAAAATGTGTAAGAGTTGCTTGCTAAATAGCAATATGTATGCCATAGGGTAAATATTAGTCATGTTTTGCAGCATTAGCAATTTGTATTCCAAATAAAGCTGTATCTATGTGTGACGTTTTGCGGTTTTAACCTTTATAAGCTCAGTAACATTTGTAACAGGCAGAGCAGCTTAACCCTTGCTAGGGTGACCCGCTGGCTCTCCCTGGGTGCGCACACTTGTAATCAATAAAGGTGCCTCAGGCTATCTGATTCAAATTCAATAGAGTGGTGGTCTTTTCCCCAACACTGCCAAAGCAAGAGTCAATGATATTATTAATCATTTATATTACAATAGCACCCAAAAACTTCAAATAGGAATGGGGCTTAATCCGCTTACCATGCTGATGTACTGTCAGTAATGTCTGTTGTTGCCTTCTTCTCTCTCCCCATCTACTTGTTGCATCCACCCTATTGTCTCTCACCTCATAAACAGATTCTAAGCAATTTGGGGCAGGAATCATCTTTTTGTCCTGTGTTTGTACAACACGGAGCACAACATGACCCAAATCCATGATGGGGGCCACTAGATGCCCCTATAATAATTAATTATTATACCTAGCTCTTATAGATCACTTTTCATTAACAGATTTCAAAGCACTTTACAAAAGAAGGTAAATATAAATTACCAAGATTTTATTAATAATGATAACGCTGAATGAAGAGGCAATTCCGTGCCCAGAGAACTTAGAACCTAAATGATACATTTATAGCCAAAGGGTTGGGGACAATGATATAAATTAACATAGTGATGACTGGCACCATTTTGTTAGCTACATTTTGCGGGGGACGAGAGAAAGCTGTTTAAAAATGTAGTAAGAGTTGCAATGGGAAAAGCATACAAATGGTAACCCTGGACCAAATTCAGAATTATACCTTTTGTGGGGACTCAGAGGTTATTTTTTAAACTCCTATGAACAGAATAAGCAAGTATTGACTCCATAAAGCAAAGTCCAGGAAAAAAGCTCTTATGTGGTGTGAAATCTTGTCAGCTGTTCAGAACTGTACACATTTCAGCACAGCTGCTGGTTTGCCTGTCAATTTTTCTTGGATTGCAAACAGAAAGCAATCCCTCTAACTTTGCCTAAGATTTTAGAGTTTAGGCAAACAGATCAACATAAAGGAACGTGTCTACAAATATGATTACTGCCCTTATCATTCAGATTTCTTCTGCAGGATATTTGGCATTCTTTCCAGAGAGATTTCTAGACACATTCATTGCTATGTAAGGAACAGTGCAGATTTCACCTACGGAAAAAAGAAGCACCAGCTATCTTTTGTCACCAGTTCAGAGGACAATAATTTAGTACAGCGTCCATTACAGACTTGCTTACTTCAAAAGAAAAGAGAGAGTTATATCTACATCCAATTCATATAATGAAAAAGACATGCTGAGTGCTGTCATGACAGTGCAGTAGCCTTAACTCTGATTCCTCCATGAGAATCAATACCTAGAAAATTAATGCAAACAATACAGAAGCAAAGAGGACAGGTCTTATCTGAAGCCTCAGACTGAGGACACAGTTGTTCTTAGAACAGGTTAAACAAGGGAAAAGCAGCAAGCCTTCAGAAGTTACTATGGCAACCTGATATCAAAATGCATCCACTTCAAGATACTGGGATGAGATTGTCTTCTAAGGGCTTTTATACTGTGAGTTCAAGCTATGGAAATTGTTTCTCCATCAGACAGTAATCTGCATTCAAGTGACTGTTTTACTGAAGCATCTTCAATCATAACAATTATTTCATATAAAATCCAAACTTATTTCAGTCCTTTTCATTGTTGTTGTTGTTGTTGGTGTACCTGCTGAACATCCTGGAATAGAGCTTTAAATAACATAACTTCCCCACCAATATCCTCCTCCCAGCTTCCTTAAAATAAGACAAAGAAGAATGATAAGTGAGACAACAAAAGCTGTGATCTTTTGTCAATTGTTCAAAGCATAGAGACAGGCTCAGACTTTGTCCAAGTGCAGAATCCAAACTCAGATCTGATCCAGATTTTTCAACTGCCCTCCACCCCCCCACACACACACTCTGTATTCTGAGATAAAAAGAAGCCCTAGAGCCAAGCTGAAATTTGGGGTGTTCAAAAGTGGATCCAAATTTTAGAGCTCAGACCCAACTCTATCCAGAGCCAGTATACATTTCATTAGGATTGTAAAACTCTTTCAATTTTAAACCTTAGTATTTCTATGACAAGTCTATTGCAAAACACAGGATAAGTTGAACCTCCAATATATTCTAAATGATACTTACAGCATTTCAAAATAGTTTCTGCGTACTGAGAAAAGCCTATTGTTGTTCCTAGGATTGTTAAAGCTGCATACAACAAGTCAGTCATGACTTTCCTTCTCCCTCAAACTAAGCACAACAACTCAGCAGCATACTAAGTCTCCAGTACCATCATTGTCTTTGAAGGAGTAAAAGGATCATTGAAAACAAAAAAATCTCTCTTCAGGTTCATTTACCTCTTTCTGCAGAAAATCCCATGGAAATGGGTTCCTGGGGAAAGCAAACAAAAAGATCTTCCTACAGGGACATTTTGACAATCTGAAGAGGGGTCAACATGCACACATTCTTCCTCCACAGACCAAACAGTGAATTATCTCTTCAGAACCTGAGGATTTTCAGGGCATCCGCAGGAAAACAAGGCCACTTGCATGGAACCCTTGTGTCCATTAACATCAGCTCTCGGGTTACCAAGATTTCATTTGCCACAGCAGCCCACAAGATGGGTGAGATCTGCAACATGGAGGAGGAGCATGGATTCTATTTTAATCACTTTGATGGCCCCCAGTGTCATATTATCTGAGCATGGCACAAGCTGTAATGTATTTATTCTCACAAATCCCTTGTGAGGTAAGGAAGTGTTAGTATCTCCATCTGTAAGATGGGAAACTGAGGCACACAGAGCCTAAGTGACTAGCCCACAGTCACAGGGCAGAAACTTGAACTCCTGTCTCCAGAGTCCCAGACTACTGCCTTAATCACTAGCCCATCCTTTACTTTCTCTTTTCTAACGAAAGCCGACTTTCCCACAAAACCAACCAACTGCAAGAGCTGAAACTTTAAGAAAAAACACCAAATATGAGCCTTATTATAAAATTAGGAGTTCGCAACATTGCTGGGGAGAGGGAGGATGGCACGTGGGGAAAGAAACTGCAACGAGGAATACACTTCTTCACCGCAATAGTCATTATCTATTATCATCTCTGATGCTCTACTTCTCAGTTGGGAGCTAACAGCAGACAAAAGAGTGAATATATGCAATATGAATAAACTAATTTGATTAAAATTGAAGTTACAGAGCAAGAGGTGAGGTGGGGGTGGTGGGAAAAACAGTCATGGCTCCATGAATCAGAGGAACCAATCCTCTATGCTAATTTCACAGGCTACAAAATCTAGCTCTGCTAATGGAAAATATGGCAGCTTTTGTTCAGACCACATTACTCTAAAATTAAAATACAAAGTCTGTCTGGTTACACTTTTGGCTCCCTGACCTACTTTTTAGCACTTTCTTTAAAACACCCTCCAAGTTTAGTCTCAGCAGCAAGATATATGGAGCAGCTCACTACAATATTGAAAGCAACAGACCCTAGGGCAGAGAAGTGGAGGGCACACACATTTTTTGTTAACAGCTAAGCAGCAATTTCCCATGTTTTGTTTTTCTTTGCAATCCCCTACATCATCTTTATTGCATTACTGTGCTAGAAACTGGTATTTAATAACATTGTTTTTATGTTGCTGACTGCTCTAATGAACACAATCCGATTACCACTCAGCAACTGAGAGATTAAACCTGGCACTGATCACCTTTACCTCTGTGCTCGCTCATTGTGAGTCAACAGAAATGTTTTCATGGCAATATTGGCTTGTGACACCATCACCGACAAGACATCATATATTAGTTTTAAAGCCCTAACCTTGGCCCAGTTTCAATTTGATGGGAGAGGTGGGTTATGCGGGCACTTTTTAATTTTTAGTGACTTTATTGAAAGGTTGAGCTTTCTGCCCTTTCAAAGAAGGTTACAAGTGTGCATTATATTTTCAGTAGACACACTGTGATCTGTACGCAAGCAACAGTGATGGTGGAGAGTTAACTGGCCGAAAATCAGTTCACATGACAGTGATGTTGCTAAGGCAAATGAGGACACAATAGATAGTCCCACTTTTACCGCTGAAGAGAGAGGCTTGCATCTTATGTTTCAACATCCAAGTTGCTCCTGCATTTCTAGATGATGGTATTGCTCAAAAGTGCAATCCCAAGTTACAGTCTCAGCCAGGATGCTATTCAGAACTTCTGTGATGTGCCACAGCATGGCCTAGATACTATGAGGCTGAGAAGCCATGCCCTATCTGATGCCATTTATTGAACTAACACTCACATAATACATATGCTTTCAGGAAGAGGACAGTCCTTTCATCATGCCATTCTATATGATGGTTCAATCAAATAAAAGAGGGCCATGTTAGCTAGTTTGTTAGCCTTAATTCTTCAGGAAATCTGCATTATATTAAATACTTTAGACGTTAGCGGTTAGATACTGCAGTTAGAGTCACCTGAGAAAATTTTAAGGCACACAAACTTCTCTGCAGGAAATAGCTCTGTATAAGTAGAGCAATACTTTTGGTCACTATAGTACATGCACTGAACGCAGTTTTGAATGCTATTAAAATGAATATCACTCTGTAATAGCGTGAGAGCTTCCAAGAAGTGACAATTTCTGAAACACTAAGGTGCGTAGACTGTCAATATGCTTGTTTGTTTAAAATATTTGTAAAGGGATAAAGAATTTCTGCCTGGGATACGCAAGCACAATTTGTTTTTTGCTGACATTTCACAGACTAGTGCATATACTGAGTCTGCTCCACTGCAGGACTGATTCTATAACTTTCCCATTGACCTCAATGGGAGTACTTCTGTGAGTTAATATTGCTTAACATGAGACAGGTTTATCGAATCTGGCCCATAGTTATCAATGACCCTTCTCCTAGTACAATACTTTTATGCAATTCAGCTCCTGCGGGGAAGGGATAGCTCAGTGGTTTGAGCATTGGCCCGCTAAACCCAGGGTTGTGAGTTCAATCCATGAGGGGGCCATTTAGGGAACTGGGGTAAAAATCCATCTGGGGATTGTTCCTGCTTTGAGCAGGGGGTTGGACTAGATGACCTTCTGAGGTCCCTTCCAACCCTAATCCTCTATGATTCTATGTACTGCACAGATAGCAGTATTGGGGGGGGGAGGTAACAATTGTCACCGAAATCATTCCAGCTGAATTTGTTCCAAGCAAGGTATCTGCTAGGTATTATGGGATCTGGACAGTTTAAAGCACAGGTATGGTACCTTAGGCCCCTGCAAATTGTGACATGCAAGCAGTTCACTGCACCTGTGTGGAGCTCCATCAACTTCAGTGAGTCTCTGCTCGATGCACATGTGCAGATTAGGACCTTAGGGTGCAGTTTCATTCCAGTTACATGGGTACAATTCTGTACAAAATCAAGGCGGTGGCAGCTGAGGGCAGAACTGGACCATCTAGTTACTCTGGGAGTGGCCAACAGTGGAATAAAGGCTTCCTATTGGTTCCATTGTGTTTTCTATTTTCAGGTGCAAATTTTCAGTTGCTAAAACTGGGCCTTCAAGGCTTCAGGAGAATATTTTTATTTTCAATTTTTTCAAACACAATCAGTTGTAGGTTCTACTGAAGTAAAAAAAAAAAAAAAATCAACACCAATGGAGTTTAAATGCTCTCTACTTTGTGCCTATGAACAGAGCCCCAAGGATCTATTGGGAAAAGAAGATACATTTGTATTAGTAGTAGCAGCCATCATAGTGCCTGAGGGCTCCAGCCAGGACCCTGTTTTGCTAGGTACCCTACCAGCATCTGTTTTAAAAAGAGACAATCCCTGCGCCTAATAACTCACAATCTAGGTTGCATCAGAACAGAAGAGGTGGATGAAACAAACAAATGAGAGGGTGGAGGGAAGAGAAGTGGCAGATGAGGTGTCAGTAAAGCAAACATATTTTAGCACAATGAGCATTACATAAGAACAGCCCCACTGGGTCAGACCAAAGATCCACCTAGCTCAGTATCCTGTCTTCCAACAGTGGCCAATACCAGGTGCCCCAGAGGGAATGAACAGAACTGATAATCATCAAGTGATCCATTCCCTGTCGCCCATTTCCAGCTTCTGGCAAACAGAGGCTAGGGACGCCATCCCTGCCCATCCTGGCTAATAGCCGTTGATGGACCTATCCTCCATGAACTTACCTAGTTCTTTTTTGAACCCTGTTATAGTCTTCGCCTTCACAATATTCTCTGCCAAGGAGTTCCACAGGCACGTGCTAGCATTAGTCCTAGCTTGCCTCCTCCTGTGTCATTGTCAGATGGCAGTTTTCTGAAGACATCACCTCAGAGATTAATTTTAAAGAGGGATTTAAAGGTAGATAAAGTTATGGTTTGATTAATTTTGTCGGTGAGTTTTTCACATTCTCACACAGTATCACAGGGAAAAACACGGAGGTGGTTGGTGGGAGAAGGGGAGGAAATACATTTACATACTTAATCAGTGATTGCTTCAGAAGAGGAGTGTTTTCGATGTAGAAGTGGGGATGGGTTGCTCCCTAGCTGAGATAGGGCTGCGTGGCTTAAAACTGATCATTCCAAAAACAGACCTGTCAGCCAGCAAAGCTCAGGTGGGGCTCCCTGGATAAAAGATTGAATCAAAACTGTTACAGCATAGTTCACACCAATTTGGTAGTAGTGTGCAAAAGCAAGGGAGTAGATAGGATATAGCAGGAGAAGCAACTAACAGACAGGTATAAACCAACATGACTTATACCCCTTTCCTGCTTCATTTACATCCCATAGGTACCAGTCCCCACTGATTAAGTCACCACTTAAGTCATTTTGTAAAGCAGAATAAACTAATAGTGTGCAAAAGAGGTATCTTGATTCAATATTTAATGTGTTCCAACCAGCTATCTACCCCAAACCAAACATAACATTCGGTTTATATGCAAGCTATGTAGTCAGAAAGTACAGCATGAACTGGCTGTTTGATCAGCTTTCATAGTGTGTAATGGACTAAACAAGCTGCATTCAATATTTGATCTCGATGGTCTAAACAGCATATAAAGACCATCTGGCTGACAAGAAGGAGGTTGCAAAGACATCTTTTTTATCTCTTCCAACTGAATTACGAGGTAGGAACTAAACAACATAATGGAAGAAGTTTGTCTAGCAGAGGAATAATACATTATTTGTACAATAAGCAAAAGGGTTCGAGAACTTATCAGAACTTTTTGCCCAATTATAACATGAATCATCAAATAGCAATAATCATTCTCACAACCAACAACAGTGAAGAGATACCAAGAGCCTCTATAGGACCAGATTCTCCACTCTATTGCCTTGCACCTCATGGAATTGTTATACTGTGTAAAACAGGAGTTCCCAAACTTGGTTTGCGGTTTGTTCAGGGTAAGCCCCTGGGGGGCCACAAAACACTTTGTTTACCTGAGCATCCGCAGGTACAGCCGCTCACAGCTCCCAGGGCTGCAGTTCACCGTTCCTGGCCAATGGGAGCTGTGGGAAGCAGCATGGGCCGGGCCACCACTTCCCACAGCTCCCATTTGCCGAGAACACCAAAACTCGCCCACTGGGAGCTGCGAACAGCTGCACCGGCGGACATTCAGGTAACCAAAGCATCTCATGGCCCACCAGGGGTTTACCCTGAACAAGCCGTGAACCAAGCTTGAGATCCCCTGGTATAGAATCTGTCCGGTTTGGCCAATGTACAATGTAACGTTAATAAACCAGTAGGAGAGCACTTCAATCTCCCTGGACACTCAATAACAGACTTAAAAGTGGCAATTCTTCAACAAAAAAAACTTCAAAAAACAGACTTCAACGAGAAACTGCAGAACTGGAATTAATTTGCCAACTTGACACCATCAAACTAGGCCTGAATAAAGACTGGGAGTGGATGGGTCACTACAAAAAATAGTTTTCCCTCAGCTGATACTCACACCTTGTCAACTGCTGGGAATGGGCCAAATCCATTTTAATTGAATTGGCCTTGTTAGCACTGACCCCCTACTTGGTAAGGCAACTCCCATCTTTTCATGTGCTGTATTTTTATACCTGTCTACTGTATTTTCCACTTCACACATCTGATGAAGTGGGTTATAGCCCATGAAAGCTTATGCCCAAATAAATTTGTGAATTTCTAAGGTGCTACAAGGATTCCTCATTGTTTTAGCTAGATTTCAGGTTCTGGACAACCAAGTACTATTGAGGCCATGTCTTTTTTTTTCTGCCCTTCAATGCATTCTGTGCCAAACAAACAATCATGATACAATTTTGTTGAGCAAACACAATTTTTGCAGGAACTATTACCTAACATTGTAATCAAGCAAGTTGTCTGAACTGACATCACAAAAAAGGCTTGTACTGCCTTTGTGAAGATATATGGGACGACCTGAGATGTCTTGCCAAGTGTTTTCAATTTGTCAAAAGAGCCACATCCTATGTCTACACTGCAGCTTTCTGCAAGTTTAGCTATGTTAGTCAGGGATGGGAAGAGATGTGATTCCCCAACTGATATAGCTGTGCTCCTAGGGCAGCAGAAGCACATGCAGTTAAATTGGCAAAGTTATTCTTTTACCAGTGTACTTTGTCTCACTCGTGGGGGGTAGTTTTACTATATCGTAACAAAGCACAGTTTTGCCAGTATAGCTGTGTCCACACTAGGAGCGCTGTGCTGGTATTGTATAATAGCATTTTTATACCAGTAAAGCACTCCTAATCTAGACATGGGCTAAGAGATTAAGGCATCAAAATTCCAGTGAATGAGATTTGGGTCCTAACTCCCTTAGGCTTCTTTAAAAATCCCAACCATAACTTCTAGACATTAAAACGTCTTTACAAGTGACCCAGCTAAATCTCCTATGATTCCACTGAGCCATGTGCAGAATTCCCACACAAACGCTTCAAATCTTGGGCAACATGATCTGTGACCATTAAAGTACAAAAATGTGGACAATTTATTTAAAAGAATCCTAAATGTCCACGGTTTAAATCACAAAGGTCTAAATCTTTTAGTCCTTACACAGGTAATAATCCCATTGACCTCAGTGCTATTTAGCTTTTTATTGGTTTTGCACAAGAGTCTACACTACATGAAAACCCACTTTACGCCACAGGAAGCACAATACACTGTATGAGCAGTTTAGCAGCATGGCTAGATCATTATCAGCACACACTGCACATCCTCACTGCCCATACACTGACAATACAGATAGCTTAACTGTGTGCTTGTGAGTGCACCAGGATACATTCTGTGCAAAGTAAAACTGAAGGAAGTTTTTCATACAATGTCAACAGTTCTGGGGTTAACTACACCTCTGCCCCTTCCATGGTCTGCTCAAAGGTGCCCCTTTAGGGCTCAGGCCTCCAGACATCACCTCTCTATGGGCAGGTACCTGCATTCCTTTCCCTCTATACCAGAATTTTAAGGTTGCAGTCCCTGTGCAATTCACTGTGCGTATCCCACTGAGATCTGACCTGAGTCCAGTGCCTGCAGTTCTGCTCCCACCTCCAACACCCAGGGGTTATGACAGGGTTACCAGTGACCAGCCAGCTTTTACAAAGCACAAAACATATATTTCAGACAAAAACATTACAATAACATAATAATAAGTCTACACAAATGCTAAGCCTATCAGGTGTCACCCATCTTCTACAGGGAGCTCCTGGCAAGTTTCCAAAGTCCTTCAACCCGCTCCAGCAAGATTTTACCTTTTGGTTAAAGTTTCATGTCAGTTTATGGATCAAATGAAGACCCATCTTGGGTACGGTGACCAGATGTCTTGATTTTATAGGGACAGTCCTGATATTTGGGGCTTTTTCTTATATAGTTACCAATTACCTCTACCCCCTGTTCCGATTTTTCACACTTGCTATCTGGTCACCCTAATCTTGGAGTCAGTTGGGACTGACACTTTATACACTTGGGGCCTTTGTTCCCCATGCTCTTAAAACAGGTAAAACCAGTCAATGCCCCTTTCCCCTTGGGGTAAAACTTCAAAGGCTGGGTAGCTGCATAATCAGCAATGGGACTTTAATCACCCCCTATTTATTCCAGATTTCACAGGAAACCCACCTGGTGAGCCAGGAAAACAAAGACATGGAGAATGCTTACTGATACAAGACTCTGCGATTACTGCATGTGCCCCTAGTGTCTGCACATCTCAAAATAATAGTCTTTGAAGTTTCCATGCTTCCAATGTCTCACATCCGTCACGCCCACTTTTAAGTTCTGTAACGCTATTGAGTAACGGTTTTGTAGGCAACATGGAATTTTGCCATTAAAATCAAAGTTCAGTGAGTTCAGTACAGTAACTACTATAAAACTATGATGAAATACTAGAACAAATGTATTCTTACAACTCAGGGAACCGGCAGATAGGACAATACCACTATCTTATCTTTAAGTAATAGAAATATTAAACTACAGCTATCAGCTTTACTACAACAGAACCAAACCATGACAATGGGAATTTGACCAATACCACCCAGCTTAATTAAACTCTGGTAGTTTTATAAGAAGAAACATTGACCTTATGATGAAACCACTTGCAAATCCTAAGCCAGATATGATGAACATAGTTATAGCTTTGAGACTAATGTAAAAACTTTGTAAATATTATCTCTACCTCTGTTTGCCAGGGCTGCATGCTGTCTGGTTGGGGAAGGTTACCAAGCTCCTTCCAGGAACTAAAATCAGTGGGGGAGAGGGGTAATTACTGCAGATCATAGGAGAGGTAGTCAACTCCAAAGAAATACCAGCCCCTGGGATGAATTGCATATGCTACTTCAGACTGGTTCAAGAGACACTGGGATCAAAGAAAGATTTTTGGTATAAAGTGTCAGCTTAAACTCACCAAGAGGCCCTCATTTTCATCCAACTGACATTCCCCTCTGACCAAAGGGGAGAGGAAGCAAACCTTGCTGAAGGACATAAAAGACTGAATTTACTTGCATTTCTATGCAGAAGAGGGGGGACTTCTGGTAAGCTTAGCATGTGATTAGACCTTTTATTGTTTTATCATATGTTTTTCTGCATAATGCTTTTATCCTAAAATAAATATACGGTGCCCCGTGTCAGGATATTTGGTCTCTGGTAAACCACTGTCTTAACCTTTGAGAGAATGATAACTGCAAGTGCTGAGCTAGCTCAGATCTGTTGGGATGATCATAGTGAATAAAAGGGAGACTGCAAATCCCCCATCTGGAAGTAGAGTCATGGGACTTTGCCTTTAGAGAGATGATGATGGCTGGACGCTTGAGACCTAAGGGAGTGTCATGGAATGAGGGAGAGGTGGAGTTACCCTGAAGATATGACAAGTCCATCATTAGCTCGTGCTGAAATTATGCAAACACATCCTTAGCTATTCATGTAATAAACTCCTGAATAGTTTATTGTACCATAAAAGTATTGGCAGTTTATTTCTGCTGAGACATCATTGCAGCATGAACCTGCAGTGCTCAGTTTTTCTTTTCTGTATGTGCACAACAAACAAGCCACCTCAGCTTCTGGCCACAATTCCACTCTTTGGACTGCATCTTATCCACTTACCAGCTGTATCTTGGGGACTATCAAACTAACAAGATCTGTTTTGGCAATCCTAGCAAGGGTGTTTGTACAGCACCTAGCAAAATGGAGCCCTTACCTTGACTAGGAACTCTAGACTTTACTACAATCCAGATATAAAATAAATAAAATAAATAAATATGACACTCGGTGTCTGCAGCTGTCATAACAACATGCATTACAACTGCACACAAAGAGAACACATCATAGAGAACCACAGTGCTTAAGTGTCTGGGAGTTAAGAGTGGGGTCAATAGAATTTTTGTTGCTAACCAGAAATTAAAGAGAGATTGGTGTTCCCAGAGGCACAGAACTGGATCTGTTGGTGACCTCTTGACTTCTGCGGTTTTGATAAAAACTAAGAGAAGAGAAAAAGAGAAAACAGGGAAGAGAAAAAGTTGAAAGGGAGACAGGACAATGTTGGAACTCATTTGTGCCCAAGATGGTAAAGTAAATTGCCTTTACATGTACCTCACTGGAAACAGCATTCAGATTAGTTACTACAGTATTTACCTATGACTATTTCTGAGACCCCTAAAAAAATCCCAAAACATTCAGCATAGTGTCAGCTCTAATACAATTAGAATTTCTAAAGACTGCAAATATGCAAGATGTTTGTGCACAGACATGCCATAATAAAGGCAGTTTTACTGAGAATCCAAACTTGGTGACCACTTGATCAAATGGAGACCTTTAATACCAAAGCCCAGAATTACAGCTGAATCAGAGAGTCTGGAAAATCTACTGAAATAAAATTAGTGTTGAAATTTGTGTCTTAAATAAACAACAAGGTGAACTCTGAGACAAAGCTGAGACAGTCTTTCCTCTGCCTACCTCTACTTTCTAATAAAACTCAGCTCTAGAATTTGGAACGCATCTTGCTTACCTTTGCTCTTTTATAGTCTGAAGGCTGACTGATAACTTTCCCAATATGTGGGTTTTAGCTTTTCCCAGTTTTGCAACACATGCTCAGCGTATGTGTACACACACATTTTTTGTACATAGTAGCCTACTGCAGAGCAGAGACCCAGTTAAAAGTGTTATTTAAAATAGTGTAGGTCACTAGAAAGATGCAGACTATTATGCTTCTACACCAGGGTTGGCAACCTTTTAGAAGTGGTGTCCCAAGTCTTCATTTATTCACTGTAATTTAAGGTTTCACGTTCCGGTAATACATTTTAACATTTTTAGAAAGTCTCTCTCTATAAGTCTATATTATATAACTAAACTATTGTTGTATGTAAAGTAAATAAGGTTTTTAAAATGTTTAAGAAGCTTCATTTAAAATCAAATTAAAATGCAGATCTCATCAGTTTAGTGTGATCCTTGCCCTTGCTTTTCCTTTCTGAGTTGTCCAATGTCTGGCATGTATTTGGATACTTTAAGCTGCACACAGGCTTCTGGGTGATCAGTTGTTAACCGGCTCCAAGAGAGACAAAGGACAGATTTCATGTGTGAAAATACCTGTTCACACAGGGATGTGGATCCAAATACTGAAGCATTGCAAACACAATTTTCTTCAAACAGTTAAATTTCTCTAGCAGCGACATCCAGCAGGTCAGAATAGAGGCCCCATGATCTCTCTCGGTAGCGTCAAGTGCACTCCGCAGATTTCCAGACTTTGATGCCCACAATTCTGAGCTTTTTAACTGAATGAGCTGCATTTCAAAATCTTCAACACCCATCTACTCAAATACAGACAAATCCAAGTCGCTTTCATTGAACTTTTCAGGTTTAATTAGAAAAGAAAACATTGGGCCAAATCGCTGGAAGTCTTGAAATCTGTTAGAAAATTCTGATTCCAGTTCTTGCATCTACATTCCAATCTCATCGACCCTGACAGCGCAACGTGTCGATAGCTCTTTTATGTGTTGGAAGTAGCAGAGAGTAGAAGTTCAAATATCCCGAGAAAGAACTGCTAGTTTTACAACAAATGCCTTCCAGGCTTCATAACGATCCAGAACCATTTGCCCTGCACCCTGGAGACAGAGGTTGAGTTTGTTTAGGTGAGCAGTGATGTCAGTTAGAAACATGAGCTTACACAGTCATTTGACATCATCCAGTTCGAGGTAGTTTTGTCCTTTTTCCAACAAAAAGGCCTTGATTCCATCAAAACAGTTTACAAAGCGCACCAAAACCTTGCCACGACTTAGCCACTGAATGTTGCTATGAAGTGGGATGTCATTATAAGCACTGTCTATCTCTTCTAGCAGTGCTTGAAACTGTCTGTGAGTCAAAGCAGATCAAGCAACAAGGAAATTCACAATTCGCACCACTGTATTCATCACATTATTAAGCTCTGAATTAGAAATTTTAGCACACAGGTTTTCTTGATGGATGATACAGTGAAATTTGTCTGTCAGGTGGCCAGTTTGATCTTCAAGTAACTTTATAAATCCCTTCTGTTTTCCGACCATGGCAGGAGCACCTTCTGATGTCACACAAAATATTTTTCTGATGTCAACTCCTCGTTCTTCAAAATGGTTTACAAAACTTTCCACTATATTGTCCCCCTTTGTTGTGCCATGCAGGGGTTTTAGGCAACAAAGTTCCTCTTGGATTTCACCGGAAGCACAATATCTTGCAACAACTGCCAAACGTGGAACGTTATTTATATCCACGCTTTCATCAACTGCAATGCTAAACACTGCTGTGTCTTTTAATACAGTCGTCTGCTTTTTGTTAATGTTTTCTGCCATTTCACTTATGCATCCCTCAACTGTTCTGGCAGACAGGTAGTTCTTTTATTCTAGATATGGTCGCATCTTTATCTGGCAAATCATTGAACAAAATCTCTGAACTGCTGAGAAAAACTTCTTTTATATATTCCCCATCTGTAAACAGCTTTCCATTTTTTGAAATGCACTGTGCAATCTTGTAAGTTCCTTGTGAAGCTTGATTTTTACTTACACTTAAGCATTTAAAAACATTGCTTTGCTTCTCATATCCTGCTACTGCCTTCTTGATCAATTCAGTCTTGTCTGCTTCATCAAGAAAGGTTTTCTCGTGCTTTGTTTCATAATGTCATTGAACACTTGATGTGCGGAAAACAATATTTTCACAACAGAAAGCACACACAGCACGGTCCTTCTTTTGAATATATCCAAATGTGTCTGTCCAAGAAGGCTGAAATGAACGGACATCTAACTTTGCTTTCTTAGGAGCTGACATTTTGTCAAATGTCCCTCTCAACTCAGTGGGGGGAAATATGGTGACAGAGGGCACGCACAAGGTCAAACGCAGTACGCTGTTCCACGTGGCCTGATATAAGCAGCAAACCAGCACTTAAAAATATCCGAGTGGCCTGGAACAAATTTTAAGGTGGGGGTGCTGAACTGTACCCCCTCTTACCCCTATCTGCACCCCTCACTGCCCCAGGCTGGGGCCAGTGGGCCACAGCTGGGGACGGCTGCAGAGTGCGGGGCTGAGGCCAGAAGAAGAGCCCCGAGCTGGCAGCCAGTACCCCAGGTCAGCACCGGGCTGAGCGGGGCCGGCAGCCGGGACCCCAGCTGGCAGGGGGCCAGTGGCCGGAACCCCAAACCAGCAGCGAGCTGAGCGGGATTGGCGGCTGGTATCCCAGGCTGGCAGCGAGTTGAGCGGGACTGACAGCCGGGTCCCAACTGGCAAGAGGCTGGCAGCTGGAACCCCAGACCAGCAGCAGAACCCCTGGGACCAGTGGTCGGCAGCCAGGACCCCAGGCCGGCAGCAGAGTGCCACTGAAAATCAGCTTGCATGCCGCCTTTCGCACACATGCCATAGGTTGCTGACTCCTGTTCTACACTGTGGGTGAAATCCTCTTCCATTGAAGCAAATGGCAAAGCTCCCATTGACTTCAATATGGCAAGGATTTCACCCTGTGTCTTTAATATTATACTAAAGTACCGTGTTGCAAGCTATTTAGCTGTGTACGGAAAATGTCCTTTCAGAAAATATTAAAACTAAACTCCATCTAGTGATCAGTGTCCTTATAACCTCGGGAATAAATATTACTGGTTAGTTCTTGGCTTGATTTGAATGAGACTGTTGTCCAAGGGGTAACAAGTTGAGTATGTGGTATAAAATACACATGTACACTGATACTAACTTTGTAGTGGTAAGTAGATATTGTGATGAAGAAAAAGAAAAAATTGGATAGAAAGACCACATGGCCCACCAGAGCTCTTATTGAACCCACATGACCTCTGTTCAATGTGGATAAAATTCAGTTACTCCCATTGAAATCAATGAGAGTTAGGCACCTAACCTGCTTAGGTGTTTTGAAAACTCTCACTAGGCATCTACATCTTTAGGCACCCAAAAAACTCTGAAAATCTGGCCCATGGTGACCAGAAACAATCCATCCATATTTCCTTTGTTTAATAAATCAGTTAGTTTTAAATGCAAAATTTATTGTGATAAACTTTTCTCAATAATCCAACACATTTAAGCTAGCTTTATTTAACTACCATAATAGAAAACAATTTTAAAATGCTGTTTTTCTCCATTTTTAGTTGAATGCCAATTTCCATCCAAATGCAGCTTGACAAAAATCCAAAGTAATTAAAAATAAAATCTAATAAATAAGAAATTCAACAGTCACCATTTTCTAACTTAGTAAGAAATGTAAAAATTCAGACTGTGAATAAAATGTATATTGGACAATATAATTCCTTAAATAAATGTATATAGATATAATGTAACTTCTTGGTAAGCAAAAAGAAGTGCCAAATATAGTGTAAAGGCTAAACTGAGTTGCAAATTAAACATGTTTTAATGATTATACCAACTAAAGAGAATGAACCTTTCTTTAGGAACATTATTAAAAAGTACAGATGCAAAACAACATTAAAATCAAACTGTTTATATCAATGTTTCCTGCTTGCTTATTTAAATCACAATTAAAATTATTGACTGGCTTTGATTTAAATCAATCCATCCTGCTCTGTTAGCAAATCTGCATCAGAGTAGTAATGTTGACTTGGCTAGTCAAGCAAACGTAAAATGCAGAAAGGTGCTTTAAACCTGAGAAATGATTTAAATCACTCCATCCTGCTCTGTTAGCAAATCTGGATCAGAGTAGTAATGTTGACTTGGCTAGTCAAGCTTACGTAAAATGCAGAAAGGTGTTTTAACCTGAGAAATGCAAGGTCTTTCTGCCATGCAGTAGCATAAAAACACAGAAAATTTAAAATTATGTCATTTAATCTATCCCACTGTCAGTGAAGGATTATTCCACATAGTGCTTCATCCGCTATTTCATAAAATGATAGACACCACTGATGAGTTGTCTATTCTTAATAAAATGTTCTATTATCTGATCCTTGAAAGTGAAGTGAGACTGACTAAAAGCTTTTAGCCTAAACAGATTGATGATGTGAAGCCTCCTTGTATAATTCACGTGTAATCTCTCTACCTTTATGCACTTTTGCAGTCCATAACATTGGCATCAGTCATTACAAACAAAAGATGTGGATTCTTCCAGTATGTGTATCCAAAAGAGTCATCAGTGAATTCTTCATACAAAAAGTAGGTCTTCTACCTTATTCTTTTTAAAAAAATAAAAAATAAAGTGCCAATCACCAAGGCATGTACATGCCAAATATATCAAAAGTGAAGTAATTTCTATTTTCTATGTGCAGAGTCAATGAACATTGTTTGTCTAATAATGTCATATATTCTGAATGTTTTCTCATGATGATGATGATAATATAAAAGCTTTTCCTGCTGATGCATCTAGCTGGGCCTCCAGACATTACATCTTTTGCAATTATAGTGGAAAGCTTTTTCAAAATCCACTAACAGGCCCACATATTTTCCTATTTGACATGTGAATGATTACCAAGTCATCCTGATACAACATAATAGTCCTGTTTCCTGTCAGGTTTATTGCTGGTTACTACATCTTATTTGTGAATATACAAGGAACATTGAGAGGCCAAATGTCGGGTTCCAGATATTTAATCTCATTTCACTTTGTAGGGAAAATGAAGGTAACTGAGGACAAAAAGAAGAACCTTTGATGAAAGAGAGCAGTGGGAATGTGGATGTAGGGAGGATCATTAAATCTAATGATGCTAGAAATTCCCTGGATCAATGGGTATAAGAGCAAACATAATTGGCATTCTGAAGGACTAATTGGCATTCTGAAGGACTACACTCACAGGGACTGCTTCACCCATTTAGGTTGTTTCATCCACCCTAATGTTTTTAAACAGTGAAATATCTGGCATAAATATCTTATAATTTATACTTTGGTGATATTTACATTAATACTGCTCTCAAAGATATTTAATGATGACAAAAAATGTCATCGTCCCGCCTCCCACCCCCCACTAAGTGAGATATCAGGAAAGTCTAAATTACTTTCCAGGACAAAAGAGGTAAATAAGCCTAGATCATCTATAGTCCTGCTGCAACATACACCAGTTTATCCTTGAACAGTGACAGGTTGTCCTCTACTGAAGTCTTCTGAGAAATGGGATGATCATCATCATATATTACCTCTAGTACATCTGATGTGCTTTCATAAAGTACATTTTTATTGGATCACACATATAGTGAGAGCTATAGCAAGTACGCAATGACTTCAAGCATCATATAAACAGTAAGCAAGTCTTAGGAGAAAGAGGAGGATAGTTTCATGGTACCATCATGCTCTAAATATCTAGAATTATTTTATAGATCCAAAATTTTGGTTAGATTTTTTTTCTTCCAGTAGTTTTTGGTTTAAACAAAGTGGACATGTCAGGTTTCTCATGCTGAGAAAGAAAAGATGCCTCTGCCATGATGTTAGCTTAAAGATTTATAATCTCTTTTAACCCAGCCTCTTTTAAAGCCAAGAAACCACCTAAATTTCATTCTTAAAGCAATCTGAACAGCGAGAAATAGCAAAGGAAGGTTGTTCTGAAAACACAACTGGGAAATTTAGAGAAACTGTTACACTCTGAAGAGATAAAAAAACATGCAAAGTAGTTATTGCCACTGGTATCACATAAATTAAGGCTCTCAGCAGGTATGATGGGAGCCCCATTGCTTTTCTCATAGTTGTCTCCATCTTTCCGTCTAGGAGTCTCTTCAGGAGCAAACAGCTGAGTCTAAAGTAAGAGACAAATCTATCCCCAAGACAGTTTAAGCTTTCTTACACCTCCTGTGCGAAATTTTTGTTTCATATCAAACGGCATTATATAATGTACTGCCTGGTGCTTTCACAAATACATTTTTAATTCAGGAGAGTTTCTTCCTGAATAGAGCCCATTTCTTTAGTCACTCCACGCATAGAAACTCCAGTGACTTCAGCAGAAGTTCTACCCTCAGAATAGAATCTGACCCTTAAAAACTGCAAGATGAACAGCCATAGCATTTTGAATGTTACCTCTTCCCACAGGCAGAGAGCTAATACCTCCTGTTTCTCTGCTTCCTTAGTTGGCTTAATAATCGCATTAAGAGATGACCTGAAATCTTCAAACAAGCCACAACAATAGGTTCTTTAGCCTCTAAGGGTATGACCACACTCCAGCTGGGAATGAGCCTCCCAGCTAGATAAGCAGACTCAAGCTAGTTTCGCCCAAACTAACACACTAAAAACAGCAGTGTGGATGCTGTGACACAGGTGGTGACTCAGGCTAACCACCCAAACTCAGACCTAAGGTGTCAGGCAGGCTTGGACTTGGGCGGCTAGCCCAAGCCACCATCTATGCCACCACATCCGTGCTATTCTTTGTAATGTGGTAGCTCAGGCAGAGCTAGTGCACGTCCGTGTACCCTGGCTGGGAGGCTTGCTTCCCACTGCACTATAGTTATACCTGAAGGATATGGAAAAGAGCAGATTTTCATTACTGAGGGTATGGCTACACTGGAGAGTTGCAGCGCTGGTGATGGGGTTACAGCACTGCAACTTACTCTGTGTCCACACTTGCAAGGCACAGCCAGGGCTGCAACTTCCTGGCTGCAGCGCTGGCTGTACACCTGGTCTGCTTGGGGTATAACGGTTGCAGCGCTGGTGATGCAGAGCTGCTCGTCAAGTGTGGCCACCAAAAGCGCTTTTATTGGCCTCCAGGGCATTAAGAGGTATCCCAGAATTCCTGTCCACAACAAACCGGAAGAATGGCTGAACTACGAGCTCCCCGGAGCTACTTATCTAAAAAACAAACACAGCTGCTCTTTGCTCCAGCGAGCGAGAGAGCGGAGGCAGGGGAATTGCTTTGGAATGTTCACAGCTGTTTGCTTGGGGGGCGGTCCGTGCTGAGCAGCTGCTTATGTGGTCTGAAGGCTATTTAGGAGTGCATAATTTGCATTTAGTGAGTAAGAGAGAGGTGGGGGAAGGGTGAAAACTTTTAAAATGATTGAAGGTAGGTGCTGTGTATCTTCCAGTCCTTAGAACTTGCAAGGCAGGGAGCTGAGAACAGTGTCAGCTCCAAAAATCCACACTCTCTCTGTCTCCCCCACCTTCCCTGTCACACTCCACCCCACCCCCTGCTTTTGAAAAGCACGTTGCAGCCACTTGAACGCTGGGATAGCTGCCCACAATGCACCACTCCCAACAGAGCTGCAAATGTGGCCACACTGCAGCGCTGGCAGCTGTCAGTGTGGCCACACTGCAGCGCTGTCCCTACACAGCTGTACCTCCCAGCGCTGCACATCTCCAAGTGTAGCCATACCCTGAGTTAGGAGCTGAATCATCCAGCTGTTTAGTTTTATTGTTTGCTTTTTAACAAACTTCTATACTAAAAGAGCCTAAAAATGATTAAACTGGGCGAGTAGCATCTTGGGTTAGAATCTTCTCACCTTACTAAGAGGACACTGAATGTGATGGCTCTGAATTATAAGGAACGGGAAAAGTCGTGGACTAAGATCTAATAGATCCTTTCCATCCCTAAAGGTTGAGAATCTCCTATCTAAATCTGGATGCGAAGAAGCCACGACAAATGGAGCTGCTTGTCAAGGGTGGCTAGAGCATTATGGATAGGCATTCTTTTAAAGCATTTGCATGCATCTAAATAACAAACATCATTGGAAGGAATCTGTTTTGTATGTTTGCTCACATTGATAGTTCAGCACTGCAAATGATGCATTTCCACCTGTATTTTGCCTTCTTTTTTGCTGGTTTCTGTAACTGCTAAATCAAGGATAGTTCAAACTTTTACAGACGATTTCCTGAGCATTTTGCCTCAGTGGGTCTAACGATGCCTGTCTCACCAGAAGACATGAAAAAAAATAAAGAATAAGAGACTTGGCTGCTATTCCTGTAGTGTGAAGGCAATGCCTTTGTGGAGGAATGACCCATCCAATCTGGACTGGGGACAAATCTGGACTCAGTAATGTGACTTGCTTTAAAGTTGATCTGTTCCATTTCCCAATGGAACCAACACAATCACATAGCAACTGGCACTAAATGACTCTCTATTTGGTGTTCTCAACAGGAGCATGGAGACATAACTATTATTTTATCATTCAAAAGTGTGGTAGGTGCTTCTTAAACAAGTATAAATACAAGGTCACTGCCCCCAAGAATTTAAAAAACTAGATACAAAACTCATAGGTGGAGGATGGCTGGTAGGAAATAACTGAAGATAAATGAGTGAGTGGAAGTGTTTAATATCTTGCTTGGTTCCACTTTCTTTGTGGATGTGCATGTGTGTGTTATTTTGCTAACATCTCTTGGAGTGCAGGACTAGCGTTATTAGGCCAAGAGAAGGTAGAGTATTTTGGAGAGGGACTGACTTTATCCTTATAATGACAAAGCAAAGCGGTTCCTTGCAACCCCCGTTATTTATTTCTGTCTGCAGGTAGCAAAGAAGGAAGCCGTTGCTTGAACAGTATAAACCACCTTGTCTCTGCCTGGGTTTTGACCATTCTTTCAGAATTTATTACAGAAGCTGTCCTGGAATTACACACAAATGTTCCCATGGCAACAATGAAAAACAAGGTTATATTAAAAACAACCTATTTATGTGGTGCTGAACTCTCCAACTCCACTCATTAAGCAGAAGGGACCCATAGCACTGATGGTGTCTAAAAACTTGCTACTGAAATCTGTTTCATTTGGAAACTACAGTAAAATGTACTATAACAGCCTTTCAGTGTGAAATAAGGTATCAGTTAAAAATTAGCCAAATTCTCAGAATCATTCTTAGTTTACAAAATACTAGTGGTTTCTTTTTTCTGACAGTTTAAAAAAAATCAGAAAACTGCAGACATATCAAGTATTTGGAACTTTTAATAATTAATAAAAAGTAGTCATCACAAGACTGGCTTTGGACAATTTTGTCAATGAATCTAGTGCCAAGTACCATAAAAAGTAGTCTGTACAAATAGATAACTTTTAAATTAATTGAACACTACTTAGGAAGGCCTCTGAAAGTGACACCACATATGGAAGAAGCCCAAATTTGTAGATTACACCCCTTAAATATGAAGGTTAAAAAATATCCTAAGTGGGTAAGATATAAAAAGCAAGTAGTTGCAATAAAAATGTCATGCAAAAAGTCAGATTTTCTCATTTGCTTTGTAACAAGTGCACAGATTTATTTATTTATTCCTAGTTATGGAATAAGTTCCTGGATGATTTGAGGGCTTAAACCTGTGCTTCACTTTCAACACATGAGCAATCCCATTGATTTTAATGGGACTACTGAGGAGCTTTTCTGGACAAATGCTTAGAATATCTTAAAATAATTTAACCCATTTTCAGGGCTTTCAATTCACATTTTCACTTTCCCTTTCACTCCTCCTACTCCTCCAAACAAGTAAAATCCCAGAAGTTTCAAAATTAGCACTGTCTGACTTGCGCCTCCTCACAGCAATACTGAAATCCGTGGATGAGAGACAAATCCTGCATTCCTTTTGTAGGCAAAACTTCTGTAGACAACATGGGAGTTTTGCATGTGCAACAAATGCATGATTGGGTAGTAAAACAAACAAAGAAGGCAGGAATAGTCTATGTTGTAGCATTTAGTAAAAACTAAGAAGTCAAGCTGTTTGGAGAAAGCACAGCAATTTTATTAATTGCACGAGCACTGGGCTCATGCTGAGTCTGCTCAGGCTTCTGAAGAAAGCTAGTTCACATGGGTCATGCTTGAAGATTTAACATAGGCATTAGTATAGTCACTCCCATACTAGTAACAATGGTAAATACCCTTTCAGCTGTATGTTTCACTCTGCTGCTGTAGGAAAGCTTTACTCACTCATGTTCAGAACTCCTTGCAGGGTACAGCATGGTATTCACTGAGCTGGTCCCTGGCCACCACTGCAGTTACATTTTTGCATGTTCAGGGCTTCCCTTGACAGAGGCATCCCAGAGTGCACAAAAGGTGAGTCCAACATTGCTTGGGGTCTATTACCAACTGTTAAACAAGCTGTACCCCACAGCGGGTCTCTACTAGAAGGTATGAGCACTGGAGGTTGACCAGACAGTCCCATTTGCCAATCCTGAAATGTCTGACTGAGAAAACAAGAGAAGCCTTGAGCCAGCTCTGTATTTCGTAAGAGCTAGTTCATCCATCTCTACTTTCAACTTTGTTTTTCATTAATCCATAAGATCCATGCCAACACCTCTCCAGTCGCCTTCAATCAACATAACAGGAGCATCCATCAGCTGCTTTTAGAACAATACCTAGGTAATGTCTGAAGTAAATTGTATGTAGCACATTAGAGATCCATGAGGAAGCACTACCATGCAGTCCTGGAAGGGGTGGGAAGGTAGAGGGTAGAGTAGTTGGACACCCTCCCTAGACAGCTTGTAGAAATAAGTGCTATGTGGTTTTCAGGGCAGCTCTCAATTCTTTATTGAGTTCTATGGAGTCCTGCCACAGGAGAGTGCTATTTTGATTCAAAATGTAACTAGAACTTGATAACAGTGTTAAGAAACAATTTGATTATAAAATCTGTGGCAAAGCAGACCTCTCAATCCTGCTGGTCTTGCAGCAATTGCAGTGAGAGTGTGCTTGACTAAAAGCTGCATAAATACCAGATTAGCCCTTGTATTAGGCATCACCATCATCTCACTCATGGATGCTCCATTTCCTTTGTAATGCAATATTTACAGAAATTCAGTAACAAAGCAAACCTAGAAGCAATCCCATCCCTTCACCTATGCTCCACCCTCAACAGCAGCCACATTTCAGAGGTAGTGAATCTTTTAATTATACTTCTTTCATGAAGAAACTCAGCATACTCTTTGTTACCTACATGTATTAATTCTTGCAAAAAGTATTATTTACATTAACTTAGCTCTAGTGAGCTAATAAGTGATAAACTGTATAAGTATTCTAGGTTTGCTGATAAGGTGACCAGACAGCAAATGTGAAAAATCGGGACAGGGGGTGGGGCTAATAGGAGCCTATGTAAGAAAAACACCCAAAAATCGGGACTGTCCCTATAAAATCGGGACATCTTATCACCCTATTTGCTGACAGAAAGCACTGCTGCATCAAGTGCCTGTGACAAGAAAACATTTGGTGCTAGATTTCCCCTCTTGGTTTTTTTCCTAGCCAACGTGAATAATAAGCCTTTCCAGTTTCAGAAATGCAATTCCTACACAGCCAGGTTGGTTTCTGTGCAAAGTGCACAATTTAGTCTATCGAAAGAGCTGAGCTATGAAGAAAGCGCTTGTAGCTGGTTTGGCTGCTCAGATGATATGCATATAATGAGCTAAATTCTAGTACATTAGTTTGGGTAACGAGCTCGTGTGTTGGGCCATCAAACAAGGTGCTCTCCTACCAAGCACTGACCCCCACCCCCTTGCACTTGTGGCGCGGAGCTAGGCCAGACGGGGGCGAGCCGTGGCGATGAAGGCAGCGGCTCCTCGAGCTGACAAATGTCAGCTCTGCACAGAGGAGCGGCGGAGGGAGGCAGTGTCCAGCCCCACGCCGCGCAATGACACCGACAGAAGCAGAGTTCCCTGCCCGCTGCCCAGCTCTCCTTGCAGGGCTGACCCCGAGAAAGCAGACTCCCAGCCACAGGCACCTGCCTCCCCCCGGCCAGGGCACGAGTGTCTCCGCCCTCGCCCCGTTCCCAGCCACATCCGCGCGCAAAGGGAGCGGGCTGGGACGCCCCGGGGTGTGCCCGGAGCGGGGCTGCACAGACCTGAGATGCCGGCCCCGACCACGAGCACGTCGCATTTCTGGCTCATGGCGCTGCCTCGGCTCCTGCTGTCGGGCTCGGCGAGGCTGGGGCTCCCGCAGCAGCTGCGCTCGCGTCTCCCTCGCTGCCCGGCCGCGTCTGACAACTGCGCCCCCGGCTCCGCCCGCCAATGGCAGCGCGGGGGGGCGGCGAGACGGGGCTAGGGAGGAGAGAGCGCGACCGGTGTGTCCCGTCTCCGGCTCAGGTTGCAAAGGGCAGGTGGGAGCCGACCCGCTGCTACCCCCCGCCCCCAGCAACCCCTTCTCTAAGGAGTTATGGTCCTATTGGTATCCAAGGGGTGGGTGGGCAAAGCCATCCCACTTCTAAAGGACCTACCCCCAGCCTAAGGGGAGGATCCACATGTCTAGGACGCCAAGCAATTCCGTGGGACAACTAATGAAAAAAAACAGGATCAGGAGTGAGGTCATAGGGCTAAACGAAGGGAACCTGAGGGGACACGGAGCAGAGAACCCCAGAAAACGCCCACTGCTCCTCGAAGGCGTCAAGGGAGCAAGTGGACGCCGCTCAGAGGAACTCTGCCCGGATGCGTGAACGGACAGAGGAGCAGAAATAGGCCCCATAGTAGCAGGAAATCCCATCAGCTAACCTCCTCTCCCTGGTGTTGTAGATGGCTAGTTTGGCCCAGGGCTAAGAGGAGGTTGATAAGGAGACCCTGCGACTTCGTGGGGCCACAGATGGGGAGTGTGTAGCTAAAAAGATGAGGGGAAAAGTGCAACCAAAAATGCACAATATTCAAAAGGAACCAGAACAGGGGCTGCCACCTGGCCCACTCCAAATAAATGTGTGCCAAAGTCTCCTTGCCACAGAAAGGGCAGGTGTTAGGGACAGGGGTGAACTGCGCCAAGTACACACCCGTGCTCATAAAGGAGCCTAAGGAGTTATGGTCAAGCGGCTGAAACGCTGCTGTCCTGTCCCTTGGCTGGGACACCTCACCTGCTGTAGCTGGGATCAGGGATGCCCCTACATCGCTCCCCGCCCCACAGGCGTGTATACCCCCTGAATTGTTCCAACAACCGCCCCTCTCTCCCTCCCCCAGTTTTGTGAATTAGTTACATACAGTGTTACCAATTTAGTGATTGTTTGGAAATTTGAATTGAAATTGAAACATTAATACATTTTATATGCTTTTAAAGTGTGTATGATAAAATACATGTATCTGAAAAAGTATAATAGATTTGAAAAGTAAGAACATAAGACTAGCTTCCTTATACAGCTGTTGTTTTTTATGATAATGTCAGTCCATTCATTTCAGTGATGTTGGCCAACCTAATAATGTCAAATGATAATCTGTAAGCAAAGTCTAAATGAGCTCTCCCTGACAGCTAGTGATGAGCTGGGGCTGGGGAGTGGGGGGAAGGCTTCAGGACCAGATTGTATTTACATTCACACCTCATCTACCTAGGTATCCAGCAAACAGAACTGTGTTGCCCAAGCGATAGATTTTGGCTGGGGTTGGGTTACAAATCACTTCAATGCGGGGGGACGGGCAGGGAATAAAATGTTGATGTTCTTATTGTATGAATAAAGGGCAGTAGAACTGTATTTATCCTGTGCTGATTGAGGGCATCAAGAGAGAGGGTGGGGACAGGTGTTTTGCTTGATGGTACTATTTGACCTGCCCCTCTCCACTGTTTAAAGATAGAGCTAATTAGGCTCCATAGATAGTCTTTTGTTTTGTTAAGTGACCACTGCAGCTGAAATCACTGATAATCAGGTCTAAGTTCATAGACCTGCTGTGGGACAGTGTTTCTGTGGTAGAGATGGCCCAGTCTGCACCAGCAGTGAGGTTCCCCCACTGAGAGCTCAGCTGAAATCATTGAGAGCTGAGTGGAACCTCAAGATACCAACTCATAGAGGTCACAGTGGCAGGTGGCAGCTGAAGGTGACGGCACAGAGCCATTGGCGACAGAGCAATGAAGTGAACGGTGGCACAATGAACAACCAAGGCCAGAGCGAACAGCTGGAGGAATGAGCAAGGTGCCTTCTTCCCCCCCCACCCGCCTGGAATGTGAACTCATGTGAAAGCACCTCTGAACTCTGAGTCTCCAGTTACCAAGAACAACATCGGTGAGTGTTAATGAGGCTGTAGAGAATGCTGGAGACACAATACAGTTCATGTGAACAAACATGGCTGGGGCATCATACTTTCTATTTAAGCAAGGGATACCACACACTACAAACTGGAGGCCAATGTTAAGTGCACTGTCACTTGTTCATCCTGAAATTGAACACTGGTTCCGAACAAGGCCAGCAAATGCTCACTATCTTTCTGTGAGAAACTCAACTGACTGGCTAGAAGCATGTGGTGAGACAGTGAAAGACTCAACATTTGAAAAAGTGAAGAACTCTTTCACAACATTCGAAAAAAATTGCATACCTGGCTAATGAATACAGCGATGCAAATCAGCATCAAGTATTAAGTCATTGTGTACATTATCCTGATGTTAGTGGTAGGCCAGTAGATGCATTTCTAGATGTTCAAGTTATAGAAGACACATCGGCTGCGTCTGTGACAACCCACATCTTAGAAGAGTTAAATGCTTGCCAATTGGACCCCAAACAGATGGCTGCTAGTGCACTTCATAGAGCTGTAAACTTCATTGGAAGACATGGTGGAGTACAAGCTTTGCTCAGAGAAAAGTGTAACCCTAATCTCTCCTATACACACTGCAGAGGCCATCTACTCCAACTAGCACTAATACGAGCTGCAGACTCTTCATAAGACATTTATAAAAAGCTATAAATGTAATGTCTTCATTATATTTTCCAGCAAGAGTCCAAAAAGACTGAATATCTTGGAAAATATAGAAGATACACTGGGACTGAAGTTCAAATTAGTCCAACCTGGGAAAACCCTTTGGCTTTCTCATGAGCGATCCTTGGCTGTTGTCTTAAAATTACTCCAGCCGTTATTACTGGCGTTGGTAAGTATCTATCAAGATGGGATAGATCTAAGTAGTGAAGCTGGTGGATTACTTTTGGTACTACATTCAGAGAAGACTATTGCCATTCTCTCTCTTGTAAGTCTATTGTTGAAACCACTTGGGTCATTACACAATGCCATCCAGGCATCTGCTACAACAGTAGTAGATCTTTATCCAGCAATAGAAGCTACATTTAGATCAATCCGAGAGTTATCCATTGAAAAAGCACTGGAAGAAGCAAAGTCTTCAGTCAAGAAGTTGACTAATGAAGGCATTTATATTGAATCCTTAAGTGAAGAGGATAAGAAGTGTTTGTTAAAACAACTGTAAAAGTACAGAGACTTGATTCTTAAAGATTTACAACAGCGACTTCTAAATTCTACTCAACCTCTACATAGCTTTTATAGGACAGGGATCTGTAAAACACTGACAGTTGAGTGTAGTGAGGCAGTAACAGCAATGGGGCTGCTGTGTGCTCAGGACAGAATAGAGAATTTGAACACAGAGTGGAATATCATATGACAAATTAATGAAGATTTGACTTCAACATCTTTTTTATCATCCGTAGTGGCTTGACCCAATCTTTATGCTATGTTTCCTGGGATGAAAGAAGTAGGAATTCATCTCATGTTACTCCCAGTCACAACAGCTACAGTTGAGCATTGTTTTTCATCACTGAACAGAATTTTCTGTTCTGAAAGAAGTCGCCTTCTGCCTGATCATGTGAATGAACTAATGAGCATATCAATTGAAGGAATGGAAGTACCAGACCCACGAGAAGCCACCAAAGACGAACGCATTGCATTCAATAAATTTATTAACAGAGTTGTGCAAAATTATAACAAGAAACAAAGAAGGATGTAGATGTAGTGCTTCATAGAAGGCTTGAGTAGCCAATTTTAATTTGTGTGATGATTTTAAAACATGAGTTAAATTTAATAAAATGGTCATGAAACATTTTTCAGTTTTTACTATGGTGCCATACAGCCCACCTTCACCCTCACAATCTCACCCCTCATTGGCCCTGACACCCCCCCATAAATTCGAACGCCCCCCCTAATTTCAATTCCTGGGGAAAACACTAGCTGAGATGGACATGCAGGGCCCTTTACAGTCTAACCACAAATAAACCTAATCAATGATAATCCTTGGCCCTTACAGCCTTCTGCTCTGGTCCAAGGGTGTCCCGTTCCGGGCTCAGGTTACAAACGGCAGGTGGGAGCCCATCCGCAGACCCCACTGCTTCACCCTCCCACCCAGCAAAGACTCCTGGATACTTGAGCACTCACATACCATGATAAGGTCCTTTAGAAATACTTAAGGTGGATAGATGGACAGATTGTCTTTGATTTGGCCCTTTCCTTGGATTTTTCTATATAAGAAATTCAAATGGCATAAGTATTACCTTCCCCTTGCAATTAAACTTAACCAAGTTTTCTCTTAGCCCTCCTACAAAGTCACATACCTCCCCCATGGGCCCAAGGACTGTGTTCATTAACTCAGCAGTCAAGTTGTGCTAGTGACTTGTCCATTTTTTGATTGGTTGTCTTCACTTTCCCTGGTGCACCATCTTGCTGTCCTCTTTTCCTTTACCTGGGTATTTCTCCTATTCCTCACCTCACCTTTCCTTCCATGTCTGCTTGGTCTGTCATTCCCTATACATTCTCTGTATCTGTCCTTTCCTCTTTTTACCCTTCTCTAGTCCCCTCCATACCACGCACTACAACTTTCCTTTTCTTGCCTTGTAAAATATTGGCATCAGATGCCTGTTTTGCCTATCAGAGAAATGCACCATAAATGAATGCCTCCAGAAACTGAAGGAGCAGATTAGAAAGCAGAGAACTAAAATAACTGGCTCTCCCAATGGAAACCCATGCAGGTGGCAAACTCTGAAACTTTTGATTTCAGGATAAGGGAAGAGGTGGGTTATTTAATATTAACTAAGGATTCTATAAATCTATAGAGAGCAACATCCAGCTCAGATTAGTTTAGCACAGCTCTCATGGGCTCAGATAGGAGGAGGTTTTCTTTTGGCGCACCTGATAGGTTTTACTTTTTAACCAAGAGGTTAATCATTAGTACTTATACTGCAGTATTAATATCCAGGATACCCATACAGAGAAAGTCTTTTGTGACCTTTGATCTTTTTATTTTCACTCTGATTATCAACATTTGTTTGAACTTGGGGAAAGGATGTCAGAATTTAGGGTAGGAAGGGGAGAGTGAGGCAGTTAGGGGTGAAGTCAACATCTGGAAGGCCAAGCTGCCTCTCAAGGGTGATGATGCAAGTAGATTTGTCAGAAACTGGGGCATCAGGCTGGGAAAGAGAAAAACCTGTGACTTTTCCTTCACTTGCTTTTAGTTTTTGAATGTCAGAAATCACTGAATATTCAACTTTTGGCACTTGGATTTAGATAGATACTTATAGTATATCCTAACCACAAGATGCAGTATATGTCTTTTTATAGATCAGAGATTCACTTTGTAGCCATATCTTTCTATAAGATGTTTGACACTAAGAATACCCTATTTCATACAAAAATTTGATCTAATTTACTGTCCTTGAAAATGCTGCAGCAGCACAATTCGGGGAAAAAGGCAAATTTTCAGAGCAAGTTACTAACCATGTATGGCTTTCTTGTAGGTTGGATCACGACTATCTAACTACCTCCTATCAGAGACCAGAATAACTGAACTAACACAAGCTATCAAAGGAGAAATGTGGGAAAGAGAAAGAAGAAACATGTGGAAGAAGAAAAAAGGGAGGGTGGATGATGGAGAGGAGATACAGAAACCAGAGTAACAAAGAGGTTTCAACATTTGAATAGGGCTTACCAGGAGGGGATAGGTGTTTGTTTTTGCCAGGCACTGTGATATTGTGATCATGAATGTGGCCTAAATAACTGTAGACAGTGAATAAGCATACTGAACTGATATTCTGGATTAGATATTCAGAAGTTGATGGGTAGGTAATTTATTTTGACTAGTCACTTTCAAACAACTATTCTATTGGCCAAATTTGCAGAGGTTCTTTGGAAGATTTCAGTTACTTGATTCATGAATATCATTCACATTTGTGTAAATACTCAATTTCTTGCCTGAATAGTTATGGAAACATTCAAATGTTTTTAAACCAAGCAATTTAAAAATCACATATCCACTCAGCTCCTGCTTTTCATGGGGCAGTCCCTTGTGCAGCAAACTTCATCTTTTGTTGTGTGTTACAGCCTCTGTTGATTGTATGGAGAGAGCAAGTTTCAGCTACCGAAGAAGGAAATTTTCACTGCTGAGAAATAAATCCCTTTGAGCAGTGGTTTTTTTAACCCTTTTTCATTTGCAGACCCCTGAAAAATATCAGATGGAAGTGCAAACCCCTTTGGACATCTTAGACATAGTCTGCAGATCCCAAGGAATCTGCGGACCACAGGTTGAAAACCACTGCCTTAGAGAAAACAGCATGTAGTGGAAATATTGGCATAGCTTTTAATCATAGCAATAGAAAGGAATTCTCCTTCATCAGTTAGCTGTATACTTAATACCAATCACACATACACAAGGAAACTTTTAAAAGAGAATGCTAGCCAAGGGGACAGACATGGACATCTAAAGGTACTCTATCTTCCAGAAACACAATTGCATTCTATGATTTTAACAGTTTCAGGCAACCAGGGGCGGCTCTATGTATTTTGCCACTCCAAGTACGGCAGTCAGGCAGTCTTCTTCGGCATGCCTGCGGGAGGTCCACTGGTCACACGGATTTGGCAGCATGCCCGCGGGAGATTTGTTGGTCCCGTGCCTTTGGCATACCCACCACCAAATTGCCGCCAAAATTGCTGCCCTCACAGTGACCGGTAGGCTGTCCCCCCGTGGCTTGCCACCCCAGGCATGCGCTTGCTGTGCTGGTGCCTGGAGCCACTCCTGCAGGCAACAGGTTATTTTTATGCTTAAATTTCATCATCAGACCAAGACTAACAGTCCCAGGACAATCTCTATGAGGGCATAGTAACTATCCCTGTCTTTCTATAGTCTGAAACCAAGGGAGTCTAGTTTTGTCAGTTGTTCAGGTAGACAGAAGTGCTACAGGAAAGATGCTTTATTATATTACAAAATATATATGAATATTATGTATAATTTCAAAAGTCAGATCAATAAAACAATCACAGCAAAAATTGACAAGCACATTCCAGCACCAAGGCAATATTGTGCAATAAAATGAATATAACCTCATTGCCAAGTCCTCAGTATACCGTGAACAAAAGGGAAACTATTATATACAGATGCTAGATGCTGATACTGAACACTTTTATTCAAGTATATGAGAATTTAACATATAATCTAGAACTAATAAGCCAAAACTGAATATTTCATCAACCAAATATCAGTTAAATTTGACTGGTTTTTAATTAAATGCAAAAATCCAACAGGATTAAAATTAAGCCCATTAAGTGATGAGTGAATGCAAACATACAACTCTTGAGAACATAGAACTTTAATACAAAGATCTGTGTCACAAACTGGTTTGCATATTTATCAGGTATCAGAGGGGTAGCCGCGTTAGTCTGGATCTGTAAAAAGTGACAAAGAGTCCTGTGGCACCTTATAGACTAACAGATGAATTGACGCATAAGCTTTTGTGGGTGAATACTCACTTCGTACATGCATCTGACGAAGTGGATATTCACCTACGAAAGCTTATGCTCCAATACGTCTGTTAGTCTATAAGGTGCCACAGGACTCTTTGTCCATATTTATCAGATCAGTTATTAGAAAAGTCAACAAAATAAGGATCCTGTTAATATTATATGAAATAAATACAAGTGTGTAACTTTCCAGGTTACAAAAGCTGTTTCTACTCCCACCCTTTATTTGTCTGTCTATTTTGATTGCTAGCTCCTCAGGGCAGGGACTGTCTCATATTATGTGTTTGTAGAGTGCCCAGAACAATGGGCCCAAATCTCCGTTGAATCTATAAGAACTACTGTAATACACATAATGATCAAACTATTTTTAATATTAGTTAGATCCTAGTTACATTAGACCCAATTCAACAAGACAGCCTACAAAATGAAATGGATGGATTGGTGAGTAAATGCAAATATGTTACACGCTGAATCATTCAGTTTTTCATCGGCAGGCTCATTTCCCCCTCATTTCCATAATTTGATTATTTAAAACTTCCACCAGTTTGTTATAGCTATCTATATGGCAGTGCTAGAATCCCTCTGCAGTAGGTGATTTCAGGGACCAGTGGCAGATACCACGTTTCAGGAAACTTCCCCAAATGTGACTATGGGCTAATTTGGAGAAAAATCTAGGCGAAAGAGATAGAAGTAGTAGGAAACTGGAAATGATTGAGGCTGTGGCCAGTAATCAGAAAGGAGTACATGGGGCCTTGGCTGGTTTGGTGTTGTGAGAATAATTTTCTTTGCTGGAGTTTAGGATTTCAGTTCTTTCTTTGTCAGGGGTACTACATGGACATGTATGGCCTTTCTGCTTACTGGCCACAGTCACTGCTGTTTCTAAGTTCCTATTATTTTTATCTCTTTTGCATGTTTCCCTCCAGAGTAGCCCCACAATCACATTGGAAGAAGTTTCCTGAGATATGCTGTCTGCCATGGTACCCTGCTTTCTCCCAGCAGCAGAGGTTCCTGGCACTGCCACCCTTTGCCTTCAACTAGTTTCAAAATAAATGCTCAGTTGACCCAGGGTCTATGCCAGCTTCTACCAGCAGAGACTCCAGCAGAGGTGTCTCCATCAAGAGAGGGAGGTTGCAGCCACGGAAGGCCCAGGAAGTAAACAGCAATGCCAAAAATGTTGGCAGCACTCAGGGCTGGTGCAACCATTTAGGCGAACGAGGCAGTTGCCTAGGGTGCCAAGATTTGGGGGCGCCAAAAAGTGGCACCCCCCAAAAAAATTTTAAATGATTGCAGCGGCCGCTGCTGGATAGGTAGTCTGAGCTGCCAGCGGCAGCAGCTGCCTGCAGCTGGCAGCCCAAGGCGCCCCTGGGGTCAGGGTGCAGCCGCGGCAGCCCAGCAGCCTAGGGCGCCCCCAGGGTCAGTACACAGCCACGGCAGCCCAGGGAGCCCCCGGGTCAGGGACCCGCCGCGGCAGCCTCGCGGCATGCGGGCGCCCCCGGGTCAGGGGAAGCCGCCGCAGGCAGCCCGGCATGCCAGGGCGCGCCCGATCAGGGAGCCGCCGCGCAGCCCAGGACCCAGAGTGCCCCGTGATCAGGGGAGCCACCGCAGCAGCCCGGGACCCCGGAACGCCCCCGGGTCAGGAAGCTGCTCGCGGCGCCCCCGGGTTGAAGCTGCCAGGGCACCCCCGGTAGTCTCAGCGGTTGGTTCTGGTGGAGCGGTAGGAAGAAGAGGGACCCCACGCTTCATGCATTGGGCAAGGTAAGCAACGTGCCTCCCCACAGGGTGCGGGGTCCTCAGGTGTCTGTTGCTCCTGCGCCGCTTGGTCCCTGGCTGGTCCCTGCTCCTGCTCCCTTCGTTGCTCTGGGACAGCTGGGAGAGAACAGCAGCTTGCAGAGGCTGTAGCTGCCCAAGTGCCCCCATGGGCACCCCCTTCTGAACCCCATCCCCCCCACAGCCTCTTGACCCCCAGCTCGAGCTCAGTCCTTTGCTGAGCTGGACCCCCGCGGGACTCCCATTCTCCCCCCAATCAGCTCCTGACCCCCAGCTCTGAAGCCCAGTCCTTCTGAGCTGGAAACCCGCTCGACCCCATCTCCCCACCCATGCCCTGACTCCCCACTCCGCAGCCCAGTCCCTCTACTGGTAAACCCCGCTGACCCCATCCCCCACAGCCCTGACCCCCAGCTCTGAGCCCAGCCCCTCTGAGCTGGACACCCCTGACCCTATTCCCCACATCCCTGTAGCCCACCCTCTGTGAGCTGGGCACCCCTGAACCCAGAGCCCAGCTCCCACCCAGCATCGGTACCAATCATCACAATCACCCAGCCACACTGCTTCCACTATGGTTTAATTGCAAATGTATACATATCCATTACAGCCTTTTTAATGTTTTTAAATTTGGTATTTAGTTTATTTTCAAATTATACAAATTAATTTTTTGGAATGTATTTCACTAGTTATTTTACTTTCCTCATATTATGTTATCTAGTATTTGCAAATGGTTTTTATGGAGGGGCCCCCGGATTTTGCTTTGCCCCAAGCCCCTGAGTCCTCTGGGGGGCCCTGTCTTGTACTGTTTAACCCTGCTGCTGTGTTTTGCCTGAACATGCAGGCCTAAGCCTGGTGACCCCCCCTATCACCTGCCTGAGAATGCTTGGGGGGAATCATGCGAAAGGAGCATGAATCTCTCTCCTCTTTCTCCACATAATCGAGGCTGCACGCTCTCGTCCATCCTGTCGTTGCAGTCGGGATAGCGTCTCAGCAGGAACTCTAGGCCAGCACCTTGCCTCAGTTTGTAGATTTCTGTTAGTTGCATCCATCACCAGGCTCCATGTTTCTAGGGCCACCGTCTACCTCCTTGCCTATGCCCAAGATAGCATGTCAAAAAAGTTGGAAGAATTATGGGACTGGTTATTTTAGGTGGTTAGTTGTCAATGCTTATCTTCTCTCTTGTGTCGTTCTGTCCTGAGCAAAATTGGCATGTTATGAGGTAGTGCCTGTGAGGGACAGGTGTCTGTTTATGTATCCAGCCATCATGTCTTAGGTCTTCTTGGGGGGGAGCTTTTCCATCCTGCTTTCATTGGTGACATCTATGATGCTCTGGTAGACATCTATGAAGACAATACTCTGACAGGATCATCTGGCAATACATCACGAGTTGATGCAAAGGCTCTTACAAAAGCCATTTCTAGTTTCAAGTTTCTTGTTTCTCTTGTTTTGTGGTATGACATATTGTTTGAGATCAACATAACTAGCAAACAACTTCAGGCAAAAGAATTTGATATATGTGATGCCATTAATCAACTTGGAGAAACCAAGAAGTTTCTTGTGGGCCGCAGAAGTGACGCAGCCTTTGAGAAAAACATTGGTAGATGCAGGTGAACTTGCGGAGGAGTTGGATGTACCGGCACTTTTTGAACCAGATCCAATCCGTATTAGAAAGAAGAGGAAGCAGTTCACATATGAAGCAGATGACGAACCTATTTATGATCCGAAAGAAAATTCAAAGTGAACTTTTACTTTGCAGTCATTGACACAGCAATACATTCGGTTGAAGAAAGATTCACATTGATGCAGCAAATTAGTTCAGTATTTGGCTTCATATATGATGTTTACAGTTTGCAAAAAAAACACCAAAGCAAATTATGGAACATTGCTTGAATCTGGAGAAAGCTTTGCAACATAGTGAATCCAAAGATATTGATGCCTTTGACTTGTGCAGTGAATTGCAAGCTATTGCAAGACGAGTCCAAAGGAGTTCATCACCGCAAGATGTATTGAACTTCATATGGGAAAATAAGCTGACAGACAGTGTCCCTAACACAGTTATTGCTCTTCGCATCCTCTTGACTCTCCCGGTTTCTGTGGCCAGTGGTGAGTGAAGCTTCTCGAAGCTCAAGCTGATAAAAACATATATGTGAACATCAATGTTGCAACAAAGACTTGTTGGGCTATCTACCTTGTCACTAGAACATGACATTGCTCACAGCATTGACTTGGAGGAACTTGTTTCTAAATTTGCTAAACTTAAAGCGCGGAAACATAAATTCTAAATTATAACATGTTACTCTGTGACCGTATATTGTGTATAATGTATGTGATTTGGGCGGGGGGGGGAGCATGCAAGATGGAAGTTTCGCCTAGGGCGCAAAATATCCTTGCACTGGCCCTGGCAGCACTGGCTGGGCAACTGGGGAAGACACTGAGAGTGCTGCTTTCAGAAGGCTTCCTAGCTGGTCCTTTCTCTAGCAGCCTGCAGCTCTTCCTACCTCATATCTCTCTGTCATATGAGAGGGAGCTGGGGAGTGTTGTATGTGATAGGCCACAGGTGGGGAGAGACATGGAGATTAAAAAAAAATGGGTAATGTTAGGAGTAACAAAAGCCTAAAATAACTCTTGAGTGCTGCAGAAGGGAATGCTAGTTTATGGACAAGCCAGAGTGGGAGAAAGCAGGCCAAATGGAAATCGAAAAGCTTCAGATAGAGCAGGAATCAGCAACCTTTGGCACATGGCCTGCCAGGGTAAGCCCCCTGGCAGGCTGGGCCAGTTTATTTACCTGCTGTGTCCGCAGGTTTGGCCAATTGCAGCTCCCACTGGCCGCGGTTCGCTGCTGCAGGCCAATAGGGGCTCCAGGAAGCAGTGCAGGCTGAGGGATGTGCTGGCCGCTACTTCCTGCTGCCCCCATTGGCTGGAACAGCAAACCGAGGTCAGTGGAAGCTGCGATTGGCCGAACCTGCCGACGCCGCAGGTAAACAAACTGGCCTGGCCCACCAGCGGCTTTCCCTGACAGACCGCATGCCAAAGGTTGCCATTCCCAATCCCTGAGATAGAGCCATGTCTAATTTTTCAATCCAGAGATACTATTCTTGTTCTGTGATCAATGGCCAGAAGAGAGCTCTCAGGGGCTCTCATTGCTATGTAATGCCATTTTCATTTCCCACACTCCCACTAGAGCCTTGGTGATCTCAGTCATAGCCTTGAATTTAAGGAGTAAAGTTTAAAGATGCAGAACAAACCGCAGAGTGACAGAGAAATTACTGCCTGCCACCGCTACCAAGCTGAAATTGTCCTAAATAAAATGTATTGGGTAGAGCTGTGCTCCTGATGAAACAATACATTTGCATCCAATTAACAAAATAAACTCCTCTTCTCCCTCTGCCTCACAAAATTCCCCACAGAGAAACAGTTGTCACCTCTCAGTTATGTCTAATGCTTTCACAGTGTGCGACCTTTCATTTTTATCATACTGGTGCTGCTGCTTAGCAACTACCAAAGCCACATCTTCCACTTTATACTCAAGTCTTGAAGGAAAGCTCTTTTTTTAGACAAGCCATTGCCATCTATTGTTATTAGTTTGTTGCTAAATTACTTCTCTTGAACTGGAATCAGAAGCATTTCCACTTTGGCATTTGTCTGACTTCTCAGCATGTTAGATTGTCGTCTCTCCAATGATTATTCTAATGTCTGACTCTCTCATTGCCAGTCACAGGGACAAAAAAATTGCACCAGCAACTAAACTCTGGGCCCAGTTTCCCACTCTTACAGAGAAATCCACAGGGAGGAACTCCAGAGGCAAGAACATGTACCCAAAAGGGCCAATGCAGTCCTTGGATAAATAAACATGGGAATATTGAGTAGATGTGGGTACTGGTGCAATTGTTGCTGGAATAGTGTCCTGTTCTGGTGTCCACAATTCAAGAAGGATGTTGACAAATTGGAGAGGGTTCACAGATGAGCCAGAAGAATGATTTAAATACTAGGCAACCATACCTTATAGTGACTGAGTTCCTTGAATCTATCTATTTAGTGCGAAAGAGAACATTAAGGGATGATTTGATCGCAATCTATAAATACCTCACGGAGAACATAAATTTGATAATAGGAGGCTCTTTTTTCTAAAAGACAAAGATACAACATGCTTCAATGGCTGGAAGTTGAAAGTAGGCAAATTCACACTAAAAATAAGTTGCACATTTTTTATGGCTAGGGTAACTAATCATGGAACAATTTAATTCTCCATTGCTGTAAATTTTTAAATCGAGATAGGTTGTTTTTACAAAAGACATGCTCCATTTCAAACAGGAATTAATTCAGGGAAGTCCTATGGCCTGTGCTGCACAGGAGGTTAGACTAGATGATCACAACAGTCCCTTCTGTCTTTAAAATCTATTAATCAATTAAAGCAACTCTGGGAGGATCTCTTCAGTGAATTAACCTTCCAAATTCTTCTGTATAGCAGCTGAGTTTTTGTTCCCTCTTTCCTCAGAAGCAGCAAGCAGTTGTGCCTCAAAGGCCTGCTGATCCTCAGTGATAAGGTGGAGACCAGAGACAACTCTGTAAAGGACCTGTGCCTCTCCACACACTTCCCATCCCCCGTTCAGTATGTTCCAGCTCTCTGGAACCATGCAGATAGGGACTCCTGCACTGGCATGCATGGTCCCCGCTACACACTGATCTCAGAAGGATGATTAGGCTTTTAGTTATTAGATATTAGTGCCGCTGAGAGGATTTTAAGCTCTCACACACACAGATAGCCAACCTCTGCCACATGCTGGAACTGAACTAATTTCCTACATTATAGTTGCATTCTACACTGTATTTTCTAAATATTCAGAACACCACCACCCCATGTACTCAATCTAATCCAAAGCTTTCTATACTAAACACAGAGGGATCAGGACCTTGGAATTATACTCAGGTTTCTCAGTCAGTTATCAGTGAGATTTTCCATTTTCATTTTAGGGTTTTTCTTTCCATTGAACACTCTGTTTCATTCCTTTTAAGCACTAGTCTTTCTTTAAAATCTTTAATTACCCTATGAATTCACAAACTAATCTTGTGGACATTTCTTCGTACCCCCCCTTAAACAGAGCTTTAATAAAGTGAAACCTCATCTGAAAAAAAATCTTAAACCAAATTAGCATGTTTTTATTTATTAGCTGTACTGTAGTTTAAAAAATTCAGAACCAGGATTTCAAAATCCATTAGAGCCATTTGTTGTTCTTATCCTTATGAAGAGATCTGATGTTTCTAAATATATAAGTATGCCTTCACATTACTGTCCTTAATTTTTAAATCCTGCTTTTCCTGAAACAATATAACCCTAACTTGCAAAGTGTTTTTGTTTTTTTTTTCTTAACATTTTTCTACAATGCAGGCAGGATCAGCCATCTGTCTCCTTGCTTACTGCAAAATTATGTTGAGGAGTTTACTTTACATTTATAATCAGATCGTCTCCCTATCTTCAATAAAAATCAACATATTTAACTTATTTCAGAGTGGTAGCCGTGTTAGTCTGTATCAGCAAAAACAATGAGGAGTCCTTCTGGCACCTTAGAGACTTACAAATATATTTAGGCCTAAGCTTTCATGGGCTAGAACCCACTTCATCAGATGCATGAAGTGAAAAATACAGGAGCAGGTATAAATACATGAAAGGATGGGGGTTGCTTTACCAAGTGTGAGGTCAGTCTAATAAGATAAAACAATTAACAGCAGGATACCAAGGGAGGAAAAATAACTTTTGAAGTGGCAAGAGAGTGGCCTATTTTTCCTAAATTTATTAGTCACTAAAGTGCCACAAGGTCTCCTCATTATATTTAACTTAGGTGTTGCTAGAGGACCAGTTGCCATTGCATACAGACATTGACCAATAACACCCAAGTGAAAGTATGTTCTGTTCCTGACATTCCTCATAATATTAATTCAAGATGTCAGGGGCACGGGTACGATTGAGGGGTGGGGGAGAAGGGACACAGGTCGCTGTCTGGCAAGTTTTACACTAGATCCAGGGTGAAGTAGGGATGCATCCTTCCCCTAGTCTTATTCTGCCCTGCAAAGGATTGGCTTCTTGAACATATTTCCACAAATACTGGTGTGAGTATCAGTTCAATTTCATTTACTTGACCTGTATTATGCGGATGATGTCCTCTTCAGTGATGACACAAATGACCTTGAAGACACACTAGAAGCACATGCAGTTGCCCTTAGGCTAAGGGTTTCTTGGGCAAGAACAAAAATCCAGAGTGTTGGCACAAAAGTTGTGATAGAAGACATCTGTGTTGCCAGACAAATGGTGGAAGTAGTGGGTGATTTCATCTATCCAGTAGGTACAGCCAGACAGACATCCTAAGGAGAATCATTTAGCAGCATCAGCTATGAAGGATCTGCATAGGGTCTGGAGTTAAAAATAGGAAATTATATATAAAAGTACAGATTTATCAAACCTCTGTGCTTCTGATCCTCTTATATGAATCTGAAATATGAATGTTGCTTGAACAAGACATCAGGAGACTGGAGGGATTTCATATACATTGGTAGTAGTGACTACTGGGCATAAATTGGTTTGATTGTATCAGTAATACAGATTGCTGGCACTTTTTGGTCAGATAGCCCATCTCAGAGACAAAGTCCTTGCACGTGGAGCCCTGAAGGTCTGACTTGTTGTCAGGAGGGGACATTGCCCAGCTACGGACTGGCAACAGCAACGTGGTCATGAATGATTAACCTAGCTGCACCTGACCTGAAATAAACCTTTTGATACTGTGAATAAAGCCGTACAACGTGCCAAGTATATTTGGCATTTTGGACCCTCACTGTCTAAGTGTGGTGTTTCTGCTGTTGTCCCTTTAGTCTCCCATTACAGTGAGATTTCAGCTAGATGTCTGAGGTGCACTGGAATAAAACACATCTCTCATGGACTTCGATGGGAGTCATACGACCAATGTGTCAGAAGTTACCCTTACAATATGGAATATTCAGTGGACCAATTTTGTCACATTGCTAGTTGATTGGTCCAATAATTCTGCTCATACTGTGCAGTGTAACTTTGGTTGTCAGGTTCAGTCTGTGTGTTCTTAATTGTTGTTTTGAAATCACTGTCAAGATAAGCTGATTTGTTAGGTCACAACATGTGTAATGCAGTGGAGGAGTTTACCGGAATAGAGACTTTTCATTTTCTTTTGGGCAAAAAACTCCAGGAGTCAAGAACTTGAGGGATAGTTAAGTACTACAGGGTAGAACAAACATGCCTGTGACTAATCTGAGCCATCTGGGTTTCTAGCAAAGAAATATTGTAACTCTTGCTATATTTCCACTATATACATTGTGACAAAGTTCCTCCTCTACCTTGGTGGGTCCTGTGCTTATTGGAGGATTTGCTCGCCTCACAGATTTACCCTGTGGGTCAGGAAACAGCCCAGAGACCTTCCCCGCTGGTAGAAGCCACAGTCCAGATCAACTCCTCCTGTGTCTGATCAGGAGTTGGGAGGTTTGGGGGGAACCTGGACCCGCCCTCTACTCCGGGTTCCAGCCCAGGGCCCTGTGGATCGCAGCTGCCTAGAGTGCCTCCTGGTACAGCTGCACGACAGCTACAACTCCCTGGGCTACTTCCCCATGGCCTCCTTCCAACACCTTTCTCCTCACCACCAGACCTTCCTCCTGATGTCTGATAACGCTTGTACTTCTCAGTCCTCCAATAGTATGTCTACTCGCTCTCAGCATCTTGCACACCTCTTGCTCCCAGTTCCTCACACACATTTCCTTTCCTCTGGCTCCCTTTGGCCTGACTGGAGTGAGCCCTTTTATAGCATCAGAGGGGCCTTAATTAGAGTCAGGTGCTTAACAGCTTCACTTTAGCAGGTTAACTGGCTTCAGGTGTTCTCATTATCCTGGAGCAACCCCTGCTCTGGTCACTCAGGGAACAGAAAACTGCTTATCCAATGACCAGTATATCTCCCTTCCACTACTCTGCTGTTCCCAACAGGCCTGGGTCTATCACAACATTTCACATGAGCAGTCAAGTCTTCTGAATTCACAACTACGCAAGCTTTAGCATTTATCTAAGTTTTTACAGTATTTTTAAAAAACTCTATATTTGTGCAGTTTCATGTTTTGGAAGCTTTTTTTTTTCTCCTTATGGCATGTGAAGTTTTGTGCTCAAAAGTAGCCCTGCAAAGTTATTTAAATTACAGATCATGGCAGGAAGAAATGGCCTTTTGAATATTGTCTAGTGATTTCAAATACCCTGAACTCATTAGAACAGTAATTATTGTTTGCCTCTGATATATCTGGGATTGATTGCCCAGTAAAAGTAACGTACTGTAGGTAAAGAAAAGTAAATCTAATATAATAAATTGGCAAAATCTTGCAGTGTAGTGACCTGCTTTCCTGCTACTCCATTCTCCTATCATTGTAGTAATCCCTAATAATATTGTGGCTTGCTATGTCTAAAAACAACTACTGTCTTACTGTTATGAGAGATGATATCAATAAAACCTCACAGCGTGAGGTGGAAGAGAAGACCTAGACATATGGGAGACGAGGGTCTGTGATGCCTCAGGAGAGCTTGTGGAAGAATATTACATTGATCTGGAAGTAGAATGTTGTTGTGGTAGCTGTTTGATGTTGTATGATGAATGTGTTTTCAGTCATGTTCATGCTTATACCCACTTCTAACAAGTATTAATGGTCAGTGGCCTATACAGGGATCTCCTGAGCTGCAAACAAACTGGGATTGACTTATAACCACAGAAACAGGTTATATATCATGTTATGCTACCCCATTTGCTGGCTAGTATAGCATATGATTCGGGAAGATCCTGGCAAGGACAAGTGTGCAACTCTGTGCATAATTCTTTGGAATGATCTCTCCCTCTAGAAATGAGAGTTGGATGGTAAGGCTCCATGGGAAGCAGCATAATAATCTTTGTAAAACAATGTCTGCACTGCAGCTGTGAGGGAGCCTCCCAGTTCAGACAAACAGACTCACACTAGCTCATCTCAAGCGAGCACACTAAAAATAGCAGCCTGGACATTGTAGTTAGAGTGGAAGCTTGGGCTTTCAAGCTCACCTGACCCCTGGGTCTGACCTGGGGCAGCTAGCCTGAGTCTCTGCCAGAGCTGCAACATCTACACCGCTATTTTTCATGCTAGCTCAAGCCCTGCCAGCATGAGTCTTTCTAACCAGGCTGAGAGCGCTCTCCCAGCTGCAGTGCAGCCTTGCCATTTTCACCATCTGCCTGATTGTGTCAGGAGACATTATTATGAAGTACATCCTAAACAAGCACCTATACCATGGTCATTGTTGGTACTTATTAAACACCCAATAACATCATTTTGAGTAGAAAAGTGTCCCTGACTATCTTGTAAATGTTTGCAGTGCCAAAGGATACATGGGATCATATTGTGTTCTTTCGTAGGGTTTGGAGGAGTAAGAATTAATATTAGTGTTTGTGTAATGCATCATGGTAGATGGTACAATTATCCTTCTATCTGATGCCATAATTTTTAGGGCTCAGAGTAACATTCTTTATTAGGATGATTGTTTTGATTATGGGCTGTCATAAGACAGCCCTGCCTGGGGCAACCACAGTAATGGATTAGGTCCTCCGTCAGTGTCCCCCCTAATTCCACACATGTGTTCTTGACTCACTAATACCCTCCTTATGGCCAATTTATTACCATAATATAGTTCAAATAACCCATGACAGGAGTCCCAGTTAGAATCCATTTCTCACATGTAATGTCCTTAAAATCCTACCTCATCTAGCCAATTGATATAGCACATACCACACTCCAGCAACTTCTCCCACACCTAGGTAGTTCTTCAGTCCCCTCCTGCCCTATTACCAGGACAGCCACCATAACCAGCTGGAGTGTAACTCCCTCTTTCCAGCAGAAATCCCTACAGCTCCTTTGCTGGGAGGGCATCACCGCCAGGGGAGCAGTCATCTCTCTGTTAGCCTCTCCAGCCCTCTGGCTCCTGCTCAGAGAGCCAGCAGACATTTTCCTCTACTCCTCTGAGCCTTCAGCCCTCTCCAGCCCTGGCTCTGTGCTGGGGAAGGTCAAGCTTGGGGAGCAGCAAACTGCTCCTGATGCACTCTTGCCTTCAGCCTTCTCCCAGGAACCACATACAGCTTCCAACAGGGACCTCCCACATACTTTGATAGCACTCTCCTGCCAAAATCTTGTCTCTCTCAGGCAGCTCTCATCTGATCTTTCCCTGACTGGCCACCAGGGCTCCCTCCCTTCTAGGGCCCAGGTGCCCTCTTTTAAGACCACTTGGAGTGAGATGATGAGTCACAAGTGCACTAGCCTCTGCCCTCTTAATGGACCAGTGCCACCCTGTGATATCGTTAGACATGTTTAAAGGTGAGAGAGGATTTTCTGGCCACAAATGCTTGTCTCTAGTTGACAGTTTTATCTCAGCATTTCTCAGTTTTATCTCAGTAGAGAGACAGCACAAACTTTGTGCCTCAGATTCTTAACCGTAGTTAGATACATCATTCTCACTGATTTTAAGAGGATCTGAGCTTGCATGTCTTGCTATGAGATCTTTCCAGCACATGTGAATGGAAGCTTGCGTTCACTGTCTTTCCACAGATCTTTACCCACATGCCCTCACACCATGTTAATGGGTTTATTTTAAAAAGTCACAGATGTAATTATGCATATACCTATATAAAATTGTGTAATATTACTAACAGTATTTATTATTAATTAATGGTATTATTTAGTTATGTTTTAATTAATAGCATTAGGGCTATAAAATGGATTTTTCTATTTAGAATTACCTAACAGTTAACAAAAAATTAACATTAACTAGAATTTTAAAAGATTTAGAAACACAGCAAAATGTTTTAAGATAGCTTTTATTATTTGATTGCCTGATCTGGTTATCTTATTGTGTTATCAAATTATTTTAAACTGCATTCATTGTAAGACATAATATTTTAATTTTGTTTTCTGGCAGAACAGTAAAAAAGTGGATTAATCTCGTCAGTATTATCAAACACTTGTTCTTTTTCCTCATTCTGACTGGGGCAGTCTTCTATTATATTCTCTTGACTTTTGTTATAGGTAATCAAGACTTCTGTTCCTCAGCCAATGTCTAATCCAGGGATAGGTAACCTATGGCATGCGTGCCGAAGGTGGTACGGGAGCTGATTTTCATTGGCACTCTCATTGTCCTGGTCCTTGCCACCGGTTCAGGGCCTCTGCATTTTAATTTAATTTTAAATGAAGCTTGTTAAACATTTTTAAAAACCTTATTTACTTTACATACAACAATAGTTTAGTTATATAATATAGACTTATAGAAAGAGACCTTCTAAAAACGTTAACATGTATTACTGGCACGCTAAACCTTAAATTAGAGTGAATAAATGAAGACTTGGCACACCACTTCTGAAAGGTTGCTGACCCCCGGTCTAATCCTTCCATTGAAGTAAAATTCCCCTGGTGAGATGCAGACGTTATAATTGCTGACAGACTGATAATTACTTATCATGAAACTGATGCAACCGCCTGGATTAAGTGAATTGTTCACCCTATTTCGAAAAGCAACAATAGGGTAAATCTCAGCAGCTTTGCCCAACAGGAGATATTTTTTCCGCACAGTTTGTTATACCAATAAAAACTAGCAGGATCTTAAAGGGGACAAGACATTTGTCACATTTATTGTAAATACCATAATAAAATAAAAGATAACAGCAAACAATGTTGTTTGGTTACTTATTCCTATGATTATATATATATATATCCATTCACACAATCATTCATACAAGTTCTGTGTAGATATTATAGTTACCAGCCTAAAGTTGCTTGTGACAGAATACTGGCCAGGTACTCTGTACACAAGAGTGGAGCCGAGTCCGGGTCAGGTGCACCTGATGCTCCTGGAGGCTGGCAGCAGAACCATAGACTCAAAGTCCTCAGTCTTCAGAGTCCAGCTTTATAGGGATTTTTCCCTATGTTAGTTCATGGGAGTTGCTTCATTCTGCTGTTGTTAAATTAATCAGCAGGTGGCTGGCTCCATGTTGGCAGCAGAATGTTACCCAAAGTCTCTTATCTCACCCTTCTTTTTTACAGGCTTTTAGTTTGGATTCAAAGTCTATAGGTCTTGCTGTGTCACGCTGCCTTTGGGTTTGGATTGATCACCCATCAATTGCAGGCGTGACTTTCAGCCTTGAACCTGGCTTTGATCTTCCTTCTGTTGTTCTTTTGTCCTTTTCTTTTTAGGGTGGATGCTTTTTACTTTGTTTCACTGTTGTCTAGGTCTTCAGCCGTTGGTAGTTGAACTTCACCTCATCAGGACAGGCTGGGGCTGGAGGTTGATTTTATCATCCATACATGCCTCATTCACACATCTAAACTAACTAATAAGATTACAGCAGGGTTTGCAAAAATGAAGGTTGGAGGAAGCTTTTACAAAATGGAGTGAGCGTTTTAAAATGGGGTTTGAATTACAATATGGCAAACAGTGAACAGAAGTTACAATGCAGGCAAGTGTAGTGAATGGTGAACAGAAGTTACATTAATAAAGTGAATAATTAAAAACAATTTCATTTATCAGTTCTACAAATTCTAGTTGTAGTAGTTTTTTCTGACAACATTATTCAACAATAATTCTCACCTGAGTGAGATCAGAAACCGAAGACTGTAATCAAAACTGAAGCTTCGACTATAATTGCAGGCCCATGAGGCTACAGTGTTTATACAGGTGTCCAACAATTAGGTCTCAGTACACAGTAATCTTCAGTACAAGATTTAAAAGGTACAACATAGCAATTAAAAGAAATAAGCCAAAGGTATTTCATTGCCTGGTGCATCTTTTTAAAGAAAACTACATAAATAACAAAGTTGGCAGGTTCAAATCCTAACTTAGGTTGTAAGTGAAAGTGACTTTGTGATCGCATCCTAACCACTTGTCACGATTTGTTCAGATCCCAATATCATATTAATAATTGTAAAAGCACTTCTCCCATTGACATAGTTGCCGCCTCTCGCAGAGGTGGATTAACTATGCCAACAGGAGAAGCCCTCCCATCAGTGTAGTAGCATCTTCACTAAAGCGCTACAGCGGTGCAGCTACACCTGTGCAGCGCTGTACATGTGGTCAAGCCCTTAGGATGGTATTTGTGTTCCTCAGAGCAGTATGCAACCACAATCTCATAGCTATGACATTTTTGTAAACATGTACTTACACCAAAATTCCACTAGGGGCCCAGTCTTGAAGGACGTAATGCTCCATAATACTGGTTCATTTATCCAAGACTCTTTTTCACTAGGTAGACTCCCAGAAAACAAGTAACCTCACTTTTCGTGTAATTCCATTTATCTATCCTCCACTGAACCAGCATTGCCTCTTCTTTGAATTGTGTGATTACAAGTCACAGGCCTGGCCTGTGCCTTACAACCTCAAAACATTTTTGTTCTGTTTCTGAGGGTTCCAAGTATTTTCCCCCTATGTGTTTATTCAGCTATTTGCATGGATACCTTTGTATCTTTCTTCAGGAACACAGTTATTTGTCTTATTTTTTCCCTCCTGCATGTTACCGTAGTAAACAGATGGCCTACTGTTCTACTTAGGCTCTGTTGTAAAAAAAGTGCTATCATTGTTACTGATTGCAGCAAGAACTCTTTGGGCAATTGGAAACCATTAAGTCAAGCCTTCAGAGACTCCTAAGCCTGCTCAGCATGTGATGGGGGTGTTGTAGACCTTAGAAAAATATGCAGGGCACAGCCAAAGGCCTGAAGAAGGAAATGTAGGTCAGTTGGAACAGAATTAAGCATCTGTCAGAGAGTAGAAGGAAAATCAGGTAAGAGCAGGTGCAAGAAGACATGATTAAAAATCCTGAAAGAGTGTACATTAAGCATATTGTAGGATAGGCAACCTGCTATCTATCTACAGCAGAAACTGAGGGCTCATGCTCACTACCCAGCAGCTTCAGGCTCAAACCAGATCTCCTGTGGCCAAAATATAGTACCCAATAGACAGTTTCTCACAGTCCATTCACTAGCAAAGCAAACAAACAAAAGGTACAAGGTATCTACAAAGCAAGTCTCCTGAGGTTAAATAAGTCTGTGGTAGAAGCACTTTTTAATGTTATCACGTCTCTACCATCCTTTTATCTCAGCTTCCTCAGAAACTGATTCACTACTGGATCTCCCTTCTTATACATATTCCTGCTTCCTGATACAGGAATCACCATCACCTGAGCGTATGCCCATTCAATAGTAGTTTTCCTGCAATCCCTGCAGTGAGACAAGACATCTGTAACTCCCTTGCTCAGGAACCAGTTTCTCTGACCCTCTCCTCACCAAAGCTGAGCCATGCTCTATACGCCCTATAACAAAATATTCTTCTGTCTGAATGTTTATCTGACCCTTTTGCTGCTCAGCCTGCACTACTTGTGATACAGATTAAGAAACCATCATGATGTGATGTTACGCATGTGACTCCAGACCCTCAAAGATATTGAAGCTGCTAACTCTCATGGCACCTACATACCTCAGAGGAGCTGGGCCATGTTATATTATGATTGTAAGCTCTTGGGGGCAAACACTGTCTTTTCGACCTGTGTTTGTACTGCGCCTAGCACAATGGGGTCCTGGTCCATGACTGAGGGTACTAGGTGCTACTGCAATTCAAATAATAATTACTAATGTAATATCTCATTATACTCAATGTAGAGTGACAGATCACAAGCCAATGGCAAGGTTAATGTGCTGTGTTCACTATTTTATTCATGCTTGACACATGTTTTTAGAGATTGGGGGAAAGCAGCTGAAAGCAGTAAATATGGAATAGTTTGGTAACAACAGAGTCTATCATTATTTACTGTAATGATAAACATTGTCAGTGACCCCTCTCATTGAAAGGGTATTAACCTTTGTAGCCCCGACCCATGTTTGGTGACTGGAGCCAGGAAATGAAGTTTAGCCTTTTGCCAACATTCCTGTGACATCTTTATCTAACTCAAATTAAGGGGAAAATGTGGAAAGGAAAATAAGAAAAAAATGGCATGAAAAAGCGTGCTCTTCAATATTGGGCCAGCAACAGATGTACCAGTTAAGTTTGCAGGGTGGTTTTTATTTAAATATGAATTTTGCACCCTCTTTAAAATTAATGTGTGTGGGCAGGTAGGTTTGGAAATAAGGGTGTCATTTCAGGGATTGGGGTAGAATTTGTGGCGCATCTTTTATTCCATTTGATCAAGGTTTAGCTGAGATACAACTCTTCAAAGTATGTCCTAATTTTACAAAATCAGTATTCTTACAATGCTTTTTTGACTACAGGAAGAGATAAAGCAAGGTCCAGGATCCCCCTGAAAATAGTTGAATGAGGAGGCACTCTAAGGGGAAAACAAAGAATAGTCACATGATTAATACAAAGGACGAGGAGCAAGGAGACCTGCGTTCCATCCATGGTCTTTGCTGCAGCCCTCCTGTGTGATCTTGGGCAAGTCACTTTAACTAGAATTTTTGGAGGTAGCTATTATCTTTGGCTTTCATCTCTGTGCCTCAATTTCCACTCTATAAAAGGGCAATAACACTAGTTCCTTATCTCTCGGAGGTGCTGTATAGATAAATTCACTTGTATTTGGGAGATTTAAAAAAAAATTGGAGTTGGGGTGTGTGTGGAAGGGATGTGGGGGCCCCAGAGCTTTCTCAAATAGGGGAGAAGAGCAACAAAGCTAGAGCTGTGCTGGGGCATATGGAAAATAGTGGGATGATAAGAACAGTGCCATGGTAGGGCTAAAGGCTTGGAGCTTTCTTATGTACGGGGGAAGTGTGGGACCCAGAGGGACCAGCTAGCTATGGATAAAGTGGGCTAGGTAGTCAGGGTATAAACCCAGGTCCTTCCTTCTGAGGTCTAGGTGGACTTTCTGAGGAAAGAAATTCTACAATGATAGAAGCCATTGGGAGAAGGGTTCTGTCTGATACAGAAACTTGCAAAGAATCTTTTGGTATCATTTCCAAAGCATCTTAGGGCTTGTCTACACAGCACTGCCGGTTACTCTACAGTAGTGGTTCCCAAACTAGGGGCACTGCGTGTTCAGGGTAAGCACCCAGGTGGGATGGGCCAATTTGTTTACCTGCCGTGTCCGCAGGTTTGGCCTATTGCAGCTCCCAGTGGCCATGGTCCACTGCTCCAGGCCAATGGGGGCTGCGGGAAGGGTGGCCAGCACATCCCTCTGCCCACGCCACTTCTGCAGCCCCCATTGACCAAGAACAGCGAACTGCAGCCACTGGGAACTGCAATCGCCTGAACTTGCATATGTGGCAGGTAAACAAACCGGCCCGACCCGCCAAGGGCTTTCCCTGAACAAGCAATTCCCCTAGTTTGGGAACTACTGTTCTACAGGGATGTAACTGTAGAGTGCTCTAACATGTTGCACTCTAACTGCCCCGTTTAGACTCTGCTGGCACAAATCAAGAGGCACCTAGTGGATGTTAATGTAGTCTTGCTTGAAAAGGGACTACATCAGTGCAAACTAGGTACCTTTCCGTTCATTCCAGCAGGGTCTCCACAGGGAAGTTAGAGTGCAACACATACAATTAACACCCCTGTAGAGAACACTGTGGCACCGTGTTAAGATTTAGAAGCCTAGTGTCATTTTCAAATCACTCTTTCGGTGTCTATACCGCACATTCACTGATGGTGGGGTGTGGAGTACATGCATTGTGCGCACACACACACACACACACGAGCACGGGTATAAATAGCAATGTAGGTGGTGAGGCATGGCTTAGGTGAGTAGAGTAAAGACATGATAGAATATTAGGGCATCTTAGATCCCTACTGCTGTAGCCTTTCCCCACCACAGGGCATGGCTGGAGACTTTCCTTGCCACAGGGGAAGACTCCAGCAGTGGGGAAAGACTCTGGCAGAGGGGAGGCAGTGGGGAAAGGCTCCGGTAGCGGGGAGCTCTCAGAGCCTTTCACTAACACTTTTAGCTACACACCACAGCACTGAGGCAGCCTGTGGTGTTTGACTACACCTACCCTACATGGCACACCCAGTGTAGACAATGCCTTAGGCACCTTTGAAAATGTTACCCTTGACTCCATATGCATATTTCTGTGAATAAAACATTCCATCTAAATTACACAAAGATATGTGTGCTTTCACCATATATATATAGACATTGTAGAAACTGTGTTGCATCGTGACTGTTCTGGAAAGGAACATGCAAAATGCATCATAAAGAAAATCCATCCTGGGTAACCTAAGAGGATACATTTTACATATAAAAATGGGAAAATAATAGACCTCATAGTCTGGGAGCCATGGAGCACTGAGATAATCACAATTAACCCTGGTTTGTATAAGAAATAATAATATGAATAAGAAAACCCTTCTCAAGGTATCTTGTGGCAGAGAAAACATTTACTTTACACAGGGGCATGCGAAAGTCGGGGCAAGCAGGGGCAGGTTCCCCTCCCCCCGCCCCCAATAATTGGTGGGGGCACAGAACTCCTCCAGCCTAGGGACGCCGCAGGCGGATTCAGCTCCTCCTTCCCAGGGCCACAAAACATACCCTTCCAAAGGCTGGAGAATATAAATTCCTGTGCATGCCCCTCACTTCACAGGTGTGGGTGGTGTACCATTCCAAAATTCTGCGAGTAATAGCTAATTTTCAGGAAGTACATATGAGTTTCTGCAATTCCATTCCCAAAGGGGTCAATGTTTCATTAGACTGCAAATTTTTTTTTAATTTTATTTTTTATTTAGTAATAATAAATATGTAGGGTCTGAATAGCATGTTTCTAGTTATATAACATAGTCCTGTCTTAGCTCTTTAAAATTCCTCCTGCCCTGCAAAGCATTTCTTGCCCTGTTGGATAAACTCCATGGAACAATGCTGAGTTCCTGCTGAAAAAAAAACTACACTTCCTTCCATCAGGTCAAGAGGAATGTTAAAGAGCTAGGACAGTATTTTGTAAAATGGCAGCTCTCTCCCTCAGAAGCTACTTAGCTGTGACTATCCATGAATAAAGTAAACAGTGTCTAGTATCAGGGGGTAGCCGTGTTAGTCTGTTCCACAAAAACAACAAGGATTCCAGTGGCACCTTAAAGACAAACAGATTTATTTGGGCATAAGTTTTCGTGGGTAAAAAAACCTCACTTCTTCAGATGCATGGAGTCATGCATCCATGCATCTGAAGAAGTGAGGTTTTATTACCCATGAAAGCTTGTACCCAAATAAATCTGCTAGTCTTTAAGGTGCCACCGGATTCCTTGTTGTTTTAAACAGTGTCTGGGAACTATGTAATACTGTTGTATGTAATTCCTCCTTTAGGTTACCACATCTGTAAGTGAAGACTTACAATATCAATACAACGCTCAAGTGAAAGACCTTTTCTAGTCCTCTTCCTCCCACTTATGAAAACAGCTGGTAGTTCAAAATCCCTGTTATTATTCTGCACTCCTCTGGTGTATTTTTATTATTTCTCTATCCTCACTGGGGTGCACCAAAACCTCTTTGTTTACAGTCATTTGTGAACCTTTAGCCCTTTTCCAGGTCAGTCATGGAGATATTACACAGGAGCAGGCTAAACATCCCATTAATCCCACCCCTCTCTACCCCTCCCCCAAAGTCAATTCATTGCTCTATATTGTAACTCTTTATCTTTGGTCGTTTCCAAGCCATTTTGAGTTCTTTTCCCAAGTCAGATTTCATGAGACACTCCGTCAAATTCTTGACTACAAACCGGGTCTATTACATCTCTTCCATTGCCATCTGCCACTAATTTTCTAATTCCATCATAAAAAGCAATCAAATCTGTCTGGCGAGATTTGTTCTTTTTAAATCTTTGCTGCCAATTGCTTTTTTGAATTCCACTCCCCTGCTAGGGTTGTCCCGTTATGTAAATAAGGCTGTTCTGAATAGAAGTCTCCTTCAGTGACAGGTGTCACAATCACAGTGTCATTTAGCCCATAACAAGATTTCATATCAGGTTACAGTAAGTCCAATAGCTTAAAGGCATGATAGTTTATCTATTATAGTAATTATATTAAATTATAGTATATTAATTACATTATAGCACCAGCATTATGGCAATCACTCCATTGACACGTCACCACTATGGAAGCAGATTGTGGTGGAGTGTGACAAAGTGAGGATTTTCCCTTGTTATGTTGTATGCGAGCCTATGTTAGTCTTACTGTTTTGCATGAATGCTGTATGTGCCTCAGTTTCCCTGTGTATTCCACCAAAGTCTAGGGTGGGAATAAGGGTGTGTGACTTTTGTGGGGCTGCTCCAGCTGCCTGCATGGATGCTATGGCCACCCTTTCATAACCTGAGACCCAGGAGAGGGATGCGACCAGGTGACTCTTGGCCCGGGAAGCGAGATAAAGGCTGGAGGAGGAGCAACAGGCAGGGCAGGGGCCAGGCAGCTGGAAGTGAGTAAGTCTGGACTGGCTTGGGGTGCAGGGGAAGGATCAGAGTCCTGGCTCTGGGTTCCCCTCCCTGCAAGATGGACTTTGCTGAAAGTCACTGATTTCTGTGCTAACAAGTTCTGTTCTACGCTGTGTTCCTGTCGACTAATAAACCTTCTGCTTTACCGGCTAGCTGACAGTCACTGCAAACTGCGGAGGTGGGGTTCAGGGCCCTCCGGCTTACCCAGGAGCCCCACCAGGGTGGATTCGCTGTGGGAAAGCATGGTGTTGAAGGGGACGCTGAATGCTGTGAGGTCAGACCCAGGAAGGTCGAAGCTGTGTCAGCTTCTTGCCCTGGAGACAGTACGCTCAGAGAGAGAAGGCTCCCCCAGAGACCTGACTGGCTTCATAGGGAGTAGTTCCAGAGCATCACCCTGGTGACTCTGTGACATGAGGTATTCTAGAAAATAACTTCAGTGCTATGGTGTCTCGCATGACTGGCTGCTCAGTTCAGGTACATGTCCAGGTGCTAGTGACAATCACTAATGCCCTACATGCTGTTCTTTCCCAGCATCCTGCCATGCCGTCTGACATCTGCTGAGACCTCTCTGCTGTAGTTTTATGGATCTCAACTGTCCATGGCTGGTAGCACTGTAGTTTCAGTGTAAGGCTCCTGCTTTTGAAACTTGCTCTCCCTGACTGTTCAGCTGAGGCAGAGAACGACAAGTGTCAGACCATGCTCAGGCTTTTCCCTGGACACTGCTGAATTGTTAATGGCTGTTTTAAATCAGTTGGCATAAGAGGGTGGGACACTATTAATTTTTCTCATTGATGGTTGGATTCTATAGGTTTGAATACCATAGTACAACTCTTGGCTACTTCTCATTATAGGCACTGTCTAGGAATAAAAAATAACAATTACATTCTTCATTCTTGTCAAAATCCTTTGAGATTCCAGTCTCAAAGAGGTCAGTGCTGACTTAGATTGGTATTTTTTTACAGGCTGTTTTATTTAGTAATAACAACATGCCAGGGTTTGAACAGTGAGTTTCTACTTGTAGACTGTAGTCTCCCCCCTGCCTTGCCCTGTAGAGCATTTCCTGCCCAGCTGAGTTCATCCTCCCAATAGAATTTAAAATGGTGGTTAACATGGGAAAGGGGGGGAATACAGAGCCCCTGGCATGAGAAGAAAAATGGGGGACCTTGGCATGGAGGCAATAGACACCCCTGGTACGGGGGGGGGGAGGGGGGGAAATAAGGGAGGAACACAGAGTCCCTGAGGGGAAGATTGGGAGACTCTGGTTTGGGATGTGTGAAGCAGGAATAGAAGGGCACATAGCGCCCCTGGCATAGAGGGAGAAGGGACAGCCTGCTATGGATGGTAGTGGGCATGGGCAGCTCTGATATGAAGTGGAAGGAGGAAACAGGGAGCACACAGAGCCATTGGCAAAGGAGGGAGATGATGATGGGCTTGTAGGGAGTCTCTGAAATAGAGGGGAATGGGAGCTTGTGGGAGGATTGGATGGATGCAAGGGAGGATTGTGGGAGGATTGGATGGATGCAAGGAGTCCTGGGTATGTCCTATAAGCTATGCCTACAGAAGCTACAAAGTATGTATCGCCCTTTAGGGGCAATAAAGTCCAATCAGGATGAATTCACCAGCAAATTTATGACACAAGCCCCACACAGTCAATGCTACAGCTCAGAACAAAAGTCTCATTAAAACAGCCTTCCACAGAGACAATATTTCAGTTTATGAGGAGTGCTCCAGTTAATGCAAACTGTGAAAATAAGGACAGTGGTTCTATACTCCCAGATGTCTCTATGTGCAGAGGATAAGAAAGTGAGCTGTGTGCAGCAGGAACCAAAGCATTGCTATTCCCAGAGTGCAGTGATACAGGAGCACCACCTACAGGCTACATGGTTAACTCCGGTTCTCTTCAGTTCTCATCAGAAATGGATGCACAAACAGGAGGAATGTCATTGTCTGTGGCTGTGATTATGCGCCGATTCCCTGGAGAAGGGCATATTACATGCAGACAGAAATAAGCAGATGTGGGATTTCTGTACTCCATCATCCCAGAAAGCATCTCAGATCAAAAGGATTTTTATGTTTTCCCAACTGCTTTCTTTTTTAAAACCTCTGAACTTCTCAAGGTCAGGCTGTCATTCACACAGCTATTTTATCTGTAAGCAAAAGCAATATTAAAGTTTAAAATGCATCTGTAAATTTTAACCTCTTGCTGAAAGGTTGCAAACCGTTTCCTCCAAGCTGCTGTTACTCAAGTCATGGCTGGAAACCAGCATTTGACTATAAACAGGATATTTTTCTGTTGCTCTAAAATTTAAAATCCAAGCCTAGCCTTAAGAGGGGAAAAACAGAAAGTGTTTTCTAAATGTTTCAACAGAAGTCAGATTATCCAGAGGATCCAAAACTCTATAGTACCTGTGAATATAAGGTCTGAAATACAGAATTATCATTCAGTGCTTGAAAGTATTGTCAAGAATAAATTAAGAGTCTCCAAGTCTTTTTTTCTCTTGTAGCTTTCTTGAAACTGCCAGGGTTATAATGAATCACAGAATCATAGAAATACAGGACTGGAAGGGACTTGAAGTGATCATTTTGCCCAGCCGCCTGCAGGAGTCCTGGAACAATTTGTATAGTGGGGGTGCTGGGAGCCACTGAAATAAACTGTAAATCTTGTACATGATGGAAACCACTTCAACCTAGGGTCCCAAGCACCCATAGTTCCAGCACCTATGGGCCCCTGTGCTGAGGCAGGACCAAACATACCTATGCCATCCCTGACAGGTGTTTGTCTAATCTGCTTTTAAAAATCACCAGTGATGGGGATTCTATAATGTCCTTTGGTGACTTATTCCAATACTTACCTATCTTAGAGCTAGAAAGTTGTTCCTGATATCTAACCTAAATCTCCAATAACTTCTTGTCCTAACTTCAGTAGTCAGGGAGAACAAATTATCACCGTCCTCTTTTTAATAGCCTTTAATGTATTTGGAAACTATTATTAGCCCCCCCCCCCAGTCATCTTTTCTCAAGCCAAAATATACTCACTTTTTTCTAAATTTTCTGTCATTTTTGTTTCTCTCCCTTGGACACTGTCCAATTTGTTCATATTTTTCTTAAAGGGTGGCACCAAAACTGAATCGAATACTCCAACTGAGTTCTCACCAGTGCCAAGTGGAGTGGGACAATTACTGCCCTTGTCTTACAAATGACAGTCCTGTTAATACATCTCAAAATGATATTAGCTTTTTTGCAACTGCATTACATTGTTCGCCTCATATTTTCTGCAGAATTACTGCCTAACCAGTTATTCCCCATTTTGTAGCTGCGTGTTTGATTTTTTTCCCCTTCTTAAGTGACATCTTTTGTACTTGTCTTTATTGAATTTCACCTTGTCAATTTCAGACTAATTCTCCACTTCATCAAAATCATTTTGAATTTTAATCCTGTCCTCTGAAGTACTTGCAGCTCCTCCCAGCTTCGTGTCATCTGCACATTTTATAAGCAGAAGGCTAGGCAGCAATTTCCCCAACACAGGACAGGAGAGCAAGAAACAAGGGAATCTCAAATAAAGAAACAGCATTTCGACTTCCCCTAGGGAAGAAAGTCCTTGCTTGCAGCTTCTTGAACAGGCCAGTGTTCTGAAAGATGTGTGCATCATACACCTTTCCAGACCAGTCTGCGTTAATGTCTGTGAAATGCCCATGGTGATCCACAAGTGCCTAGAGGACCATAGAGAAATATCACTTCCGATTAACATACTCGGTGGCTAGATGGGTTGGTGCCAGAATTGGAATATGCGTGCCAGCTATCGCACCTCTGTAGTTAGGGAAGCCCATTTCTGCAAAGCCATCCTGAATGTCATGCACATTGCCTAGAGTCAAAGTCTTTCAGAGCAGGATGCAATTAACGGCCCTGCACACTTCCATCAACACAAGTCCACCGGTTGACTTTCCCATTCTGAACTAGTTAGCGACCAATCTGAAGCAGTCTGGAGTAGCCAGCTTCCACAGTGCAATCGCCATGCATGTCTCCAACGGCACCTCTCATTCTCGTGTCCTTGTGCTGCAGGGCTGGGGATGAGCTCATCACACAGTCCTATAAATGTGGCTTTCCTCATCCAAAAGTTCTGCAGCCGCTACTCATCATCCCAGACATGCATCACAATGTGATCTCACCACTCAGTGCTTGTTTCCTGAGCCCAAAGCGGCATTCCACTGTGGTCAGCACCTTCATGAATGCCACAAGCAATCTTGTGTTGTAGCTACTATGCGTGGCGAGATCAATGTTGAACTCCTATTGCCTCTGTAGTTTAAGGAATAACTCCACTGCCACTCGTGACGTGTTAGTCAGAGCAAGCAGCCTACTGGTCAACAGCTTGGGATCCATTCCTACAGACTGAAGAGGCAGAGCGCACAGTACTTAAACCGTTGAAAGATGGCACCAAATGCAGACAGAAGCACAGAGGTTGCTGGGATGTGAAGCCATGCATCAAGGGGCATTGGGACAGGACCCAGGATGCAGGGGCAGCTCCAGGCACCAGTGCAGCAAGTGTGTGCCTGGAGCGGCAAGACACGGGGGGCGACCTGTCGGTCTCTGCGAGGGGGACAGTCAGGCAGCCTTCAGTGGCATTTCTGTGGGAGGTTCACTGGTCCCGTGGTTTCGACAGCAATTTGGCGGCAGGTACGCCAAAGGCGCGGGACCGGCAGATCACCCGCAGAACTGCCGCCTAATCTGTGTGATCGGTGGACCTCCCACAGAAACGCCACTGAAGGCTGCCTGACTGCTGTGCTTGGGGCGGCAAAAAACAGAGCGCCACTCCTGCCAGGATGGCCCACGAGCCCTTCCACCTTCCCACTACTCTTAGCAGTAGAAGAGGAAGAGATTTTCTGTGGGCTAGCTGCCCAGAATGCACTGCTCTGAATGCTGCTGCAAGTGCCACAAGGGAGAACATGCTATTGCGCAGGCAGCTGACAGTATGAACACACAACAGTGCTGTCCCTTCAGTGCTCTCTGAGCAGTGCTGTAAGTGCCGGCACTGTAACTCTGCCAGCGTAGACATACCCTAAGATAAACAGAATTAAAGCCACTTTAATTCTAAATAAGAGTGTCCACACAGAATTCCAAGGTGAATTAAGCTAAATCAAATTAAGAGCACTTTAATTCTGAACAGGATCTTCCATAAAGGGGTTTAATGTGGTTTAACTAATCCACTTTGAAAGTTAATTCAGATTAGCTTCCCTGAATGCCTCCATGTAGCCAAGCCCTTAATGTTAATTGAGTTAGGGCTTGTCTAGGTTTACAGTTAGTGGAGGACAGACTGGGGTATAAATTTACAACACACAATGACTATCCATGTGAAACCGGCTGCCCCACACTAAAAGCTGCCTAGTGCACTTTGATCTACCCTGCTTTGAAATGGGAGTAGATCAAAGCACACTAGGGTACTGTTAGTGTGGGGAAGCCACATCCGCATGAGCAGTTGGTATGCAGCACACTAGTGAAAGGTAGATTTAAACCTCAGTCTGCCACACAGGAACTGTTCCTCTTGATAAGCCCTTAGTGTTAATTAAGGAATCTTCTTGAGACAAGTCCCATACTCTATGCTCAATAGAACACACTCTCATTGTCCCCAAATACACAACAATTAATAAAAAACTAAAGGAATTAGAGATCACTGCTCCTCTTGTGCCATCTTTTCCTTCTTATGGTTATAGTCAATGGGGAAAAACTGCACTTTTTAGATGAGTTTAGATGAGGAACAGTTTCCAAATGCCCAGAGCAATAATTTTATTAAAGAGATAATAAACCAGGCAAACATCCTGAAGTTATTAAAACAAAAATATCTGTGGATTGACTATAAGGAAGATGACTAGAGAAAATACAGATTGCAAGTGTACCCACTAGAGACATGAGACTTGCTGCAGGTAAGAGTCTAACTCCTTTTCTCACAATAAGTAATGCTTTGCTTCTTGAATAACTCACCTGCTTTCAGTGAGAATGGTCAATAAGTTAGGTACTAGTGAAAGTGAGCAAGAATGCCCGGATTTGGCCCATACTGAAATTAGATTGATCAGAACAATGGCTTCTACACTGATTGCTTCTACACTGATGGGCACAAAAAGAGCCTGCATCTCCTCTAAAACGAGTGTACATCAGAAGTAACTGGATTAAATTCAGTGGAGTTATGTGATGTAAAACCAATATGAGTGAGACCAGAAGCCAGACCCAATGAGCCACCAAATGAAAACTGCAGCTGCTGGTCTTCTGTAGCCACAGGAGATTGTGAGAAACTAAAATAACAACATATTTGAAAAATAATTGGAGGTCTTCCTTTGTCTATAACAACATACCAGCATCTTCTGTCACAAAAACATCACAAAAGAGGTTTTTCTACTTTTACAAATTCTCAACAGAGCACACAAAACATTTACTGGTTTATTGAAATAAATACTATCGTGTCAGTCACTACGTGCTCAGGCCTGCCCTCCTGCACCCCAGTATATGTACATTATGTTGCAGCCATCTTGCTACGGCAACTCTGAAATTCAAACTTGATAGCCAATGAGCTTTCCCATATTTGAAACCTCAGTGCCTAACAGTGATGCTCCTGACAAGATAGTATTATGCACAAAGCCAACTCCAAGTGATCCAAATCCGGCAAGTGGTTTTGGTTATGACAAGTCATTTTGTTGATGCAACATTTATAACTCACAAAAGTGTAGTTATTCTTTTTGCAAAAGCTGCTTATTTGTCACATGTTATAGCCGTGCAACATATCTGGCAGATAGCAATACAGTACATACATATAAATGAGTTATGCACATAGATTCATTAACATTATTGGCGTATGTAAACATCCCTCTTTCCATAGCTTTTAGAGCATTGTGTTTATTTGGATCTAAGTATTTTACAAATGAGCATCAACATTAATCTCTTGCTCTCTAAACCAGAAGGGTTTGAGCTCCCTGGGGCTGCATTGCTCCCAGATCAGAGAAGCTGAGCCTCATCCTGCTCAACAGGGACACCCGCTGGTCATTGAAGTGAAACATTGATAGAGCTCAGAGGGAGTGACAGTTGTGAGGCTGCAGGGAGACACCTCAAGAAAAGAGACTCAGCCATCTAATAAATACAATATTGTATATATTAAGTCTCATTTTTAATGTTTCCAAATTGCTTGTAAATAAAGCAGCAAACTGAGGCTAATTGTTCTTAAGAATCTTACTACCCCTGCAAAATTACAATATTGAAAACCTCATATTGCTTTCATATGAAAGGAGTGGATGCTTTTATGTTTTCAGATGCTTTTTTCTATTTGAAAGTAGAGTGCAGTCAAAAGAGCCTAATCCTGATGGAAAGTTAGAAAATCATAAAATCCATGTAGCGCTCGTGGTTACAATTAAAGGCAAACTGATCTATCTATAGACTAGCGCTTTAACTCTTCCTAGCAGAAGAATATTTGTAAACAGGGGCATCATTTCAGAAAAATTCTGGTGGGAGGCAAAGTTGTGTCAGCATATAGAACATTCTATGTGATTATGTTATACCCTGCAAAGCTGGGACTGGAGGGAAATGGAAGACATAAGGAAGCAAATAGACCTATGAAAATTGAGGAGGCAACTGTCCCCTGAATCCCCTAACAAATGATGCCCTGTTTAGTAAATTACTCAGAGAGTTTTATATTTTTTTTAAATGAGCCATGTTGTTATTGGTTAATTTTGGTCAGCTGGCTAAAGGAGGGGTTGTCACAGGTAAAAGATTCATGGTGTTTCTTTGATATCCCTTTTAGATTCCTCACAGTGTTCCAGAATGGTCTGTTTATCAACACTGGTATTTCTGGAATATGGATTTCTCTGTGAAGCCCAACAGGAATGCTTAATCCCACCAGCAAGACCCTTGAACTCTGGAGTACTGTCTTCTGAGCCATGTAAAGCATCTTTCTCCTAGCACGAATCACTGAAGGGTCCAGTACAACACCCTGCCTGGCTAAGTAAGTTGGAAGCTGTTGATTACCTGTCCAGCATTTCTTTGAGCCACATGTAAAGATTTTGACCCATTATTCACAGAATACCAGGGATAGACTCATTATTCACATTTCCGACCACCCCTTTTTGCACTTGCACAGTATAAAAAGCTGATCTGCAGCTAGTTTAAAACATTCTGTGCAGCATATTTGTAAGGGCACCTGTTTCAGTATCTGTAGTAGTGTAATCTCTCTAGAAAAGTTGTCAATCACTTGTGCTGCATTAATGTTTTTGTTTCAACCTTTGTGTTTCAAACGTCTATTGAGTCAAAGAAGGTAAGAAAAACACCCTTATAAATACAGATGCTCCATATGTTCGTGGTGATCTGTTTCAGTCTCCTGCCAGTACTCTGAACTTTTTTAACAGTTTGGATTTTCTGAAAAATACCTATGCACAGAGCTGGAGGGCAAATTCCCTGCTACGCAAAGCTCTCTTTTCTTTAGGGCCTAATCCCATTCCTCTCAAACTCCATTGCAAACCTTCCATTGACTTTAGGAGCATAGGAAAATGGCACTGAAATACACCTCACCTCCCAGAAAAGGACACACCAGCATTCTATAGCTCTTCTTCCCAAATAAGATGCTAAAAAGCAGAAGCAGCACTGAAGAAAGACACACAGAAGAGCAGGAGTTACTGCTGCAGTAACTTTTATTTTGTATTCTTCTTGCCTGTTCACAAAAACACATTTAACTGCAAAATATACATCTTGGTCTATGTGTCAGTGCAAATCTGCTAGAGTTGCCCTGTCGCACACCTGTCTCTGAGATTATAAAATGTTTTAGTTTGTTATTTAATGGATAGTAAAAAGCGCTCATTTAGGACTTGATCTGAAGCCCATCAAAGACGACGGACTCCCCTTAATGTCAATGAACTTCATATCAGGCCCCCTTATTGTACTTAGCATTGTACAAACAGCTGATAAAAGCACTTGATTATGCCAAGCAGAGACAGCCAGGCTCAGAGTCTCTTATCTATAAAAGTTGTCCATGCTCACAAGCCAAGGGAAAGCATAATTAATGTCCCTGTGGACATCTTCAGGAAAACAGTGAGCTCTTAAATTAATTGTTATTATTTATATAAGGACTGACCCAGCAAAAGCACTTAAACATGCAAGTGACTTTAAGCACATGTGTGGTCCCACTGAAGTGGGACCACAGTACTCAACGTATGCTAGATTATGGTCTTTTTATTCTGGCACATCACAACCTCTTCCTAAAGGGGTCTCTGATATACAACATTAGCTTATAACATACCTCTTACACATAAACAATCCCAATGAAGCTCTTCATTATAGTTCTTTTCTATGCGCCGAGTTTGTGTCTTTCTCTGTCTGGGCTCCATTAGTAAATCATTTTAATACGATTAACCCAATTCAAATTGAACTATAGCACTGCTGATGCGATAGTATATGGTTTTAAAAAGTAAACTAATTGGGTAGCATGATGCTGTGTACTACACCATGGGAGATGTGGATACAGAAGAGATTATTGAGAGTCTGATTTTGTGGCCCACACATCAGGAACACTATGGAGCGAAAGGAAGAAAGGGGAGGATGAGACAGGAAAGCAGGGAGAGGTGATGGTGGCCTTTGGTTGTAGAAGCATCACCTGTTGGGCAAACCACAGAATGTTCTTTGAGAAAGCTGCCCATCCTGCAAGTGTGGTGGATCCTTCTTCAGGAAGGGTGAACCTTAGTGGAAAAAGAAAAACCGCACAGACACACACATTCAGATCCTGAGGAGAGGACACTATGGCAAAGTGTCCTCTATAATTTTAGATTATTAATGGTTCAGATAACCGCTATAATTTTAGATTATTAATGGTTCAGATAATCATGGGAATTTTCTATATAATTAATATGGAGACACGATCCTGTTGTGGATAATGAAGAATTTTAGATAATGAAGCTTGGACAGACAAAAAGACACACAAAAATGTTCCTTTGGGTGGGGGTCTTGTACAAACTAGTTAAGTGATAATGCTCAGTACACACACCTATCTGTCATGTTCAAACCATTCATCAGATATGAAAAGAATCACCATCAGAATGAAATAATGAATCATGTCCAATGATCTCATCGTGGTCCTTCAGTCATGGTCCTGGCATTTGACTATGAGCTACGTAGCTCATAACAATTTGATTCACTCTTCATCCAAGCTTTAAGAGTTCTTATTTAAAACTGGCCATCAATGACAAGATACTCTCCAGCAGACAGGGGCTACCCATTTCAGTCTATACCACCTATCTATCACTAATATCTATAAGTGTCTGTGTACATATGGCCCCAGTCATTTTCTACTGTTACTGATTTATATCCTGCTCCATAATTCAGCTGAGTATGTGCCTGCCACTTGTCGCTACTTCCCATAGTACTCTTGGGGCAGTAATTGTCAAGGACATTGGCTCTGCCTGGTCGACCACAGTAATGCATATATAAGCCATGGAAATGCTCACTTCCCAATTTCAGGCCACTTAATCTGTTTCTTTATATTAGAGAAAGATGCTGGGGACTCCTTGAGCATGCTCAATGGATTCCCTGTGATGTAACTGTCAAAAGCCTGGTTGCTATATATAGCAATTGTTCAAGACAGATTAGATGGCATACAACAGATGGGCTGCATTCTGGATTTGACTACTCACTCCCAACCCCAACCTCTGCCCCTCCTATTCATCATTGTGCAATGACATTCAAATTACTGCTGGAGTAACTATTGGACTTTAGCCATATTCCAGGTGGGTGTCAGTGCTGATTTGAAGCTGGACTGAATCTGCTATTATGAGCCATGGAAGAAGCTCCCATGAGCTCTCTACTTCTTTGGCTTTGACTGTCTCACATGGAACACCTGTTTAGGATGATCTGGGTGCAGGGAAGAGATTCTGTAGCAGGTTGACTGTCCTACTCAGTATATCGCCATTAATAGGAGCCAAGATCCAAATAAATTTACATAGTTTCCACCTTGTGGAAGGCTATAGGGATTTATTGTTCAAGTGACCCTCCCAAAAGCTAACTGTTTAAGAGCAGAGCCAGCTTTAACTACAGATAAAGTAATCTGCCACTTAGGGGCACCGTTTTTTGAAACTTTGCAGAGACAACGGCCTTCCAATAGTGGGGGGGGGGGAGCGGCGCGGGGGTGTACATTGAGGACAGTGGCTTCAGCATATGTTACAGAGCATGCTCAGTCCATGTAAGCATGCTCAGTACAAGCCAAGCAGCAAATTGGGGGGCCATGTGACCCGCCCCCTCCCTGCCCCCCACATCACCTCTGTGTCCATGCCAGGCAACCTCTGTAACTCATGGGCTAGGCCTATTTCCTTGTACAATAGTGGTCCCAGAGGGGAAGGCAACTGGTGGTCAGAACCTCCCCTGCAGGGAAGCAGCATGATCCAATAATTAGTACACAACTGGGATTCAGGCTCTGCCATGGCCTTGCTGTAGGTAGATCAGTTACCTCCCTTGAGCCTCAGATTCCTTATCTTTAAAACAGAGATATGATACTTACTCACTTTGAATGAAGTACTTTGAGATCTATGGATAAAAGGTATTCCTACATGTTGTTATTATTCTGGCAGCTCTGGGAGCTGTTCCTCCTGAGGCCAGCCCAGTTTAAGAAGAGATTCTGTTTCAGAGGCTCCATTTTTAAATTGTAAACTGGTGCTTAGTTTCTAGTTTTTAATTAGTGCATTTTTTGACAGCTACAGTCTGCCTATAATGATCACCCCCAGGATATTAAAGGAGAAAGAATGAACTGCATGACCTTTTTCTTTCTAAATGTCACTCAGACACCAAGTTGTGATGCAATCAACTACAAATAATCATTTGAACCATTTAGAGCTGGACAATTCCCATGCCTCATTTGCCATCCAGTTCACTTTTCTATTATTTATTTGTAATTTCAGCTAAACCACAGTTAAAATTGTCCAGAACTTGTCTGCCAGATCAAGTAACATATATCCCTTACCATCAACGCAGTTTATTTTGAAGGGCAATATAATAAAATGACACAATAAGCAGTCATATGCAGGAATGGAGCCATCCAGCTTCCCAATGTCAACTCTTGTAGAATATAGTATCTCCAGCAGATGGACCCCCTTTGTTCTCTCTCTGTGTCTTTATTGTTCACTGGCAAAAAATATAAAACTCCCATCAGTCCTTATTCAGAGCAGAAGAAAGGCTGAGCCTGAAAATATACCCCCCCAAAGTATCCTTTCAGGGGGAAAAAAGGGTTCATGTCTCCAGGGTGTTGTCTTCAGCACAGACCAGCAGATGAATGTCTTTGTTTTCACAATCAGCACAATCCAGGGTCTCAGTGTCTTTCATTTTCTACCTCTCAAATCCAACCCAGCTTGATGAGCCCTGGTAGTAGGAATACTTTAATAGCATGCTGGTGAGTTCTCAGTGGCTGGGGTTGCTTTCTGGGAGCAGTGTCCCGACTCTCCTCATTGCAGCTGGTGTCCCCCCTAGGAGTTGCACTCTTCACAATGGCAGGATAGGATGTAGCGATAGGTAGCAGTGAGCCTCATGCCACCAGAGCAGCGCAACCTCATTGCTTTCAGCTTGGAGGTCTGGGGCCGGCAACAGTGGCAGGTAGAACGGAATGGTTGTTTTAGGACTGTGCTGAAGGAGACCATCGGCTCAGAGCGTGATGTCTGACTGCAGCGTCCCTCGCAACGAGCCAGCAGCACCATCTGAAAGATAGAACAGAGGACGGTTAGGAAACATACACACACCCCATCTGTGTAAGTGGGTGGCCAAGGAATACAGACATGGAGTTCATTCAAATGTAATTGAATTTAAGTGTCTCAGGATTAACTGGGAAACACATGGTAGTGGCTCTTGACTGTCTAGTATGATGCATAACAGTAATAATGGATTGTGCCCAGTCCAGGTTGTTCAATGTTAAGTTGTATAAAGAAGAATCTCAACTTTCTTATTTTTTAAAGTAAGTTTCTAGACCTTTTCTTTGCAAGGATCACCTTAAAGAGGTAAATCAATATAATGTAATGAAGATATAATGTAATGAAAATATAAACCAATATAAACTCTTTGTTGGGTTTGAAAGCTTATCACTGACTTTTCCTAACAATATTAAAGGCCCACTGGTCTGTCTCTTCTTCCACTGAATGAACTGTGAATAGATGAAGATGTATTACAGACCTGGAAAGAACTAAAGAGCTTCCATGGTGATTACCCATTTATTTCCCTTCCAAACAATCTGCTGTCCAGCTGTGGAGAAGAGTAGAAACTGTGTTAGGGCCTGACTAAAGGACAAAAAAAAGGGTGCTTTTTAAAACCATGTTAGCTAACTCGAGTTAAGGATTATTTCAAACCACAGTAGCTAACAACAGTTCATTTAGACACAGTCAGTATTTAACAACTTCAAAGCTACACCATGGCCAACCAACACGATTTTACTGCTGATAATTTGCTATGCCTACTAGATCAGCGAACTTTAGTTAGCCAAGACAGATTCATAGATTCCAAGTCCAGAAGGGACCACTGTGATCAGAATTTTTTATGTGCCAGTAAGAAATCTATTCAGAGCTGACACTAGTCTTCCACAAAAAGACACTTTTTTGCAATAAAACTGCATTGTAGTTGTTTAGTTGGTCTAATAAATTTAACATAGTGATTCTAAAACAAAGCATCACATTCTTTGAAGTTCATATAATTGCAAAATTTTGCTCAGGTATCAATGGGAAGATAGTTTTAAAAAATTACCATGCACTAGAAAGCCTATGTTTTTTCCTTACAGCCTCTATTTATAGGTTACAGTGTAAACTTTAAGAGTGGCGCTGCATCATGGGAATCATAAACTTTGTAGGGAAAAGAAGTAGTCAGAATTCACATTTAGATGGCCTTTTAAACTCCTGGACTAACCTGTAACTTAACCTCCTCCTCATAAATCCCAAACATCACCAGTATATTTCAGCAGGTGTGCAAATGAGCAGGAAATAGCATGTACTTTAAAAGCTTTGCTTTGCCATGTAATCAATTGCAGCAGCTGTTTATTGCAACGTATACAATAGTGAAATAGAGATTCCTCCATTAAATAATTAGTAATGCTATGATGGCATAGTGTACTAATAGAGTAAGTGTGTATATATAGTAGAAATGTATGGGTATTTTATAACCCAATATCCAAGTGTGAGTTCTCCTCCTCCCCTACAAAACCATGTACATGTCATACAGTCATGCTATTCCAGAAGTACTAGGGTGACCATATTTCCCTGTGCTGAACACGGGACACTAAGTAAAATTACTCATATTCAAGTGAGTTCAATGGCAATCAATCAGAACTATGCAGTACAAACATTCAAATTAACATCAAGTTGACTGAGCGTGTTAAAAAGAAATATGGCATAGTTGAATTCTTTTTATTTACCTTCCTATCTTTAAGGTTTTAGGGTTCACATGGGGAGGGGTGACTGACACACACACACACCTACCCGCACACATACACAAGGGGAGGGGAGACACACACACACTCCTATACACCTCTCTCATCCGGGAGGGGGGGGCAATGATCGACCAACCCGACCCTCCCTGTCTGGTGCTCTCCGCCGTCCATGCATGGCTGGGCCCCCTGGACGGACCCGTCTCTCCTGGTACCTGGTGCCATGTCTTCCTGAGGCAACAGGTGGTGGGCATGCAGGGTCATATGCCCCCTGCTCCCCCCAGATTTCTGCTAGGGTTCATACCTGAGCATGGCCAGCAGCAGCCTTTCAGCACTGTGCAGGAGGGAAGGGATAGGAGCTGCTTCCAGCTGCAGGTGAGGAGGGGCAGGGGGAAGGGATGACTTAGCATGTATCTTTGCAGAGCTCATCTCTTCCCCCTCCCCCCCCACACCCTCTGTGTGTCTGGAAGCAGCTTGTCCCTTCCTGCCTTCACAGTGTCAAAAGGCAGCTAACACCTCCAGGCTGCTGCTGGCCACCAACATAACCCAGCCGCCTCCAGCGGCAGTGTGGGCAGGAAGGGGTTAAGCCCTTAGGCTGTATTATGCACCAGGGCCCAGGGAATCTGACTGCAGGGGCTTTAAGGAACCCGGCCAGAGAAGTGGCTCAGCAGGGGAGGGGGCCTAGGGAATGGCACAGCCCTGCGCTCCCTGGGGGCAGGACCCAGGGTGGGGGTGGGGTGTGAGGTGCTAAACTCCTGCCCCAGGGCCTGCTGTGGACCCTGCAGGTTTGGGACATGAACAGGCTGGAAATCGCTCCCCCTCACCCACCACCACTCCAGAGCTTAGCTGAGGGGTGCAGAGACTTCCCCATGCCAGCGCTGTGTGGGGCTTTGGTCCATGCAGGGCTCAGCTCCTCCTGGCCAGAGCTCTGGGCCAGAGGGTCTTGGGCTTTCCTGGAGTGCCGGCCCAGCCAGAGGCAGTGGGGGAAGGAAGGAGCCTGCTGGCCAGGGTGTCAGTAAGCTGAGCGCTCTAACCGGGGGCTGGGAGTGGGATGTGCCCCGCCAGGGTGGGAAGGTATGGAGGAGCAGCAGGGCTGGGTGGGGGTGAAGGGGCAAAGCAGGGAGAGGACAGTGAGAAGGGAAGCACATAAAGGGCTAATGGGTGGGCAGCAGAGGCAACACGTAAATGGCTGCTACCTGGTGCCTGTCTGCACTCACCAGCCACCGCTCGCAGCACGCAGTCAGTGCTGGCCAGAAACAGGATGAGGCGGGCCCAGCTGGCCAAAAACGGGCACACAGAGGTACTGCACTGATGGACCAGCAGGGGGAGAGGGCCATCCCCTTGCGCTGCATCTTTGCCCCGCCACCATCCATGTCCACTGGACCCCCCCAACTCCGCTGGTGGACAGGTGGTTGGTGAGCCGGGATCTGGTCAGTAGTACTGATTGGGGGCGGGAGACAGAAAATACGGGACAATTTGCTTTTCAGAAAAAGTCAGGACACCTGCAGGAGGGCTTAAATACAAGACTGTCCCTTTAAAAATAGGACTTCTGGTCACCCTAGGAAGTACAGTACCGCCTTCCTAATGCAATACAGGAATGACAGAAGAGAACCATGATTGACCCTCTGTACTGGGATTGAATCAGCTAAGCAAAAACCCCACCCTAATTTACAGACAGCAGGACTCAGCTATTCTGAAGGTTGGGTAAAGGAGTGGGAGTAGTGCTTATAACACATTCAGAGATAATTACAAATGGGCCTAGAGCTTTTCCCTAACTCAAACCATATCCTTTTGGGAATTCAAGCTTTTATTAGTGGTAGTATTTCTTACTTGCACTTTCCTGTGACTGGCTGGATCTGAAAGTAGACATGCTGAAAGTGGACATGCTGTCCTAATTTTATATCTGTAGTACTTCTGGCCTGGCATCGAGCTGGAATTACTGCAAATCTAATAGGATCCTTTTCCACTACCACTATTATCTTAAACATATACTAAAAACTCTTCTTACAGTATGTCTCTATCCAGCCTGGCCTCATCATTCTCAGATGTCACTTGCAGCGCTCTTTTGGCGCATCCAGAAAGAGTGCCTTATGACAGCAATGTAATTCAAGAGGCACTGATTCAAGAGGCATTGGGGATTCAGTGCCTTAGGGTCCAATGAGTCTTGGTGGCAGAGATAAGATGGAATCTAAGACTGGTCAGGGAATTCAATTCATTGTGAGCTGAAACAAATGCTTTGCTTTAGGTCAAAGTAGAAGAACATTGTCTTTTAGGGTTGAATTACCTTCTGGTGTCTCTTCTTGGTGTCTCTTTTACATACTGTATATAGTGTACTACTATGTTAGCTTCTCAGTCCTGAGGCCTGTGTTCAACATCCAGTTGAGGTCACAAGTGAATGGGATTTGATCAACCGAATTGCATTCAAAAGACATATTAACAACTTCCAAGAGGACCCAACTGGCAGCCTTGAAGGTGAAAACAAAGCACTTGATACATTTTAGGGCATAATCCTTCTTTAGCCCAGAATGAACAAGAAGACCTAATAGAGATTTTCCATCTCTAATTATGATGATTTTATGATGCAGTAGCAGGAATAACACAGATCAGGAAATAGGCCCATTAGCAGAACTGTGTAGAAAAGTGGGTGTGCAGTGGAACAAACCCATCACAGAAAAAAGGACACAAATCTACAGTTGAAATAGATTATCAGTCTGTGTTCTACAAAGAAACAGTACAAGGGGCAACAACACACAAAAAACACACAGATAATACAACAGAAACTCAGTGTTTCTACACTATATGTAAAGAACATACCACGCTTCTATATTTCAAATTAATATTTTATCAGACCATATTTTAAGACAGATTCTGAGGCCAAACTGAATAAGGGAATCTAATATAGTGCTAGCACTGTGTGGTAGCTTCAGAATAGTCGCTTTCACAGTAGCAATGTCCTGGATCTACAAGATCTTAACAATATGAGCTGGTTGAAAAACTGTTCCATAGGAAATTTTCAATTTTTTTCCCATTTTGCAGGGTTTGAAATGGACCCACTTTCCAGTTTATATGAAAGTTCTCACAAGATTTTTATAGAAACTTTTAAACTCAAATGTTTAACAAAACCGTTTCCAAAATTATTATGGAACTTACAGATTTCAAACAAAATTTTGATTAAAAATAGATTAAGATGTCATGGCAGCTTTTGCAAAATGAAAAATTTCAAAGATGTTACCAATTGTTCCACAAGAAGTTCTGTTTTTGAAGACTCATTTTTCATCAGAAAACCTTTTTATACCAAAATAGTCCCCCCAACTCTATTAATAGTTAAATAATAAATCTATTAATGACGCCAGAAGAAAGCAGCACTACATCATCCCAATGACCATAAACCCAATTAAAAGGGCTGGTACACCTAAGGATTTAGAGTGAACACATTCCATTTACAATCAGAGAAATAAGAGAAATTTTACAAGATCTTGGACTGAAATCAGTATTGCCAACCTCAAAAATTGAAAAATCATGAGTCACAGCCCCACCTCCTCCCATAAAAATCATGCCATTGGCTTAAAAATCATGATTTTTTTTAATTTGCCTTTTGATTTCTGAGTCTTTACAGTATACTTACTTCACATTGGCTTTTCTCTGCCACCTGGAGGACTAGAAATTTTTGCTTTTAAGTGAAAGCAGAGATTTTCATGCAGTCTCTCATCTCCAAGATTGGGGATTAAGAAAAACATCAAATATTGCAAGACTCATGATAAAATTGCAAAAGTTGGCTACATTATGAAACTCATACATTCCAATCCAGGATGCCCACAGGGTAAGGGCACAGCAGAGAGAGACACCCAAACAATAATATAATGAAAACTGCTGGCTCCTTACTGGCAATTGTATTAATTCCCAGTGGTCTCCAAAATCCCTGCAGCACAGGAAAGGGAAGTACTGCCAGAAAGGACATGGCTCAGGAGGAAACTAAAGGCTGTGAGTGAGCAGGACCAGTAGGCAGGAGCAGCAACCTAGGAGCTATGGCTACGGCTTGGCATTTTAGGTGCTGAAGGGCTGACCTGGCTGTGAGGGACCAGTAGAAACTGTGGCTGGTGGATAGGAGACACGGGGACAGGCCTGATGAAAGTACTAGACTCTGTCTGGGGGATCTGCAGGCCAGCATGTGATTGCCTTCAGGAGAAGAATAGCCTGATCTGAATATCCCCAGCACTAGACGTGGGGAGGAGCCCCACCTTTGTATTCCTGTGCTGACTTGCCGTATGGACTGAGTTGGGACCTGTTGTGTTTATCATCTTTTGTTTGTAACTTGAACTGCACTTTGTATTTCTGGCAGCCCTAATAGAGCAACCCTTTGTTATTCATTAGCAATTCTGGGCGTTTATGGGAACTCACTGAGAGGAGAGCTTGAAGGGCACCTACACAGCACTGGCATTCACTGTTCTCTTTTGTTGATCTGCGGAGCGGAGGAGGCCATTCCAGCAGCCAACAGTCCTGGGTGAAAATTTTTGGACAATTTTTTTGCCAAAAAATGCAAATCTGGGTCAAACTAAACATTTTGTGAGTTTATGTGTAATTCGCTAACTTGTTTCAGCTGAAAAATGAACAACAATTCTGAAAAAAATTAAACACTGACATTTTCAACTTGATGTTTCAATTGTTTTATTCAAAATGACTTCTTGTTTTGAATTTTACTGCTATTTTATTTTTCAAAAAAAGGTTTAAAAACCTCAAAAATGCAATGAAACATTTCTTTTGGCACAACTATTCCCCTCCCTCTACTCCCAATGTTTTGATTCAGTCAGTGAATCCAAAAAATCAGTTACTCACACAGTTCTAATGGCCAGACCATTGACCAGATGTTTGAATGCACACTGGTCTAACTTCTTCAAAGGAAATTAGAGAGGGAGAAAGGGATCAGTAATGGTTCTCTCACTCTATGTCTTCCTTCTTGCCTCTCTTGTAATTCATGTCAGAAGCTACTGTAGACTATTTACAGGGGCTAATATAACACTTTGGCTCAAAGTTTTCCAAGCTTGAAATTTCAAATGAAAGATAGAAACAGGAGCAAATGCAAAACAGCCCAAGCCAAAAGTAAAAATAATAATAATAGGCGATATACCTATCTCCTAGAACTGGGAGGGACCTTGAAAGGTCATTGAATCCAGCCTCCTGCCTTCACTAGCAGGACCAAGTACTGATTTTTGCCCCAGATCCCTAAGTGGCCCCCTCAAGGACTGAACTTACAACCCTGGGTTTAGGAGGCCAATGCTCAAACCACTGAGCTATCCCTCCCCAGTGATCCACCCAAAATATGGTAGAAAAGCAAAATTGACAGATGAAAAATCACTAGAAATTAAATAGCAAAACATGTTGAGAAGATTTTCAGACTCTTTTTCATTACTTTTGTATAGCTTAATTCTTTACCTCAAGCCTAGCCAGTCAAAGTGCATGTCCTATGCGACCCATATTAACTGAGCTTGGCCCAAACCAAAACTGGATTTGAGTTTATAGGAAGTTTGGACTGTGAAGATTTGACCTTCACAGCTAGACCCTCCCTATAATGGGTTGTATCAAAATCCTGAGCAGTGTTAGCTAGTGGTCAGTGTACTGGATGTGGACTCAAGAGACCTGGATTCTACTCCTGGCTCTGCTAGCAGCCTGCTGTATGACTTTGGGAAAGTCACGTCACTACCCTGTGCCTCAGTTTCCCGATCCATAAAATGGGGATAATGATGCTGCCTTCCATGATAAAGCACTTTGAGATCTCCCCGGGAAGTTTCCAGGTACAGTTCCAACACCACGGGACAATTCAGATCTGGATGTGAAATCTGTGGCTCAGGTACCTGTTTACATATCACTATTTCTTCTCATTTCTTTGGAATCAAATATTTACTCTGAGTAAGCCTAAACATTGAGGGAGAAAGTTGAAAGGTGATCTGAGATTCCAACCTTAGGAGTATTGTACAAGCAACTCAGCTTTAATCTTGCTCCTTTAAAAATGAATCTGATAACTATTGTTCACAAATTCACATACTATGCTGTTGAGAAAGCACAAAACCTCTGATCTAAGCATTCAGCTTCCTGCTCTATGTTTTTTTGGTACTGATATTTCTCATCAGAATAACTATTAGTTGGTTTCAGAAATATTCCTGATGATAAAGTTCTGGTATCATTATTTTAAATAGGTACTTACCTTTGAGTTACACTTGTACAATGGATGACTGATGGAATCAACATAGTGATGCCTCATACAGCGACCTGGGTCTGAGTCAATCATGAACGAACTGTCCGTTTTACTGTCTGTGTCTCCCATTATTGCAAGAAGGGAGAGCATGGAAATCGAAGCTGCTAGTACATGATTTCCCATTGCTGAAGAACTTCTCAGTAATAACAGCAGAGGGAGGTAGAGTATTAAAAAAACTCTAAATACTGGGACTCAGTTCCTTTCAAGAAAGATGAAAAACCTGGTTTAAGTCTCTTGGCTGTCATTGTTCTTTTTAAGCTGACGTTTTGTTGAGGCTGTAATCCATCAAAGAATCTTCTACATGGCTGGAACAAAAACAACATAAATTACAGTCCTGCCCCCCCCAAAAAAGCCTGCAAGATAAAAACAGACATAAATAAGGCTCAGGGGATTTCTGTTAACCAAAATATTTGTCACTGAGTGAACCTCATTTTCACTGTAGGTACAGTATACGAGATTATGAAGGAGAAGGTCAAGGCCTTGTTACTTTAAGCACTGCTTTATCATTTTAATAATGATGATATTAACTTCCATGATCACAAGTGCCATAATGCCAGCACTTTTTACTTTATAATGTCTCCAGTGGGTTCACTTTAGTACTGATGATTTGTAACACAATTTAGGATTTCTGCAGATGAAAGAGCCTGCCTTCACTTAAAATGCTAAAGGGCATATTTCAAGGAACTAAAATAGACTATCTTCTGCATTAAAAGATGGAAATTCTGGCTCAGGTAGCATGTGAAAATGTATTTGACGGTCTCATCCCAGTCTCTAGTGATCATACATCCACATCAACAAGCCATCACACAATTTGGCATAACTGTCAGTCTTTATTCAAGAGAGGCCTGGGACTGGAATGGAAGGGATATTGCGGGTCAAAGCTGAGGTACTTTAGCAGTGTGCCCTAAAGGTATGTCTATACTGCAATTAAAACCTCCTGACTGGCCCATGCCAGCTGACTCTGGCTCACAGGGCTCAGGCTAAGGGCTGTTTAATTGTGGTGTAGATGTTCAGGCTCAGGGTGGATCCTGGGACCCTTCCCTGATGAGGGCTCTAAGAGGGCAGGGTCCCAGAGCCCATGCTCCAGCCTGAGCCCAAGCATCTACACCACAATTAAACAGCCCCTTAGCCCAAGCCAGCTGGCGTGGGCCAGACACAGGTTTTTAATTGCAGTGTAGACATACCCAACAGAGAAGGTTGCAGAGCCCCTACCTACATATCTGGCTCTGGTTGGTGGTCTTAGACCTTCACTTTCATGAGCACCAAATTCACCCACAGAAAGGTTTAAAATTTTTTACTTGCTTGCTCATCAAGTTACACTTCCTGAGTTTCACTCTCCCCATCATTAATTAAGGGACAAGATCTGAAAAATACATTAAACTGCATAACCTCCAAGAATATCCCAGCGATGCTTTAGAAATACATATCTGCAGATGAAGTCACAGAGACAGCCACGTGGTCCTCTGGATTTCTGGTCCATATTGGAAAATGAGAGAAATCCCCTGGACAACAGAACACAGAACCCCCATCAAAACTGTTTGGAGCTCCGTTCTTACAAGGTAAGTATGACACTTTCCTAAATTTCTCCATCAGAATCTCTTGAAAGATCTGTTACGGAGCCAACAGTCTTGAGTTGGCCATTTAATTTTATATTGACTACAGATATAACCTGATGGAACTGTAAATTATTGGACTAAACCAGGGGCAGGCAAACTTTTTGGCCTGAGAGCTGCATCAGGTTTCGTAAATTGTACGGAGGGCCAGTTAGGGAGGGGTCATGTCCTGCCCCACCCTCCTATATGTCCCATTGAACCTTCCCATTCCCTGACGCCCCCACCTCCCCCTGGGACCCCTGTCTCATCCACACACCACCATTCCCTGACCGCTGACCACCCCTGGACCCCCACCACATCATCCACCACCTCCTCTCATTCCTGACTGCCCCCCCCCCGGACCCCTGCCCCCATTCAACTCCTGTTCCTACCGCGACCACTCTGACCCCATCTACTACCCCAAACTCCCCTGCCCTCTGTCCAACTCCCCACTCTATGCCCCCTTACTGCGCTGCCTGGAGCACCGGTGGCTGGCGGCACTACAGCCGCACCATCTAGCTGGAGCCAGGCCACGCTGCCACCACTGCTGCCACCATGCAACACAGAGACCGAGTCAGGCCGGGATCTGCAGCTGCGCTGCCCCAGGAGTTCACAGCCCCGCTGCCCAGAGCATTGCACCAGCAGCAGAGCAAGCGAGCTGAGGCTGCGGAGTAGGGGAGGCAGCAGAAGAGGGGCCAGGGACAAGCCTCTCAGGCCAGGAGCTCAGGGGCCGGGCAGGATGGTCCCGGAGGCCGGATGTGGCCCATGGGCTGTAGTTTGCCTGCCTCTGGACTAAACATAATTTAGAACGCAAAGGAAGTCTGTAAGTAGCATTAAAATAGATGGACTTTCTGAACAGATATAGCTGACATGATAAAAAAAATATTTCTCACAGAGCTTGTTGCCCGTTTGATAATATAACGTGTGTTTTTATTGCATAGCCGTGGTAAGCTGTTCCAGAGTTTATACAAGTTTGGAGCCAATGTTCTTCAGGCTAAACCTGGATACATGAAGTCTCTACCTACAAAGAAGCATAATTCTAAAATATGAAAAATATTAGTCAGGCTATTCTTGTATTAGATATCAGGAAAAATGCTTTTTTGTTTTCACGGCAATGTTCACTTGCTGATAAAGAAAAGGAAGAATAACTTTATTGTAAACTTGTATATGTTACAGACACCAACTCCTTCCCTTGCCTTGAGATATTTCCCAAGCAAATGTTTTTCAGCTGAAGAGAATTGACATTGAAAAAGAGATATTGTACAAGCAAAGTAAAAGCTTGAAAACCCTAAAGTCTTTAGGAATTCAGATTCGTTTGTGAACTGCCCTACTGATGTCAATGAAACATTCACTGAGAATTTAGCAAGATATGACAGAAACCCAAGACATTGAGCTGATCCCTGCATAGAATAGGAATGTGCCATTGTGTCTAATTATTTCTCACAAAGAATAGGGCACCCAGTCTTTTACTCTTCCTCTTAGCTCCCTCTGCTTACCTAACATAACCAAGCTGGCCAAAATATTGTTCTTGGAAAGGTCTCTGTCTCTCCAACATAATTAATTAGTACTACTCACCCAGCCAAATACATTCACCCCCATTTGCACCCCCAGTAAATATATGCCTAGAGGGCCTCAATTTCCACTATATGTGTCCCAACACATTTCCCACCTACTAGTTGCCTTCCCAGTCTTCATGTTGCTTTGCATGTAGAGCGGCATGACTGTTGAAGTTAATAGATATGGCTAAGACCCAAAGTCCTGACTTGATGTGTGAAGACCCATCTCCCTGTTTTTTAAGAGATACCTGGAGGACACAAAGACTAACTAGGAAAATGCAACTCATGTTATCCAGTGTCATGGAAAGTAATAGATTGGAATAAAGGGGGAAACACAGGAAAGGAAAAAAATCTGTTAATAAGAGGATATTTTAGAATCTCTCTCCACATTGTCCGCACAGACATCAATTACCCATAACTGAAGTTTCCCGTAATCATCACTATACACAGACCTAGGCCTTCCTGTGTCCAAATTTAGCAGCCTGCTTGGAACTGTTCCTTTCCCCACCTTTTTGGGATCCGTGCATACCTTTCTGTCCTGGGACAGAATAGGCAGGGGACAGGAAGAAGAGGTCTGCACATGCTTTGTACCAACATAGCATAGTATCCATGCAAAACATTAATATAGCTCTCGGTTTGTATTAATATAGCTCTTACAAGGTGATAAGAGGGGAGCAACTGTCTTAGGAAATCCTGGAGACATAGCTCCACTGGAATAAGAGGGGAGAATTAAAAAAAAAAAAAATTAGCCAGAAGAAAGATTTTAGATAGAAACATAGCCTATATTTTTGGAAAATTGTATTCTATTGAATATATACATGGCAGAAAGCTGAATTTGTACCTATAGGTACCATGATTATACATAGAATCATGATAACTGCATGTGCAAATAAGTTCTTATACATCTATGTAATTATAAAACACATTTTTCTAACACTAAAAAAAAATGGAATTTGTGTCCCGTGGGACATTTCAATGTTTGGAAATGAGTTTCTGTTCCAAATCAGAATGATAAAATCAAAATATAAAAAAAATTCAGAAGATGAAAAATTCTGAGCAGTTGCAGTTTGGAAACACAGAGACAAAATGGTTCAACATATGGAAATGACATTTTTCTTTTCAAATCCACATTTTTTTTCTTTTGAAATGTCAACTCAAAACAGAATTCTATGTGTCGATTCTCCTGCTAAAAAAAAATCAGGGCTGTTGTTGAGTTGTTTTATTTTGTTTTTTGTGAAAAATCAACACTCTCACTTGGAAAATTTCTGTTTCACTGAAACCACAGTTTTCAATAGAATTTTTTTTCCACACAAAAAATTTCAACCAGCTCAAAGTTACTCCCAGGGCCCCACTGACCCCTGCAGCAGCCCAGGACCCAAAGGGTGAAAAAATGGGCAGGTGAAAGGGTAGCTAACCACCCTGAGCTATAAGTTTTGTGCTGTGTCTTTTAGAGGTGCAGCACAAAATTTCACCTTATATGCACATACGAAACAAGCTATATGAAATAACATCATAGTCAGATAGGAATTTGTGATGAGGTTACATTTTAATTTGGATGTATGTAGAAGTACATATTTTAAAAAACAAACTAAAGCTGTGAACTATTACCTGAAAAGTATCTGATTAAAACTGGTTTCCAATGGAGCAGTCAAAAGCACTTCTCAATAAAGGCTAGTTCCCTGCCAAATTTAAATTCCCTGCTTGTAGTATTACAAGAGAATGGTGGTATTCCTTTTAAGAGTTTGTGAGCCTTCTAGTGGCACTCAGTGTGCTCCAAGTTGTAGAAGCTGGCAGAACACGGCCAGAGCAGCAGTTTGTATACATATTGAGGCCTTGCATATTGGATATATTTAGGAAACACAATTATTTGGATCCCATCATGCCATGTGGTTCTTTCATTTTGAGTTTGTTGTGTACACAGCAAAAGACAAGACACTACTCAGAGTTGTGTCAATACTACACAGAAACAAAAAGTGTCATAACATTTTTGTTATTATATAAAGAATATATTTTTCACTGTTCTTATACTCAGAAATACTGCAGTGATTTTGGTCAAATTTTTTTTTAAATGACTTTCGGGCTTTATTAATGATTTTATTAACCCTGGAAAACTTTACATCAAAAAGATTACAATTTTGGAAAGTTATAAACTCCCCAAATCTGGGTGAGTATGGAACTATTTAGGTTGTCTACATTATATAATTATATAGTTTATATAGCTATAATTATTTCAGAGAGAGAAAGGCCAGTTAAATAGGCATTATCAAGTTGCATCATAATTCATTCTTTTAGGATGAAATTCTCAGTTCCCATGCAAAGAGCAATTAAATGGGCTTGAGGTTGGAGAGAGAGTGAAATTATACAGAAGTTGTGAGGATAGACTCCCCTCCCATCCAGAAGCAGGGCATGGGATAACCATACCCCTTTCCACAGCTGCTGTTACAGTCAATTAGCCCCCAGTTGTGGCATGACCCACTGAGCCCTCATAAACTGGATTTGTGGCTAGTGGATCTATGTGATGACAGACTTAGAGATGCCCCTCCACAACTCTGCACTCCAACCTGCCCAGTATGCTCCCACAGTCAGCTACTGGGGATGCAGCTTTGTGACGGGCTGCAGAGTCCCCAAGTGCAGCATCTCTATACCCTTACTCCCACCACTGTACTGCGGCACTTGGCCCTTCCATCACCACAAGGGCACAGCAGCAGCAGAACTTCCCCCTTACTAGGTTTTTCTTTCAGTAGTTATCCACTTAAGGTGGGAGTCATTGTATATGTCTGCTTGCATGGATAGGCATTTAGATTTTAAAATATTGTGCCCAGTCCTGCTCTCAGAGAGTTTCTTTTAGTTCTATAAATAGGTGATGTGGTCTTTCCATTTATTTATTTTTGCATTTCAAATTGTCATGCCTTGCCAGTCTGTATATGGTCAGGGATGTGATCCTAGCAGTGCATTCAAAACCCCTGTCCTGTGTTGAAGTTAAATTTTAAAATGCCCAATGAGGTCAGCTTAAATCAGCTGTGCTACACTCAGCGTGAAACAGGTGAATATATAGAACTGGCGCAGTATAAAAAATATTTCCATTCACAACTGAAATAGGTTTTTTTCCTCCTACCTGAAATGGTGCAAATACTAAATTAAACATTTGGGGCCAGATTCTTGTGGGTATAAACCAGCATCTCTTCATTGATGTCACGAGTACATCAACTGAGAAACTGGCCCCCACACTGACACATGGTAATCCAAGATATATTTAGGTTGAAATCCCGGCCTCATTGATGTCAGTGGGAGGTTTGCCATTTATTGCATGGAGCAAGGATTTTACCTACTGTATATAACATTTCAATCAGCGATACTCAGACCTCAGTGGTTCAGAAGCCAAATTAGTGATCAACATTACCCAAAAGAACCACAGTAATGTGAATTCATAGTTTCATTTTCTATATATATAGATATATATAATTCTCGCAGCAAAATAACTGACCAAGTATCCATCAACTACAATTGGTTAATAACATAGTAAAACCATCCTGATTGCTTTAATATCATGTGCTGCAAAGAGCTACAGGAGACACATTAAAGAGCCACTTTCAGCCTGCAAGGCTCAGTCTGAGTATCACTGCTTTAAATAATGCACATAGGCTGCCCAAATGTGAAGGTCACATATGCTGATTTCCACCCACTCTGCTCTTTGTGACTACCCCTGGTCCAGTTTTAGTAAACAGATTTCATTTTCCTCTGTCGTCTGCTTTTCAACATTCCTGCCATGATATTGTTTATAATATATTGAAGTTGGTGGACCTGATTCTTATTTGCATTAAGGCCACTTGACAACTGACAATGCCCTCGCCATGTAAAGGGGCCGTATGTTGGGTGTAAATCATTTACTTCCATTTTAACACCTGTGATGGGGCAAGGCCAGATGGCTACAGTAAAGTACTGAGAAACAGGTATGTTAGCCCCAGGCTAAACAAATCCCTAGTACCCTGGTAACCAAATGGCAG